>NC_088381.1:56423863-56726893 GCF_037993035.2 Macaca fascicularis
CTGGGGGCTGGGGCTGGTGGGATGTGGCCCTGGCCAAGGTGGCCAGGGCAAGTGGAATCATGTGCTCCCACCACCGGCCCTCAAAGGCTCTTTCCTCGTGTTGATGATTAAACTCAGAAGAATGAGGATGCTGAGTGCAACTGTTCTCAGGGCTGTTACGAGGCTGGGAGTGACCCATCTCTGTGGTTCAGGGGCTGGAACTTGCGCAAATGTGGGGAAGTTGCTGGGAGGGATTTCTTTCTTTCTTTTTTTTTTCTCACACAGCCGATTTGCACTGTGCAGCAATGAAAGTCATGAGCCACCACACACCGGTTAGGAGACCTCAGCATTTGCCCCTCCAGAGCCTTGGTTTCTTTGTATCTAAAAATGTGAGGACAGCCCCCATCTTTTAGTTGATGTGAGCTTTCAATGAGATTACTATGCACAAAATGCTCAGTGCTAGGCACCAGGTAGGCACCCGGTTAGGGGGCAGTGGATATTCTTATTAAAGAACATTGCAAATGCTCCCTGTGGACATGAATTGAGCCTCAGAAGGCTCTGGGACCTGTCTGGCCCCCAGTTCTCTGCTGCTCCCATGTTTCTCTGAGAAGGGATTCTGGGAGTTGGGGGTGTGTGATGCACCCATCTGAACTTAGTGTGCTAATCAGTCAGTCCAGACGCTTTGAGTCGCTTATGCCAGGCCAGTTTGCAGGCCCAGTGCTTGGTCCCATCTCAACAGTTCTTCCCCACGAAAGCTGGGGCTGGGAGGTCTAGAGGAGGGGGCTGGAGGAGCTGGATATTGGATCATCTTGATCCTAGCTGGGGACATTCAGGAGCCTTAGTCTCGCTCAGCACTGTGGCCTCCTAACATTAAAGAGAATTAAACATTCACCTTCAGGGTAGCCGAAACAGCCAAAACATTAGGAGATTCTGAGGGTTCTGGATAATGTATGAATTAGAGGGAAGCTGTCTGCCATTTGATGAGGTTAAAAAATAGGAAGCATAGCAAGGTCTTCATTGCTTTCCTTCTAATCCTTCATTCCTTTCTGTTCTCTTTGCCGCAGACTCCCCAAACACCCTGCTCCGAGGAGTGACCCCTCTTAGGAATCACAAGTCCTGGGTGAGGGCTCGTGGCGAGCCAATGCTGGGCTGAATGTCTTTAGATGACTGCCCAGTTAATCATCCTACGACCATTCTATGGTCAGCCCCACTTAATAGGAAAAGAGACCGAGACCGAGGTGAGGCAACCAGCCCAAGGCCACATGGCAAGGGGTGGCAGGGCTGGAGAGGACCCAGCAGTCTGGTTCCAGCCAGGTGTATAGCCCATTCTCTACCCAGCCTCTTGAGCATCTTGCCAAAGAAAAACCTCAGCGAGAGAAGCGGTCCCATCCATACTCACATCATTGAAGTGCTTGGTGGTTTTCATGATATAAGGGGTCCTTTCATTCTTTTCCAGTTTCATCCATCCTTGTCCGAAGAACTCCCTGTGGGAAGTAAGGGGAGACCCAGGTGGAGGAGGTGAGGTTTGCCTTGCTGATTTCATTGCTCCATGCTTTTTATTTTATTTTTATTTTTTGGCTTTTTGAGGCTGTCATTTTGGGGGAATGACTTTCTGCAGAACCCTGGAAGGAAGGAACCCTGGGCTGAAGTCCAGCTCTGCCTTGTCGCAGCTGTGTGGCCTCAGACAAACCCTTTATAGAGCAGGGCTTCAGTTTCCTCATCTGTAAAATGGGAATAAAGACGATCCTTTCCTCACAGGGTTACTGGGAGGCTGAAATAAGGTGTGGGAAGCACACACCTTATTGTGAGGTACAGTGGAAATAATTTGTTATGAATCTTGTTTTCTGACAGGGAGAATTCACATTTTAGTCATTGCAGCAGCTGGTCTGTAGGATGAGGGAATAGAAGGCCCTAAAAGGGGGCAGATAAAAGGCTTAAAATGCCTGCAAGCCAAGCCACAGGCTCCTGACATCATAAAGTGACAGGGAGAGGGGACCTTGGCAGAGCCCTGTGGGCAGAAGGGGCCAGGGGAGGTGATCTGTGTTTGAAAACATATCCCGCTTCTCCTCCTACAGGGACATATCAGGAATATCAGCTGCTTCTATGTCCAGGAGATGTGACAGGTTTCCAAAGTGCCGACGCTCTCTATTTACACGAGGCAGCACCCACGCTGGGGAGGGCTGCGAGAGTGCCAGGTGGAGCTGAGGCCAAAAGCCCCTCAATCATTCAAATCCGGCAAGCTCAATTTTGGGAAACCATTCTGGGACCATTGTTAGGAACTGAGACATATTTGTTACAAGGATGCTTACTGCAGCGATAAATATAAAAGTGGAGACTGAAAACACCCTTGTGGCTTAGTAACACACTGTTAGAGAATGCTGTGTACTCATTAAAAATAATGTTTACAAATGCCATGTTGGCATAGCGTCAGAGGAAGGAAGAAGGATACAAAATTATAAAAGTAGAATAACTGCAATGAACACCAGGGATGACTGAGGCCAGAGCAGGTAACAGCAGGCCTTGAGGCTTCTTCAAAGTCCACATCTGTCCCCTAAATCAGCTCCTGGAGGTCACTGGACCCACACACGCACCCACGCTCATACCTGTGTGCACAGTTTCTCACAGGTACGTGTGCACACACACATGAACACATGCTTTTTTCTAGATACTGTCTTTCTAGGAGCTCTGAGTTAGAGATGACTCCAGAAAAGTGTGTATGTGCAGCTGACAGGTAAGGAGAGAACTTGGTGGGCAGGAACAGAAACAGGCTTCTCCGTCATTCTGCGGACCCAGGCACTATTGTTTTAAGCTGTGGAGGGTCCGCACAGCTCTGGAAGTTCACTGTATATGCTTCTGGGGTGCTGTCCAAGACAGTGCCTGAGGAAGCGGGGGGAGGCAGGTGCTGCCTGCAACACTTACTCATAAGGAATCTTCTTGAAGACGAGGTGGTCTAGCAGGGTCAGCTGCTCCGCAATCTCTAGGGCCGAGTGGTTTTCAAAGGGCTCAGCCTTCACGCCTTCAGCCTGGTTTTGAGTTAGGGGAGCAAGGTTTTGAGTTAGGCCCACGACGAACACCTCCTGGATTCTCAGCTGCCTCTCTGGGGGTTTCTCCCCCTCGAATTTGGTGGGCGGGTGGATGGGGTATGATGCCACCTCGAATCTGGTGGGCGGGTGGATGGAGTATGATGAGGGAAGGTGGAGGGAAGGGAATGGAGGGAGATGGGCCCCGCCCTGTTGTGCTGGTGTGTGCAGCCCAGTGCTCGGACCGCCCTCACCCACCCTGCCAGGGAGCTCCCAGCACATGCATGAGACAACCGAGGTTTCCAGATGTGAACCACTGGCCCAAGTTGCTAAGCTGGAAGTGGGCTGACTAGGACTGGAGCCCAGGTCATCTGACTCCAGGCTGTGCCTGGCCACTCCCTTTAGGGTCCGCCTGAGCCAACAACTGGCTCTATACAATTTCCTTTTGAAACTAGCAGGTGTGGACTCCCAGGCGTGATTAGCTCCTGGGATGGTCCTGTGCTTAGAAGACAGCTGACCCACCTTAGTCCTGGGCCTTAGTCAATGTCTCTGGTCCCCAGGGGCCACCCTTGGATACTGTCATTAAGGGTGTCCACTACTTGGGCCCTATGATCAGAGATCTTCAGGGAAACGTTAGCCAGGGGACAGTGGTGCCCACGGCAGGAGATGGATGAGAGGTGGACATGGGGAGGCCAGTGTATTGGGCACAAAGGCCTCTTGGAAGGTCTGCTGGATCTGAGTGAGGGGTGCTGGAAGGCGGTGGGTAAAGGGACAACTATGTTGGTCTTGGGAGGAGCCTGTTAGGAACAAGAATCCTCCCCCATCACCACCTCAGGACCAACTGGGCCACACAGGAGGAGAGGAGAGGGGTCAACTCCTCGGGCAGCAGGTGCTCCAACAGATGACTGTCTCGTGTGCCTCACGCCTTCGCTTTCTCATGCTCACTTCACTCTGTCCAGAAATCCCAGTGGGCTGGGCTGAGCACCCACAAGCAGCCCATCTGCTGGGTCCCAAAGGAAGTGGGGCCATCCCTCCTAAACTAAGTGTCTCCCTTCCTCCCATTTCCTCCTCAGATGAGCACTGAGGTCTGCACCAAGGCCTCGCCACATGCCGAGACAGAAAGGCAGGAAACACGGGCCCTGACCTCAGGGAGCTCCAGCCTAAATGGTTCCAAGTCATGTGAACGGAGCGAGGACCGTGGAGGAAAACAGCCTCTGTGTGTCCGTGTGGGTGCTGTGTGTGTATGTGTGTGTGTGTGTGGTGTGTATGGGGTGTTTGTGGTGTGGGTATGTGTATGTGTATGTGTGTGTGTGTGGTGTGTATGGGGTGTTTGTGGTGTGTGTATGTGTGTGTGTATGTGTGTGTGTGTGTGGTGTGTATGGGGTGTTTGTGGTGTGGGTATGTGTATGTGTATGTGTGTGTGTGTGTGGTGTGTATGGGGTGTTTGTGGTGTGGGTATGTGTATGTGTATGTGTGTGTGTGGTGTGTATGGGGTGTTTGTGGTGTGTGTATGTGTATGTGTATGTGTGTGTGTGTGTGGTGTGTATGGGGTGTTTGTGGTGTGGGTATGTGTATGTGTATGTGTGTGTGTGTGTGGTGTGTATGGGGTGTTTGTGGTGTGGGTATGTGTATGTGTATGTGTGTGTGTGTGTGGTGTGTATGGGGTGTTTGTGGTGTGGGTATGTGTATGTGTATGTGTGTGTGTGTGTGGTGTGTATGGGGTGTTTGTGGTGTGGGTATGTGTATGTGTATGTGTGTGTGTGTGTGGTGTGTATGGGGTGTTTGTGGTGTGGGTATGTGTATGTGTATGTGTGTGTGTGTGTGGTGTGTATGGGGTGTTTGTGGTGTGGGTATGTGTATGTGTATGTGTGTGTGTGTGTGGTGTGTATGGGGTGTTTGTGGTGTGGGTATGTGTATGTGTATGTGTGTGTGTGTGTGGTGTGTATGGGGTGTTTGTGGTGTGGGTATGTGTGTGTGTATGTGTGTGTGTGTGTGGTGTGTATGGGGTGTTTGTGGTGTGGGTATGTGTATGTGTATGTGTGTATGTGTGTGTGGTGTGTATGGGGTGTTTGTGGTGTGGGTATGTGTATGTGTATGTGTATGTGTGTGTGTGTGTGGTGTGTATGGGGTGTTTGTGGTGTGGGTATGTGTGTGTGTGTGTGTGTGTGTGTGTGTGTGGTGTGCCTGTGGGTGATGTGTGTATGTGGTGTGTGGTGTGGTGTGTATGTGGTATGTGTGTGTGTGATGTGTGTGTGGTGTGGTATCTGTGGTGTGTATGTGGTGTGTGTGTGGTGTGTGCGTGTGTGGTATCTGTGGTGTGTATGTGTGTGTGTTGTGCGCCTGTGTTGATGTGTGTGTAAGTGGTGTGTGTGGTATAATGCGATGTGCACGTGGTGTGTGTGTGTGTATGTGTATGCATATGTGTGGTGTGGTATGTGTGTATGTGGTATGTGAGTGTTGTGTGCGTGGAGTGTGTGGTGTGGCGTGTGGTGTGGCGTGTGGTGTGGTGTGTGTGTGGTGTGTGTGTGTGGTGTGTGCGTGTGAGTGATGTATGTGGTATATGTGGTGTGTGTGTGCATGGTATCTGTGGTGTGTGGTATCTGTGGTATGTGTGTGTATGTGGTTGTGTGTGGTGTGCACCTGTGTGGGTGGTGTGTGTGTGTGTGTATGTGTGGTATGTGGTGTGGTATCTGTGGTGTGTATGTGGTGTGGTGTATGTGTGGTGTGTGTGGTATGTGTGTATGTATGTGGTGTGTGAGCACTGTGTTTGTGAAGTGTGTGTAGTATGTGTGTGTGTGTGGTGTGATGTGTGTTGTGTGTGTAGAGTGTTGTGTGTGTGGTGTGGTATGTGTGTTTGCTGGGTGTGTGTGGTGTGTGTAGTATGTGTGTGTGGTGTGTGTTTGGTGTGTGTAGTGTATGTGTGGTGTGTGTGGTATGTGTGTTTGCTGGGTGTGTGTGGTGTGTGTAGTGTGTGTGTGGTGTGTGTTTGGTGTGTGTAGTGTATGTGTGGTGTGTGTGGTATGTGTGTTTGCTGGGTGTGTGTGGTGTGTGTAGTGTGTGTGTGGTGTGTGTTTGGTGTGTGTAGTGTATGTGTGGTGTGTGTGGTATGTGTGTTTGCTGGGTGTGTGTGGTGTGTGTAGTGTGTGTGTGTGGTGTGTGTTTGGTGTGTGTAGTGTATGTGTGGTGTGTGTGGTATGTGTGTTTGCTGGGTGTGTGTGGTGTGTGTAGTGTATGTGTGGTGTGTGTGGTATGTGTGTTTGCTGGGTGTGTGTGGTGTGTGTAGTGTGTGTGTTTGCTGGGTGTGTGTGGTGTGTGTAGTGTATGTGTGGTGTGTGTGGTATGTGTGTTTGCTGGGTGTGTGTGGTGTGTGTAGTGTATGTGTGGTGTGTGTGGTATGTGTGTTTGCTGGGTGTGTGTGGTGTGTGTAGTGTGTGTGTTTGCTGGGTGTGTGTGGTGTGTGTAGTGTATGTGTGGTGTGTGTGGTATGTGTGTTTGCTGGGTGTGTGTGGTGTGTGTAGTGTATGTGTGGTGTGTGTGGTATGTGTGTTTGCTGGGTGTGTGTGGTGTGTGTAGTGTGTGTGTGTGGTGTGTGTTTGGTGTGTGTAGTGTATGTGTGGTGTGTGTGGTATGTGTGTTTGCTGGGGGTGTGTGGTGTGTGTAGTGTGTGTGTGGTGTGTGTTTGGTGTGTGTGGTGTGTGTTTGTGTGTGGTGTGTGTTTGGTGTGTGTGGTGTGTGTGTGTGTGTGGTGTGTGTGTGTGGTATGTGTGTAGTGTATGTGTGGTGTGTGTGGTGTGTGTGTGGTGTGTGTTTGGTGTGTGTGGTGTGTGTTTGTGTGTGGTGTGTGTGTGTGTGGTGTGTGTGTGTGTGGTGTGTGTAGTGTATGTGTGGTGTGTGTGGTGTGTGTGTGTGTGGTGTGTGTGTGTGTGGTGTGTGTGTGTGTGGTGTGTGTAGTGTATGTGTGGTGTGTGTGGTGTGTGTGTGTGTGGTGTGTGTGTGTGTGGTGTGTGTAGTGTATGTGTGGTGTGTGTGGTGTGTGTGTGTGTGGTGTGTGTGTGTGTGGTGTGTGTAGTGTATGTGTGGTGTGTGTGGTGTGTGTGTGTGTGGTGGCTGTCAGTGAGTTTTTCCTGGCAGAGCTGCCCTGGGCAGGGAGGGGTGTGTACAGAAACCAAGGTGCAGGAGTATGGATGTTGGAGGACATGAAGCCTTTGGGGATGTGGAGAGGAGAGTGGCAGGGCCACTGGGATGCCAGGTTGTAGTGAGAGGACCCAGGCAGGGGATCCCCTGTGTGCTCACAGGGAGGGGACCCTCAGCTTCTGAAGCAGCTGAGTGAATACAGGTGGGCAGCCCAGCCACCTTCCCATCTGAGGGTACCTTCCCATCTGGTGCCCTGGGGTTGGGCTGAACTGACAGGGCCAAGGGTAAGCTCAAGGAGCTGGGTGGCTTATGGCCCAGAGGCCCAGGCACTGTGGGGCCCAGAGGCCTGCACCAGAACCAGTGGCCAGAAGAGGCGTTCTGGCCAAGGTGGGGTAGTTGGCTCCTTTCCCTGGGGTGGCCTGGGAAAGAGGGTGACCCTGGAAGCAGAGGTCAAAAATGACAACTTCCTCCACCTTTTATAGGCTTTTGAAAATCCTCGCTGTCTCTAGTGAGGCCGCGGGGTCCTCTCAACCCAGATCTGCCCCACACGCGCTCTGGGGACAAGAGCGGGCAGCTCAGCGGCTGTTTGTTCTGGAAGAACCTCAGGCTGTTCACGAAGGAACAAGGGGCCCTCATGCTCTTGAGGGGTAAACATTCCAGGTGGGCCTCTTCTGGGAAACAGGAGCAGAGTGCAGTCAGCTTCCCTTCAGCTGCCAAGAGGAGCACTTCTGTCCTGGGGTTTACCCAGCATTCTGGCCCCAAAGGGTCAGTCTGGAGGAAGTAGGGTCTGGGCATCGTCAACTTCCCTGCCTAAGGAGCACGTGTGGGTTCCTGGGGGCCCAGCCCTGCAGCGCTGCTCTGGGGGCAGAGTGTGGGCAGAGTGCTTATAGCTTCATAGGTGCCCTCACCACTTCCAGGAACCAGGAGGGCAACATGGGAGGAGTGGGGGCAGCAGGGGCCCAGAGCCTAGAGTCCCAGGTCCTCACACTGGCTACTTCCAACAGACTGAAGGTCACTCAGCCAGCAAGGGGCTGAGCCAGCATGGCGCAATCTCTGCCTCTGGTGGGGGTGGTGTGGTCAGAGTGAGTCTGTCTTGAGCATCCCTGGCTGCTGTGATGCAGGGGCCAAGGGCTCTGGGGTGGCTTGTGATGGTATTCTGGGGTGCATAGCACTGACTTGGAAAAAAGTGGGCTGTAGCAGGACACTGGAAGTGCACAAGACCATCATTCCCTTACTCCTTGTGGAATGCCACGATGAGCTTGGCTTTGTTTGTGGTAAGCACAGCTCTCTCTCTGGGGTCCCATCATTTCTGGGCAGGTGGTGAGCTGCAGCCCGACTTCTGAGGATGAGGCAGTGTGGTAGATGGAATGAGGGAGAGTTGTCACTCTGGAGTCAGCCAGACCTGGGGTGAAGACCAGCTCTTACACTGCCACTAGGGCCTCCCCTTGAGCCTTCAGAGGGAGCATGACCGTTCCAACACCTTTTTTTTTAGATGGGGGTCTCACTCTGTCACCCAGGCTAGAGTGCAGTGGCTCGATCTCAGTTCACTGCAACCTCTGCCTTCTACGCTCAAGCAGTCTTCCCACTTCAACCTCCCAAGTAGCTGGCATCACAGGTATGCGCCACCATGCCTGGGTAATTTTTTGTATTTTTGGTAGAGATGGGGTTTCACCATGTTGCCCAGGCTGATCTTGAACTCCTGACCTTAAGTGATCTGCCCACCTCGGCCTCCCAAAGTGCTAGGATTACAGGTATGAGCCACCGTGCCTGGCCTCCCTCTCACATCTTAATTTCAGACTCCAGAACTACGAGAGAATAATTTTTTTTTTTTTTTAAATGAGACAGAGTCTCCCTCTGTTCCCTAGGCTGGAGTGCAGTGGGTGATCTCGGCTCACTGCAACCTCCGCCTCCTGGGTTTAAGCGATTCTCCCGCCTCAGTCTCCTGAGTAGCTGGGGTTACAGGCACCTGCCACCACACCTGGCTAATTTTTGTATTTTTAGTATTAATGGGGTTTCACCCATGTTGGTCAGGCTGGTCTCCACCTCCTGACCTCAGGTGATCTGCCCACCTTGGCCTCCCAAAGTGCCGGGATTACAGGTGTGAGCCACCGTGCTCAGCCCATTCCTGTTTTTTTAAGCCACCCAGTTTGTGGTATTTTTTCACAACAGCCACAGAAAATGAATACGGGTGATGCCTGTGCTGGATCAGGGGTCCTGGGTAGGAGGACGGGGAGGAAAGCCTTGGAAAGCAAGAGGGTGGGCCCGGCTCACCATCTGTGTGATCTCCTCCAGCGTGATCTGGTTGTCACCTGGGTCCTCCTGGGTCAGAGTCCTAGGCAGGAACGAGAAGGCATAGTGAGCCCCACTTCACTCCTCTGCAGCCCCTCCCCAGCTCGGGCAGCCCCACATGGCCTCTGCTCTTACGCCCCTCTGTCCTCATCATCCCCATTGCCAGGAGCACCCTTTCCTCTTCGTCCTTCACTCTCTTCTTCCTGATGGTTCTGACCCTCCTGGCTGTGGGAGGTCCCCTTCTGGGGCCCTCTCAGCCCCTGGGCTTCCTGCATCTGATTGGGTGGGAATGGCCTTTCTGCCACCTCAGGCAGGGAGCCCTTGAGGGAGGGACTGTGTCTGATTCAGCCCCATAGCTCTGGTGCCAGCATAGGACTGGACATTCAGCAGGCGCTCCTGTGAGCACATGGATGACGGGATGCATGAGAGGAAGGAAGCACAGGGAGCAGGGAGGCAGTATGGCAGCCACAGGCCCAGAGGAAGGACTGCAAGGATGGAGTTGGGATTGCAGAGGAGAGTGATACCCATGGTGGGGAATGAGGGTGGAGCCTCAAAGTCAGGCCAAAGTGCCTCACGCTCACGGTGATGGGCTCAGAGTCACAGCTGGTGAGTGCCAACGGAGGCTGCGGACACTGGAGAACCAGGTCTGGGCTGCATGGGGACAGTCAGGTCTGCAGGCCTGCCGGAGCTGCAGGGAGTGGCTCTCTGGATCAGCCTGGCAGAAGGCATTGTCATGTATATCTTACAGCTGAGGAAATGGCCCCTCAGGGAACTGCCTCACCTGGGGTCCCGCAGCTGGAGCACGGTGGGCCCATGCTCCAAACCAGGGCAGCCAACTCCAGAGCTTGCTCTTTCATCGCACCCAGGGAACAGGCTCCCCTCCGAGGGTGGCTTTGATCAATATGCTCGCTGGGGGGCTCCACACACTCCTAAGGCCTCCTGGGAGGATGTGAGCGGTGGTTGTGTGCATGCACGTGCGTGCGTGTGTGTGTGTGTGTGTGTGTATGTGTGCACACACTCTGGCCTCTGTACTGAAGATGGGGAGGTCTGAAAGAGACTTTAGGACTGTGAGCCTGAGGGAAGAATGGGCCCCAGCATGGGGCCTCAACGGCCTGGCTGGGGAGGAAGACTGGGCACTCTGGTCACAGGCAGGACTTGGTGGAAAGTCTGGGGAAGCTGGGGCCAGGCAAGAGGTGAGGAGGAAAGGCCAGGGCCCAAGCCCTCACACCTGGGCTGGGCTGGGAGCAGACAGGCTGAGTCGGTAGGTGCCCGCCACCCACTGAACAGCTTGTAGAAGTGACACCTGTGATCTCACCCCAGCCTTGAAGTGGGTGTTATTCACCCATTTTATGGATGAGGCTCAGAGAGGGGCCTTGCCCAGTTCACATAAGTCACTGGCTGAGCCAGCTCAGACATGGGGCTGCCTGACCCTGACCTCTGCCAGGAAAGGACAAGCACGGGTTTGAGGATAAACAACTTAACTGAATTCAATTCAACAGGCACTCCCTGAGCACCTACAAATCAGGCCTTGCCAGCACTGTTTAATAAATCTCTGTAGTGATGGCAGTGATCTACACCCTGTACTGTCCAATGTAGGGGCTGCTAGCCACATGTCAGGGGTGAAACTGAGGCTGCTGGGCTCATGTCACTGAGGAGCTGAACTTTAAATTTTATTTAACTTTCATTAAGATTTAAATAGCCAAAGCTGGGCACGGTGGCTCATGCCTATAATCCCAGCACTTTGGGAGGCTGAGGCGGACGGATTGCCTGAGGTCGGGAGATCGAGACCAGCCTGGCCAACATGGTAAAACCCCGTCTCTACTAAAAATAATAATAATAAAATTAGCTGGGCATGATGACAGGTGCCTATAATCCCAGCTACTGGGGAGGCTGAGGCAGGAGAATTGCTTGAACCTGGGAGGTGGAGGTTGCAGTGAGCCAAGATCGCGCCACTGTATTCCAGCCTGGGTGACAAGAGCGCAAAAAAAAAAAAAAAAAAAAAAAAAGAGTTAAATAGCCTTGTGTAGCTAGCGCCTACCATATTGGATGGCACAGGCTAGACAGGGGGTAGCAGCTGTGGACACACATGCAGAAGTGTGCTGGGTTCTTGCTTCGAAGAGATCAAGGTCTGGCACAGGGTGGGGAGAGAGGAAGGAACGACAAATGGACTACCCAGGCTCGAGCCTGTCCCCAAGAGCTCACCTCTACCCCAGCACTCCTACTTGGGGCTGTCCTTGACAAGGGCGCTCTTCACCTCCCTGGCCTCTGACCAGCCCACATAGAGTCAGAAGGCAGGGCTCCTGTCGCAGCGGGCAGTCCTGAGCCAGGAACCAGGTACTGCCTTTACCTGATGATGTTGGCTGCAGCCTTCCGCTCCTGGGTCAGGAGCTCCGGGTCGTGCATGACTTCTTCCAGGAAGCCGATCACCTTGCATTTGAGCTCATCGTTGGTTTCAAAGTCCTGCCAGGAAGGCGTGATGGGTGGCTCTGGTTACTGTTTTTGAGCTGCTCTGAGGTGGTCTGGGCCCAGGCCAGAGGAGGGAGCTCCAGTTTCTCTTCTGCCCAGGGCAGGCTGACCTGCCTCATTTCCTTTCTGCTGGCTTCCTGGCAGGGCATGAGAGGCTCTCCAGGCCTAGAGAATCTTAGATAAAAGCACTGGGGCCAGACCAAAGCCCATCCTTCAGCTGGCTGCACCCCTGGGCCAGGGAGGCACAAACCTACCTGTACCCCTGCTACAGGCAGGGTGGATAGACAGAGGCCCATTGTCCCTTCCTTGTCCTTGGTTCCCTCCTAGGGAATCTGAGCAGTCCTCTGGGAACATCAGGGTGGCACACTTGATCTCCCTCCCTCCTGCTGCCCCACTGCCAGCCATCAGCTCACTCTGCCCGCAGCTGCTTTTGGAAGGCAGCTGGTTCCTGGGGCCATTGCCTGGTGGTCCCCAGCAGCCTGCCCAGGGAGGGCTCCCACCCACCTGAGAGTGCTTGGACACCCAGTGGCGGAGCACGTTCAAGACACGATTGGTGGCTGCTCTGCGGATCACAAACTCCTTGTCTCCATTCCTCTGGTCTGGGGGAAACCCTGGCAGCATGCGTGGCAGAGGGGAGAGAGGACAGGTGAGGACAAGAAACAGAGCTTGACACTAGCCTGGATTTGCCTCTGGGATCTGGCTGAGCTGGGCTGAGAGGGTCATGGGCAGAGGGATAATAACATATTTAACAACTAGTGTCTGACCAATAGCACAGATGTCATGGCTTCTCAGTGGACATGGTCCATGCATGCCCAGCCTCTTCTAGACCTCTCCATCTTTCAAGAGCTGCTGGAAGGTTCAGGCAGCCTCCAAAGACAGAGCCATGCAGGCCATCCCCAGGGACCAGAGCTCACGGGGGCCCCTATTCCAGTCTCTGCTGCAGGACCAAGGCTGCAGAAGTGGGAGGTGGAGCATGGGGGAACAGAGGTTCCCATGGTCGATGGGCTTTATGTTGAGTAGAAGTTGGCCAAGTAGCAAAGGGTGACGGGTGGGAAGGAAGGGGCCTCCAGGCAGGAGGGTCGGCACTAGCAAATGCCTGCAGGGTGGAAGTTTGGGGGTGGGATGGATGGCATTCAGTTGGGCGCTGGAAGAGGAGGGTGCAGGGCAGCCTGTGCCCTAGATGTGCAGTGGCCCTGGCTCTAGGTGTGGTGTTCAGGCCCTGGGTGTGTGCACAGCCCCAACCAGTGCAGAGAGGTGGGGATTGTGACCCCACACCTCCATAAGTGGAAGGCGGTGCCCAAGTCAAAATAATGATTCAGGAAGCTTCGTGTCCAGTGAGTGAGTGAAATCAATTGAAGCAATTTAACAGGACCCACTTGTGCCTTCAGCAGCACACCTTAAACACCCACAGTAGAACAAGTCCCCAGGACCATGCCGGTTATCACCTGCCACTGGGGTTGACCGTGGGGAGGACCCTGTGAGCGGAGACCACCCCACATACCTGCACTGGCTAAGGACATCCTCCGGTACTTCTCCTTGTTTGGGGTGCCCTCGTTGGCCCCCGCGGTTGCTATGGCAAAGGCGGAGGCAGCTGACAAGGCACTGCGGTTATTGTCCAGTTCGCGACAGGAGGTCATGACGACTCCGTTGTTATAGGAAAAAAGCGGGAACTCTGCAGAGAGGAGGGAACCAACCCTCAGCTGTCCCCAGTCCCAACTCCTCAGGCTGTTAGAAAACCAGGGGTCCCGAGGCTAGACCAGCGTCAAGAGCCAGCAGGCTGTGTCTTCAGGGTACGAGGGCATGTCGGGTGGTGCTGGTTTGTGTGTGTGGGTCTCTCTGTGTTAGAATCTTTGGGGAGAGTCACACCACAACACCCTTAGGGCTGCCCCTTCAGAAGCACCCTCCTGCTTCTGAAGAAGGTCTCCAGTCACCCCTTCCATCTCTCTGCAGCTCTCAACCCCTTCACTTCTCAGGTCCAGCTGGGCACGGGCCTGCCTGAGGGCAGCGTCATGAGTTTTCTTACTCTCTCAGTCTACTTGGGATTAACACATAACCTGTTCAATGTCTGACATCCATAACAATTCATACTGATGGGCTCGTGGGCACAGTGGGATGGAAAGAGGATGGCTCCTGGAGTCCAGTCACCTAAGTTGAAATTCTCCCTTATTCCCTACTAGCTGTGTGACCTTGGGTAAGTTATTTAACCTCTCTGGGTTTCAGCAATCTCCTTTGAATAACAGGCATAAAGCTTCAAAAGGTGGATATAAAGATTAAAGGCGATAACATAGATGAAAGTACTTTGTATTAGGTGAAAAGCTATATAAATGCTATGGAATATCATTGCTGTTAGTAATAACAATAATAATTTTTAGTAGTAATGACAGGAGAAGCCTGCTCCTGAAACCTTTGGTTTCATCTTGTCTCTGGAAAGCAATCCAGACTAAGACAAAATAGCAGTATTTATGCTGTGAGGCACAGATGATTTATTTTAAGGACTCACAGCTTATTTCTGAAATTTGGCTCTCCTAAGCTCTGTTCTGTGTGTCTGAGCAGCTGTGGCAGGGCTGCAGTGCGTTTGGGCAGTTTCTCTCTCAAGTTCGATGACCTTGCTACCTATTGGGTTTCTTTTGAAGGCCTGGATAGTGGGGAGTTCAGGCTGCAGGCTGCCCTTTGCATGTGAGAGCAGGGGCATTGGAGAAAGCTGTGTGAGGAGGGGCTGCCTGGGAGGTGGGTCCCCTGGGAGCTCTCTCTCACCATTGGGTATCTCACAGCCCCCTTGTATAGGGGAAAGGGCTTTATGAAAACCAGAGACCAAGACTGCTTCTCAAGGACCCTTCAGGATCAGGAGTCTGAGACTGCGGGTGAGCAATGTCACCGCCTCTTGGAGTCTTTCCCCTTATTTGAAAAACCTGGCCTTCCTGCAAGGTTGTCAAGATGATGAAAGGGGCCTGCGCAGAGCCTGACACGCAGTTCAGGAAGCACCTTCTGAATCAGGATCTTCCATGCATGAGCCCTAGATGCTGAGCTTCCCTGCCCACCTGTGCTGGGTGGGCTCAAGGCAGTCTTGTTTGAAGTTGGGAGAGTGACTTGGTTGAGTTGAAGAGCAGGATCTACCCAGCCAATGTTCCAGTGCCCACAGCCCCTTCCCCCGGGGCGGGGCGGGTGGGTCATGAAACATCAGAAAAGTTACTGCTCTTAGGAGCCACTCATAAAGCATAAGGGATGACACCCACTTGCCTGGACTCGACTTGACCTGCTGCCCTCTCCCAAACTGGAAATCTATTTGTGGTTTTGAATTGGTGCATTGTACCTGAAGAATTTTTGCTTTTGACTGATTTGGGTGTTGTTGGAGATTTAGTTGGTGATGTTTCAGTATCACCATCATCACTCTGGTTTTGATCAGTATCTGACTCCTCTCTCACGGAGACTTCTGAGCCTGGGAGAAAAGAAATAAATAATTTTACTTTTCTCAATTTTAATTTTAAAATTTAAATATCTGTTTTTAAAATTATGTCTATAATTTACTGAGGCAAAACAGAGTAAGCTTGCGATACAGCTGCTGAAGAAAGTTTAACAGCTTTGTTTCCCACAGATCTTATCAGAACCTTTCTCTTGCTAATGAGCACTGTCAATCTCCAAGATGGCTTTTGCTCTACCAGGGCTTCTCCAACCTTACCAGACACACCGGGGGATCTTGTCAGAATGCAAATTCTGACAAGATCGGGGATCTCAGGTGGGGCCTGAGAGTCTGCATTTCTAACAAGTTCCAGGTGATGGCCTCTCTTTTTTTTTTTTTGGCGAAGCTTCTTAGTTAAGGTCACCATCTGCTCCAGTTTTCCTCTGCTTTTTACCTATTGCCCCATGCCCCTGGTCGCTCTTAAAAAATGTCCTGTCTCGGACAATTAATTATAGAGGCTTCCTGATCTTGGGAGACTCATGGTCCACACACCCTTGGGAAGCTGATGAATTATATTAAAAGCGTAGGTCTGGCACAGTGATGTCTTGGTCAGAAACTCTTAACTGCTCTGGACCTCAGTTTTCCCACATAGAGAGTGGATGTAGTTGCATCTGACCTTGAGAACCCCCAAAAAGCCACAGGTCTTCTCTTTAGACAATAATGTCCACATGCACACACACATGCACACACATATTTATACATACACAAATACACATATACACATACACACACACACACATACACACACACAGTTTGGCACACAATTAGGTTCATGGGCTCCTGGATCACCAATCAAGAAGCCTGGTACAAGTTAATTTCTCAGGACTGCCTTGCGTTACATTTCAGAATGTGAAATTATAAAATTTCTGGTAGGCCATTTCCTTGGTTACTGACTTTCAGTTGCACGCATCACCCATTAACTGCATGTGCCACAGTGAATGTTACTTGGTAAGAAGCATGGTGGAGGATTTATCTCACCCCAGCTGTGCCCTCTGCTAGGGGTGCCCTCTGCCTTCCCTCTTGACAGCTGAGAGGAGAGAAATCCTTCCCTCTTCAAAGGCCTTCTCCTCAAAGCCTGGGGCATCTGACCAGCCCTGGTTTGCACGTGGGTGTGTGCACATGCTCTCATGTGCTAACCAAGACAACGCTGGTGGCACCCAAGATGTGGCCTGATCAGATCTAAAACAGAATCAGGCCTGACACTTTTAGAACCCAGGAAAAACCGTGAGAGTGGGGAGGCTCCAGCCTGTCCTGGAATTATCTCCAGCCTGTCCTGGAATTATCTCCAGCCTCTGTCTCACACCCAGCATTTCAGGTCTGCCTGGCGTTCAGCTGTCCCCGAAACACACAAGGCCTTTCTTTTCTTGCTCCTCAGTCATTCCTATCCTGTTCCCATGGTCTAGAATGTTCTTTCCTCTTGGTAAAAATCAAGATCCAACAGTTCTTCCAGGAAGCCTTCTATGACACCCCCAATGGTGTTCCCACCCCAACCTCTGTGTCCCTCGAGCATCCCCCTATCACACGCCATTCATATCAGGTGTCCACATTTCAGTGTCTGGTCTGAGTCCTCAGCCAGACTGAATCCCAGTGGGCAGGTGCTGCTGACGACCTCTTCTCTCCCGGGCCCTGAATGGTCCTGGCCCAGGCCCCGTCCTCTGCAGACATGGACAAACACAGGGATGCCACAGGATGCTGTGGTCAGGGCAGAGGGATGCCTAAATTGCTCACGATGGGAACTGACACTCATCTAAAGTGTGGTGATGCCCTGGGAATTTCTGCCTGCCTCCCGCCGCGCCCTAGGCTCCCACATACGGCTACCTCTCTGCACCGCCCAGACTCTGTGCTGCCTCCACAGTCTGCCTGGTGGGACCCCCAGCCTCTCCCTTCCTTCCCCATGGGAGCAGGAAGAGCAGCCCCGAGGCCTTGCTGGGCCAGGCTGAGCCTCAGTGGGGCTGGGAGGCTGGGGGGCAGCTCCGACGGCATGGCTACTCACTCTGCTTGCTGAGCACTGAAGGGTCTTCGGGCTTCTCAGGGGTCGTATCGCCCTCATCTGGAATCTTGTTGGTGAAGCTGCTGGACACATAGAGCTTGCTGGTGTCCAGTGTGGCCTTGCTGAAGGGTGACATGGCCGAGTACATGCTGGTGTAGCCATTGGAGTTGCAGCTGAGGGCGGCCAGGTCCAGGGCCTTGCCGCCGGTGATAATGGGGATGTTCAGGGAGAGCTTCCGCCGGCGGCTTGGCGAAGATGTCTTGGTGATGGACAGAGGTGGTGGCGAGGAGAACTTGCGGGTGGCGCGCGGGGACTTGGGGGGGTCACCGTACAGAAGCTTGTTGTTCTGGCCACTGGCAAACAGAAGCTCCAGCGACCTGTTGGGAGGGCGGGAGTGGGGGTGAAAATGACAACGTAGGCCTGCCTGCCCTCCGAGGCCTGGGGGCTGTCTCCAGCGGGGTTCAGAGTGGCAGCAATGGCTCCAGCATTCTCATGATCCCTGAAACCCAAGCCTGAGCTGATCTTCTGAGCAGGGACAATGTGATTAAATGGCCCGGGGCCAAGGGTCCTGCTTTGGGTGGTTTGGTCAGAGGATATGGGGCTTCTATGCTCCGCCCCCCACCCCCTCAGGGCAGCAGCTGCAGCATCTGACCTGAAGTGCTAAGGGTCCCCTGACCTGCAGGCTGTGTAAAACCCCCCTCCGTCCCACACAGGGCCTGCTCCCGCCTACACGCTCTGGCCTCATCTTTAGAGAGGTCCTCAGGCGTGGTTTGTGGAATGAGGAAGCTGAGGCTCAGAGACAGGAAATGACTCATCTGATGCCTCCTACTCTAAACCCAGGGTCCTTTCCACCTGCCATGAGGCTTGAGTGGCCCTATATGCAAACTTAGGGGGATGGGAAGCTGAAAATGTCCCCTGCTATCTTCATGACAGGGCCCCACCTCAGGCCAGGCTGGAAACAGGTTACACATCCAGAACAACCATAGCTTGTTTCATCAAGGCTGTCTGCTCCACGTTGCGCACAGGACAGGATTTCTCTCTTAACCCTCACTGCTGCCTCAGAACGTAGGCACTTTTAGTCTACAGGATAACTGTAGGAATGTCATAGGCAGGAAACTGAGGCTCAGAGAGGTTAAGGGACTCAGCCAAGGCCACGGGGCTGAGAGCAGTCTCTGAACCAGCCTCTCTGTTCTATAGGGCACTGCTGCTGGGCCCCTGGGAATGATCTCAGTGACTTTTAGGGGGTGAATCCATCCTGCATAGGATGTTTTCTTCTGCTTTCTCAGAGCCCTGGGAAGCGGATCATTGAGGTTTCAGAAGTTCAGGGCAGAGAGGCAAGATGTGCCCTGCCCCAGTGAGTCCTGAGATGGGGGCAGGAGGAGGGAACAGAAGAGGGAATGGGTGTATTCTGGGTCGTTGCATTGCTCTGGCAGCAGAGGTGTGGGTTGGGGGACGAATGGTGAGGTTCCTGGGGAGCCCTGGGGAGCCAGTGTGATTCAGGAGCTCTGCTCCAGGCAGCCCTAGAGCTGAGGCTCTGGCCTCATGTCTTGCCTAGGGTGTTTTGGGCTGGGGCACTCAGAGAGCCTCTGAGCCTCTGAGGGCTGGGATGGGCTGTCCACAACTGGGATCTGGGTAAGTGGCCTCTCAGAAAAGATAATCACCTACCATTCCTGGACGGGCTCCTCCTGGAGCAGTGAGGCCCATCAGGGGCCTGAACCAATCCCTGAACTTGACCTACTGCTCGGCAGCCTTGACCAAGTCCTTCATTACTCCATGTCTCTCGGGAAGCCAAGGCTAAGGTGGCCTGCATTCCTTATGTTGACTCACCCCAATTAGGCCAAAAAGGGCTCCATCGTTTCTCAGAGTAGGAGGTGGTCCAAGCAGAGCAGGGGTAAGATTCCTTTCTCTCTTCCTTTCTTCCTTCCTCCCTCTCTCCCTTTATTTTTCTTTCTCCCTCTCCCTCTCTCCTTCTGTCCTCCCTCCCCTCATTTCCTTTCTCTTTTTTCACCAAAGGAAGCACTGTCCTTTGATGAGGGTGGGACCCTGTGCTTCCAGGAGTGGGGCTAGGAGGTGAGAGCACCCTCCACACCCCAGGATCCCTGCAGGTGGAGATGGAAGAAGCTGAGACCGAGCAGTAGCACCAGACAGGTGAGCTATCCCTACCTCTCTGCAGAAGGAAGCTTGGTTCCAGGGGAGAGGGGGCAGTGGTGGTGAGCATCACACAGCTCCCCAGCACGTGTTACTGCTGCTCCCCCAGGGACCTTCCGGGTCACCCCCAACCCCGTGCATGCTCAGTTTTCCTCCAAGACGTGGAAGCTCTGTGGGCATAGGAGGATAGGGCACCTCAGCCACCTGGCAGGTATGGCACTGATAGGCTTCTTGTAGATGGTAATGAGCTTGTCCAGGACCACGACGGCGGTGGTGAAGACCCGGTAGGAGTGCAGGAAGGTGTTGAGGAAGTCGATGCTCAGGAAGCGCAGGTCTGTCAGCCTCTCCAGCAGCCGCTCCACGCTGGCGTAGCGGATCTGAAGCACTTTGCAGGAGTTCATGGTTTTGCTGAAGCGAATGTCAACATCATCACAATATAAGGAGGCGTCAGACCTGAGAGGGGAGGAAGGATGCAGGTGACGTGGGTCTAAAGGCATCTGAATGGTACCCACCAGGCCTACTCATCACTGCTTCCCCCACACACTGACAGCCCAGGATGGTCTTATTAAGAGAACAAGCTTGGAAAGGATGACATTGAAGGAGGGTACAACTTCGTTTTCCCAATATCCTAAAAACCCTCCATTATAAAACCCCTAGAAGTACAGGAGAAATATTACAAACTTAAAAACGTGTTGTTGAGTTCACAAGATACAAGGAACTCTGTTCACACAAACGTGTACATGGATGGGGTGCAGTGGCTCACGCCTGTAATCCCAGCACTTTGGGAGGCTGAGGTGGGAGGATCACTTGAGGTCAGGAGTTCGAGACCAGCCTGGTCAACATGGCAAAACCCTGTCTGGTAAAAATACAAAAGTTAGCTGGGTGTGGTGGCGCATGCCTGTAATACCCGTTACTCAGGAGGCTGAGGCACAAGAATCGCTTGAACCCGGGAGATGGAGGTTGCAGTGAGCTGAGACTGTGACACTGCCCTCCAGCCTGGGTGACACAGCAAGACTCTGCCTCAAAAAAAAATGTGTGCATGAATGTTCTTAGCAGCATTATTCGTAATAGCCCCAAAGTGGAAACCACCCAGGTGTCCATCAGCTGATAGGTGGAAAAACAAAATGTGGTCTATTCGATCTGGATCTGCTAGCAGCTGCCAAGATGTGAGGACAAAGGGGCTGAGATGGGTGTGAACTTGCAGGGGTCTTGTTTCAGCTGCTTGTGAACTTGAGTTGAGGTCGGCAGCCTTTACAGGGCATAGTGGGAACCAGTGGCCCTGAAGGTTGCTGTACCACATAGCGCCCTCTGGTGGTTAAACCACTGGAATCGTGTTTTATTGGTCATCCAACGGGAGCTATCAGGACTCTTCAGCAACTGTGGGTTTTCATTTTTTTGGACATTGTAAGTCTTTGTCATCATGTTTTACTTTTTGTTTTGACTACCAAGAATCTTAGAATCAAATATAGTGCTCATTTCTTTTTATTTACTTCTTTATTTTTTGTTTGTCCTTATTACATACTGATGGCTGTATCTAGTTTTCTTTTTTTTTTTTTTTTTTTTAAATGAGGCTAGGTCTCATTTGCCCAGGCTGGAGTGCAGTGCGGTGGTGCAATCATGGCTCACTGCAGCCTTGCCCTCCTGGGCTCAAGCGATCCTCCTGCCTTACCCTTCCCAGTAGCTGGGATTACAGGTGCATGCCACTATGCCTGGCTAATTTTTGTATTTTTTGGTAAAGACATGGTTTCACCATGTTACCCAGGCTGGTCTTGAATTCCTGGGCTCAAGTGATCCTCCCATCTTGGCCTCCCAAAGTGTTGAGATGTCAGGTGTGAGCCACTGTGCCCAGACTATCTAGTTTTTTCTTTTCTTTTTTTTTGGAAATGGAGTCTTGCCCTGTCACCCAGGCTGGAGTGCCTCTGCCTCCACGAGTCAAGTGATTCTCCTGCCTCAGTCTCCCAAGTAGCTGGGATTACAGGCACGCACCACCATGCCTGGCTAATTTTTGTATTCTTCGTAGAGACGGGGTTTCACCATGTTGGCCAGGCTGGTCTCAAACTCTTGACCTCTTGATCCACCTGCCTCGGCCTCCTAAAGTGCCGGGATTACAGGCGTGAGCCACTGCACCTGGCTCACCTGTTCTTTCGAGGGTATCTTCTACCTAGGAGTGTAGATAGTGCTCAGAGGAAGCGAGCAAATGGACATAGCCTCCCTTTCACACTATCTTTCTTAAATGCTTTTCTTTGGAAGCATTCTTGGGATTTGAAATAAACAAACAACTTTTACTGAGCACCTTCAATGAGCAGGGTGGGGGGATTTCTTTTTAGGATGAGAACAATATGGGAAAAGCACAGGGCCTGAAAGGATACTGCAGTTCAAAAAGAGACCATTCCAAAGAAATCGAGGAAATGCTGCCTTCTAAGTTAGCTTTGCTGCAAGACACAAAACGTTTTAGAAAACTCCCGATTTTGTTTCCACCAAGATTCAGGAAAATATACACTGCATCTATGGGACCTCGAGAAGCAACCATGAAGAGGGAGTAATCTGATGTCAGAAGGATTTCCTGGATGTGAAAAACAAGAGTGCTGAATTGAAGGCTGGGATGAATTCAGGAAATGGCAGATCGGACAATCAGAAAATCAGAGTGGTCTATTAAACACATTTGTGGAAGTGCCCTAGAAATCAGAGAAGGACAAAGAGGATGAAATGAGAGAACATGGAAGCAACACAGAGTGGACAGAGAGAGGACCTCTCACTACTGCGAGACAAAGTAGCAAACGAGAGAAGCCACGCCTGCTCATTTCTGCTCGACGGCATAACTCCACAAGGCCCCCGACTCTGTGATGATGTGCAGCTCTCTGGAAAGATGCTTTGAGGACAAAGCAGGCCAGAGCATATGGCCTCCCAGGTCTCTTGCCTGAGTCTCTATTCTCCCTACAAGATAAATGACCCTTGTCCTTGCCTTTCCCAAACATAAGATGACGTCTGATGGGGTTAGTGAGGACGCCTCTGTCATCTCTAACCAGATGTATTCTCATGCCCAAACCTTTATGTGATTCTGCTTCAATGTCTCTTCTCAGCAAGTCTGATGTGATTCTGCAGGTGCTGAGCCCCCCACCTGCATTTAAGCTGGCTGAAACACTGTGCTGGGATTTGATAGGACCTCCCTGAAGGGCGGCTCCCGGGCTGCCGGCCTCCGTCGACAGTCCTCAGGAAGGCTTCTAAAGAAAATAAACCTGAATTCTTTAAAAGCTTGATCATTTTTCCTTTAGTCAACACTAAAAGTCTCAAAAGGAAGGCGAGAAACTGTGAAGAAGCACTAATAAAAGAAATACTGGGCTGGAGGAAGTGCCTGGGACAGCAACATCGAGTAAGGGCGACGTCCAGCCCTGGAGGCTGAAGGGGTTCAGGAACTGTCTCTCAAATGAAGCCAAGTCATTCCCACTGGGCTGCATGTTTCAGAGGGAGAGGACAGCCACTCCCACATCACGATCCCAAAGCATCCAGCCCAGGCCTGGCATCCAAATAGGGATCATCTGACCCCTCTGGCAAGGGTTTGCTTCTAGCACCTTTTCTGTGGGCTCCTGCTACTGGAGGGGGAAGAGAAAGTGAAGAAAAGCCCCCGCATTCTCTACTCCTTTTTTTTTTAAGACGGAGTCTCTCTCTGTCACTCTGTCACTCAGGCTGGAGTGCAGTGGCGCCATCTCTCCTCACTGCAAGCTCTGCTGCCTCCCGGGTTCACGCCATTCTCCTGCCTCAGCCTCCTGAGTAGCTAGGACTACAGGCGCGCGCCACCATGCCCGGCTAATTTTTTTTTTTTTTGTATTTTTAGTAGAGACGGGGTTTCACCATGTGTTAGCCAGGGTGGTCTCCATCTTCTGACCTCGTGATCCACCTGCCTCGGGCTCCCAAAGTGCTGGGATTACAGACGTGAGCCACCGTGCCCAGCCCCTTTTCTGTTTTAAACCTCACAATCACTGTTGGTTCCAGTGCCTCTGGTAACTCCAATACTCTTTTTTTTTTTTTTTTTTTTTTTTTTAATTGAGATGGACCCCTGCTCTGTCGCCCAGGCTGGAGTGCAGTGGTGCAACCTTGGCTCACTGCAACCTCTGCCTCCTGGATTCAAGTGATTCTCCTGCCTCAGCCTCCTGAGTAGCTGGGATTACAGGCGCCCACCACCACACCCAGCTAATTTTTTGTATTTTAGTAGAGACGGGGTTTCACTGTGTTGCCCAGGCTGGTCTGGAACTCCTGACCTTGTGATCTGCGCACCTTAGCCGCCCAAAGTGCTGGGATTACAGAGTGAGCCACCGCACCCGCCCTCTTTTTTGTTTTTTTGAGACAGAGTCTCACTCACTCTGTCGCCCAGGTTGGAGGGCAGTAGTGTAATCTCGGCTCATTGCAACCTCCACCTCTGGGGCTCAAGCGACTCTTCTGCCTCAGACTCCTGAGTAGCTGGGATTACAGGCATGCACCACAATGACTGTCTAATTTTTTGTATTTTTAGTAGAGATGGGGTTTCACTGTGTTGGCCAGGCTGGTCTCGACCTCCTGACCTCAATTGATCTGCCTGCCTCAGCCTCCCAAAGTGCCAGGATTGGAGGAAAGAGTCACCACACCCGGCAATATCCCCAATATTCTGTAGAACTATCCTGGACTTCAGCTTCCCTGTCTGTAAAATGGGAGGGTGCATTAAAGTAGGCAGACTGGTGGCAGTGGCCCAGGGCTATGCTTTCAGACTCAACACAAGAGAGTGCTGTGATCCATTAGCAATGTCTGCCAGGGGCTTTGGATGGGAGATGACTGGCTTGAGTGCCAGATACTTGCTATCCCTGCTAGAAAGTGTATTCAGTGCCTTAGAATGTGAACATTTTCTCATTGGAAATTCAGATCTGCTTCTCTCTGATCTTCCAACACTTCTTGATGAATGCTCCAAGTGGTATTCCTGTCTCCCAGGCATCAATGACAGGCCTTGCCTGAAGGGAAAAGGACTTTTTCTTTTTTTTCCCAGGGACAGTGCCCCCACCTTGAGTCTACCTGCCCTTGAGGTCACATGTTGGGGCAGAGCCTCAGCCCCAGGAGCCTGGCAGGTGGAAGGAGACTTTTCAGTTTTGGGTTGCTGGTGGCTGACCTGAGACCCTGACCACTACATCCACCCACAGAGCTGCTGTGGTAAGGCCTGGATGCATCATGTTAGGGGCTAGTGGGAGTACTTGGGACACGTGCGGTGTATGCCTTTGTCTTGCAAACCCAAAATCAGGATGCTCTTGACTCACAGTCTGAGAGCAGGGAACTGTGCTAGAAACTCAGCATGTTTTGGGAGACATATGGGAGGAATACCCCCAACTCCCCGCCTATCATCCCTACACCTTTCTCCAGCTAGGCTCTCCACTCCCCACTCTCCCCATCAGAGTGGCCAGCAGCGGGGAGCCTGCCACTCCCCTGGTTTGTCTCTATCACCTACAGAACAAAGCCCCACTCCTCGCCTGTCACATTACTGTGATCTGACCCTTGCCCACTGCTCCAGCCCCATCTTTCACTACGTCGTATGGATCGCTATATTATTTAAGAAAGTCAAATTGGGCCATAAAAGTAAGAGAAATAAATAAGGAAGACAGATGAAGCTAAGTACAGAAGACTTACACTAGACATAGTATACCAAGGAGAGCACCTGCATGCTGAATATAGGAAGGGACAGAGGGACCAAAGGCACTAAATAGCCACAAGGCGCCAAATATTGATGCTATGCTTAATATTCATGAGGCATATGGGACATTCAATATTTATTAGGTCTTAAGTCAGCCACCTATTGGTGATGGCTATTCTGACCCTCTGTGTCCCCTGCCCAAGAAATGCAGAGAAAGGTGTAGCTGTTCTCCAGGTGAACTGATGGCTGCAGCTGTGGCCAGGCACTCGCCCCTACACCGGGGAGAGGGCAAGTCTGTGCCACTGGCCCAAGTGTTTTCCATCGCATGGGCTCCTTGGTTCAAACTTCACTCCATCAGTAGCTATCCCATTTCCTTTCCCTGGTGTCTTGCTATGTGTTTGTAATTGATACACCATTAGCCAGGTGTGGTGGCGCACACCTGTAGTCCTAGCTACTTGGGAGGCTGAGGTGGGAGGAACACTTGAGCCCAGGAGGTTGAGGCTGCAGTGAGCCGAGATCACACCACTGCGCTCCAGCCTGGGTGACAGAGTGAGACCCTGTCTCAAAAACAAAATCAATACTCTAGGCCCCAAAATGAAGCATCTTAACTTAGCCTATGAATCTGTTCCAAAGCCTCTAGAATAGTTTGTCTGGTAGTGTACCTGGAGACCATAACTGCATCAAGGTCATTGCCTTCATGACATGTCACTCTCCCCAACCCTGCACTCTCCCCAAACACCATGCACTTTTTTGCCTCTGAACCTATGTTCATGCTGTGCCCTCTTCCCAGAATGCCCTTCCCCCTCAGTCATTTAGCAAAGTCCAACTGATCCTTCGAGGCCAGCTCTGATGTCCCGTTCCATAAGAAACCATCCTTAACTGTGCCAGGTAGATCTGTCACTCATCCTCTGGACCTCACCTGGATTACACAGATTCCATTCTGCAGCATGCGCTACACTGCTTTCTAATAATCTCTCTATGTGTCTCTCTCTCACTAAACGATGAATTTCCCGAGGACAGAGACCCCACCTGCTCATTTCTGCTTCCCTGGTCCCCTCACTGGTCCTCCTGTGAAGGAAGCCAGGCTTTAGATTGGTAGCAGATGGGTCCTTAAAGTTGTCATTTTAATCTGGACATTCCATTCACTTTATCACTATCATAGTTCAACATTTTGTTATTTTTTCTTTCGTAGGTGATTTTAATTTTATTAAAATTAATAACATTTTAATAAATTTTATATAAAATTATATATATGTTAATATATATTTTATATTAATGTTTTATTATAATATATATTATATATAGATATGTAATATACATATATATAAAATATATACACATATATACATGTGGTGAGGTCTCGACTCAGTGCCACCTCTGCCTCCTAGGTTCAAGTGATTCTCCCATCTCAGCCTTCTGAGTAGCTGGGATTACAGGCATGTGCCACCAGGCCTGACTAATTTTTGTATTTTTAGTAGAGATGGGGTTTCACCATGTTGCTCAGGCTGGTCTTGGACTCCTGACCTGAAGTGATCCACCTGCCTCGGCCTCCCAAAGTTCATCTGCTCCTTTGGCTGTCTCAATATGCACCCTTTCCAGAGCATGAGTGGGTACTCGCTAAACATATAATGGTAATTGAGTGGGTACTCGCTAAACATATAATGGTAATTGAGTGGGTACTCGCTAAACATATAATGGTAATTCCAGCTGTGAGTTTTATTGGATTATTGAAACAGATCTAGGAAGTAGGTAGGTACTATCATGTCCCCCATTTACAACGTGAGAAACCCAAGCTCAGAAAGGTTAAGCGACTTGTCTATAGTCACACACAAAGCTAGGGCTGGTGACCAGGGCTGTTGCTTTCGAGGCCAGACTTTCCTGCTGTACCCCACCACCTGTTCAGCGATGTAGTCATGAGGGGAATAATTCCTTATCAACTTGTGCAGAGGCTTAAAGACCTGGTGGACCTGAAACTGCCTCGGCTAGCTCCTGGCACACAGTAGGTTCATAAAAGGCTCGCTTCATCACACTTGACTTCAGATTGGTGGTGAGTGGATTAAATGCATTAACTCTTCGGTTCCCCAGAGCATGTATGTGAAGTAGCAAAGAGGCCTGGGTTACCTAGATGATTGTTCTGGCAACAGCAACATGGCCCAGGTGGGAACAGAGTCCTAGCATGCACCAGGTGAGCAAGGCAGACTCAGAACTCAGAGATGGGAACTGAGGTCAGAGAGCCACTGGGCTCCAGGGTTGGGGCAGAAGGAGGGTATGGTGAGGGGGTTAGGCACGCAGGTGACTGCAAGATAATTGTGCCTGGTGCAGGTGAGGGGGGCTGCATTACCCAGGGCTTGGAGAGCTGCATTTAGTAGGACACCTGCTAAATCCCTCTTGTCTCTGGGGATTGTTCAAACAAACACAGTGGTCCTGGAGCCTGTGTTTTGGTTTTTCTGGTTTTTGAAATGTTCTATGTATTAATTTTTAATTAGGAAAAGAAAAATAGTTGTTAAAAAAGAGTAGATAAAGTTTCATTCCTAATGTTATATTTTAAACAGCCAAATACAAAAATAATCCACATGTACAAAACAGATGAACCATAACAAAACTAAGCCAAAGCACCATAATAGAAAACTAAAAAAAAAAAAAAAAAAAAAAAAAAAATAGATGTTGGCGTAGGTGTGGTGAAAAGGTAACACTTCTCCACTGCTAGTGGGAATGAAAACTAGTACAGCCACAATGGAAATCAGTGTGGAGATTCTTTAAAGAACAAAAAGTGGAACCACCATTTGATCTAGCAATCCCACTACTGGGTATCTGCCCAGAGTAAAAGAAGTCATTACACAAAAAAGATCCTTGCTCAAGCATGTTTATAACAGCACAATTCGCAAAAATGTGGAACCAACCCAAATGTCCATCAATCAATGAGTGGATAAAGAAATTGTGGTATACATATACATATATATAAGATGGAATACTACTTGGCCAAAAAAATGAAGAAATTAATGGCATTCACAGAAACCTGGATAGGACTGGAGACTATTATTCTAAGTGAAATAACTCAGGAATGAAAAACCAAACATTATATGTTCTCACTCATAAGTGGGAGCTAAGCTATGAGGATGCAAAGACATAAGAATGATGCAAGGGACTTTGGGGACTCAGGGCGAAAGGGTAGGAAGAGGGTGAGGGAGAAAAGACTACAGACTGGGGCCAGGGGCAATGGCTCACGCCTGTAATCCCAGCACTTTGGGAGGCTGAGGCGGGTGGATCACGAGATGGTTAGGAGATCGAGACCATCCTGGCTAACACAGTGAAACCCTGTCTCTACTAAAAATACAAAACATTAGCCAGGTGTGGTGGCAGGCGCCTGTAGTCCCAGCTACTCAGGAGGCTGAGGCAGAAGAATTACTTGAACCCGGGAGGTGGAGGTTTCTGTGAGCCGAGATCGCGCCACTGCACTCCAGCCTGGGTGACACAGGGAGACTCCGTCTCAAAAAAAAAAAAAAAAAAAAAAAAAACCAAAAACATAAAAATAAATAAATAAAAATAAAGACTACAGATTGGGTTTAGTATATACTGCTGGGGAGATGGCTGCACCAAAATCTCACAAACCACCACTAAAGAACTTACTCATATAACCAAATACTACCTGTTCTCCCAAAACCTATGGAAATAAAAAATTAAAACAAACAAAGAAAAAAAAAAAAAAAACTAAGCCAAAGCAATCATCCAAATAGCAATCACCCAACTCAAAACAAACAAACAAGAAAACATCCAAAACACCCCCGAAGACAAAGCCCAGCATCTCTGAACCCCAGTAGCTGGCTCATCCCAGTGTCCTGGCTGTCGCCTTGTGGTACTCAGTCTCTGGAATGCTGCCTGGTCAAAAGGGGTTTAGGGCACTTACTTGATCATCTGTGGCACAGTGACCTTGGAATTTTCTTCAAACGCGTTCATCATGAGCCCATTGCATCGGATGTTATCCACACACTGGAATCAGAGAGAGGACCCCAGCGTGAGAGCTCTCCATTGCTGGACCCAGGCCCACCAGGAGCTCTGCCAACTGTAAAGTTCACATGCCTTGGCTTGACACAGGGTCCTCAAGCTTCAAGGGCATTGTCCTGGCAAAGGCAGGGTCAGTGTGGAGCATCCTTTAGACTTTGGCCAGAAGTCAAGTCTCAGTTGAGTGACCTTGGGGAACTTACTTGATCTCAAGTCTTGGTTTCCTTATATGCAAAGTGGGGATAATGACTTCTGCCTCACTGGGTTGACTGCAAACAACCACTGGGATGCAAAATGAATACATCTGCCACTGACCATTCTGTTGCTGATCTCTGGGGTCCAGTGTCAAGGACAAGATCAGATCCAAGATGATGTAGGATCTCTCTCCTGGGAGGCCAGCCCAGCAGGGCCTCTGCCCCGCTGCACGGGGGTGTTGAACTGTTCTCTCTGTGCTCTGACCATCACAGTGCCAACACTTGGATGCTGTGGATGGTTTTCTATATGAAGAATGCATGGGTGTGGGGTCCTGGGGAAGGCAAGGCTACTGGCAGGAGGGCCACAGATGATTGTACATTTCACTCGACCTCCAAAAATATTCAAAATGCAAATTTTGCTTTGAATAAAAAGTACCCGCCCAAACAAAAATAAAAGCTGCATCTCTTGGGGGGCCTGCCTCTTTTCCCCTGCACTGTCCCCTGCCCTGGGTCTTCACATTTCTGCCATGAGAGGATTTCTTCTTGGCATAGCGATGGGGAAGCCTTGGTGGCACATTACAGAATCTTCTGGTTTTGAGAATGTGTGTGTTGCAGGGAGGAGGGTGTCAAAGTCATTGGGAAGTAGCAACTGAGAGCTGGCACAGTGGGTGGTGGACCTCCCAGGCCCAGACTTCTGGGCAGGGCCAGGATCCCAATGAGGGAGGCTTCTGTCATTTGCGTTTCTCAGTCCCACTTCTCTCACCCACCTGACAATCTCTCTAGCTTTGGTTCTACCAGCGACTGCAGAACAAAGACTTGGCCAGGGGCTCAGAGTGTTATGGAGGCAGGAGGGCTTGGTGTAGGGGCCAGAGGACTCCCACCTTGACCCATTCACTGGCATCCACAACAGCTGCAAGGAGGGCAGAGGACTAGTGGGCACCCTCCGGGCAAGTAGCCCTGGGCCTTTGACGGCTGCAGCTCACTGGGGGTGTGAAAGGGCCAAGCTCAGGGTCTGCAGTTTTCTCCAGGGCTTCCTGGGTGTTTTGAAGACATGTGGGAAGACTCAGAACAGGCATGTGCTATGCATCGTCCTACCCGCCTTACTCCTCTGGGACTGTGAGATGGGCAGGTGGGCCAGAAGGAAGGCTGGGAGGGGCAGTCAGGGGAGCCTGGAAGGGGCACAAAACCAAGAAGGTGGGGAGTGAGCAAGGGCAGCCGTCCTAGATCCCATGAAGATGCTGCCCTGCCCTTTCAGTTCCTACAGGCACAGGCCTCCTGCAACCCTCTGGACCATGGTGGGGGGGGGGCCACCAACCTCCCTCCCCTTCTCCTGCTGTTGGCTGCTCTCCTACACCCTACCCCACAGAGAGGATGACCAAGGCTCCCAGCTGCTGGGATGGCACATCCCTGATCCATCACAGGCCCCTGCTGGGCTCAGGGAGGGGCTTGTCCTGGGGCTTGAACCCCGGTGCTGCTGACAACCTCTTTTTGGACTCAAGTCTCACCCCTTGTACTTTAGGCACCCATGGGCACTCTGGGTCTGCTCACTGGCACCTGGGAAAGTCTGTGCTTCCTGGTTAATGCTCCAAATAGGGCGAATGACCCTAATGCTTGCAGCAGGCCAAAGCAAAACTAAATCTTCCATGTGCATAGTTGAGGCTAGGTTTGATCTTAGGTAGCTGCCCCGATTCACTGAAGAAGCTACCCTCGGCTTTCAGGGAGACCGCTCTCTCACTGTGAACATTATTACATCTAATATGCTCAGACTTTTCTGTGCATATCAATTACCTGGGGCATGTACTAAAATGTGGATTTGCAGGTCATATGCCAACAATTTAGATTTGTAGGTCGGCAGGGTAGTGGGGAAAGGGGGAAGGGTCCAGGAAACTGAAGTTTTTAAAATCACCTTGCTAGGTGGTACAGATGCAAGAGGGGTTTCCAGACCACACTTTCAAGGTGACCCAGGGGACTGTAAATGGGATGGACTAGCTGAGCTCAGCTTTGGGTAGGGCTGTGGACTTGGAAGATTCTTGCATCTTTCTCTGCAGAACAGTGCAGCTACTCCGCCGCCCCTCCCCATCCCCCCACCAGCCAAGCCCCTGACCTGGTTAAGCATGAAGGGACCACTCGCTTTCAGGAACAGGTGACGCTACTCACCTGGCTGATGTCACTGGTCCACGCCGCCTTCTCCTGTCTGGACGAGGCCACTAGGATGACCGTAAAGGGCGGGGAATCCTTTGGCTCCACCCCGATTTTAAAATCCAAGTGATCTATGTCTTGGCTGGATCCTTTGGCTTCCAGTTGTAAAACATAAAGTTAGCAGCATGAATGTGGACACTTTTTCAGTTGGAAAATGTTTTATTGGTCCCTGTCTTACGTACCGGTGGAGGCTCTGCATTGGTAAGGCACCAGGCCAATTGCTGCTACTTTCAGAATATTATTTTTCTAAGTGGGGAATCTCCATTTCAAAGATGGAAAAACTAAGACGTAGCTTACGATCACTCAGGGGCAGTTCCGGATTCAGAGCAGGAGAGCCTTTAGGAATCAGTCTGCCCTCTGCCCTCCTTACACCAGTGGAGGTGAGGTCCCAGGCGAGGACTTGTCCAAGGCTCCCAGCAGGGTGGTGGCCAAGCCAGGGCAGGGCTAGAATGGGCCTCACAGCCAGGCCCTCCTGCTACCCCCAAGGTGGTTCTGGGGCCAAATGAGGAACTTCAAGATCTTAAACTTTTATGGATTGGACTGGACATTTAGTTCAGTTTAGAGCTCCCCAAAGCAAAAGTGAATCCAAGGTATTTTTATTACTGCTCTTAACCTGAAAATTCCTTGAAGTCTTGAAAGCTGTTTATTTGGAAAAACTAAGACCACGGCTTCAAGATTCTTTTCAATGCACTCACATTAATTGGGGATGCACTGAATGGGTTAATGGTGTAAAGGGCCTGCTTTGGCTCTGCTTTCCTCTGAAGCTCTATGGCTGTGTGATGTTGTGGTGGTTTCCTTCCCCCTCTGGGCTTCAGATGTCCTCCTGTACAACAGGAGTGGGACTTGATTTCTGAGGTTCCTGTCCCTTCCAGTTCTGACACCTGAGAATTTTAGGAGTCCTTGCTGGGCACGGGGGAGCCCATTGTCCTGGGACTGTGCTGGAGTCTCTGAGAAGTGGGTGCCTGTGTGTGAGTGTGTTTCAGGTGGGGGACGCTTGTGGCCAGGCTCCCACCTCCCTGGGCCTAGGAGGGTAAAGAGCCTTGGGGCCTGACAGTGCCACTTGAGTCTGGGCTTTCCTGTGGACCTGCTGTGGCCACGATGAAAGAAGGCTGCACTGGTAGGAAGGCTCCAGGTAAGCTGCCTCCTCGTTTATTCTTCCCTTGGGGAACCACTTGGTTTGGCCCTTACTGGAAGGGCATGAGGGAAGCAGAACCCAGTGGTAGCAGGGGCTGAACAGGGTGCATGCATGAGGGCATGTGTGTGTGTGTTTGTGTTTGCCAAGTGTGTGTGTGGCAACCCCCAGGCCCATGCCCATCCCCATGCCATGCTGGGCCTGTGAGGCTGAGGTGCTTCAGACACAGCCCACCCCAGGAGGCCCAGTCTGAGGAGGGAAAAGAGCACGGGTCCTGCTGGTGTCCCCACAGAGCAGGGCATCCAGAGGCATCTCTGAGGGTCTTGGCTTGGGGTCAGTGAAGAAGGGAGATGAGTGCCAACTTTGGCCCAACAGTAGTGATCACTCCCGCTAATCTGAATAATGACCCCACCTCCAATTCTGATGCCTTGGGAGGTAAATCCCATCAAACATCACAGCACCAAGGACTCTGCCCTCCGTGCACTTCCCCATTCAGCTCCATTTGAGTTGTTCAGTCCCTTCTCACTGAGGTCTTGCCTCCCCTCCTGGTCCCTGCTAGGGGATAGTTCCCTCTCTTAGGACCCTCAGCCCTGCAATCCCTCTGTCAGTGCCCCCTGCACATTCTTTCCTTTTCCACTGCAGGACAGAGATAGGGCTGGGTGTCTCCCTGGCTCCCAGCATGTGGCCCTGAGAGTCCTTATGCATGTCACATGCAGGTGCATGAATGAGGCGTGCTCACCGAGATGCCATGACCCCAAAACCTAACAGTGCCAACTGGCCCAGCAGCCCAAGGAGCTTGGAAGGAACAAGGAAGGTGGATCAGGGTCATCACCTGCTGGGCTGGGAGCTCTTTCTTTAAAGCCTCAGGCTCTGGTCTCTCCACACCTTATTGGAAGTACGAGGGGAGCAGAGCCCAGCTGTAGCAGGGACTGAATAGAGTGCGTGCATGAGGGCATGTGTGGACCTCCCCTCTGCACTTCAGCATCCTCCCTTCCTCCTAAAGAAACCAAAGCCTGGCCCAACCTTTAGGAGTGAGCATGTGTGTGTCTGTGCAAGCACACACATGCGCCCATGCAGCCTTCACACTCACCTTCCTCCTCCGTGCTTTCTGGCTCCTCCAATAAAGTGCAGTCAATGAGGGATATGACTCCATTCTGAAAAAGAGCAGCAGGGGCTACTTTGGATCGAGGGGTAGATGTGCTGGTTTAGGAGTCCCTGGATGATAGGGCTGGAAGGGACTTTAACAAGGAGCATCCATGTACACACACAGATGTATGGATATATTATATGCCAAGTGGATATTTTGCTTTTTCAGTGGAAGAACTTTATCTTCATATAAGAAGCTCAGTGAAGTGAGTCAAAGGGGATTGTCTCAGAGAGGCCTTCCCCAAACCAAGCTTGAGTTCAGGTCACGGGTGGAGTGGCCAGAACCTGGCCTGCTCGACCCTTTCTTGCTTCCACAGCAGTTCCAGGGCATCGCTTCACAGCCCTAAGTTTGCAGTGGTTTGAAATCCCCCATTTTGGGCCAAAGCTATCAGGTTACCCACAGGAAGACAGAGGCTGATCTTATGGGTATTGTAATTCTCATTTTACAGGTGAAGAAATGAAGACAGAGAAGTTGCATGCCTTGTTCAAGGTCCCCTGGCAAGTTAGCAGTGAGTCTGGAGAGAGCCTCAAGGGCCTGATCCCAGTCCTGGTCAGTTACTTATTTTTAATTATTAGGAATACCTGGAAAAATGCCTCCCATCCATGAGTGTGTGAGCATCTCTTGGGTAGGAGGTCCCTTGATATTGTAGTGAGAAATAAGAGTGGCCACAGCTGTGGTGGTTGTAAGACATGCTCACAAATTCTTTCACATTTTTCTTTTCAAAAAGCAAAGCCTAATTCCCTTCTTCTTGAGTGTGGGCTGGACTTAGTGGCTTACATCTAATTAAAAGAATAAATCAGAAGTGATGGTGTGCCACTTTGGAGACCACAGCCTCCTGCTTGCTCTCTTGCTGTCTCTTGCATCACCTGTTCTGGGGGACACCAACTGGCATGTTGTGGGGAGAGGTCTATGAATGAGGAACTGAGGCCTCCAGCCAATAGCCATGGAGGTGTGCCATCTTGGAAAAGGATAGGATACTCCGGCCCCAGTTGAGCCTTCAGAACACTGCAGCCCCAGCTGACATCTTGACTGCAAACCCCTGAGATGCCCTGAGCCAAGACCACCCAGATAAGTCGCTCCTGATTTCCTGACCCACAGGGAAACTGTGAGGTAATAAATGTTTGTTTTAAGCTACTACATTTGGGGGTAATTTATTATATAGCAACAGATTGAAGTGAAATAGCAATGAATGATAAGGAGACCTGGCCATGTGACTAATTTATATATGAAAACGCTTGCAGAGCAGGCTGCCCCTTGGGAGGCAAAGTGGACTGCCAAACCATGGATTTGACTTCTTGCTTTGCTCTTTGGTGGCCTTGGGTTAGCCCCCAGGACTAACCCACTGGGCCTCAAGCCTGCCCAGTGACATCACTGGGCTTCATCATTTGGAAAGCCCCATCTAGCTCTGACATTCTCTTACTTCAGGGTCTCAAAAATTCTTACAGTCGTTTTAAATCTTGCAGATCTGTAGTCTGCCCCCTTCAGAAAGGACTTAAGGCATTCTATTGCCACTTGTGATATTTCAAGAGAAGTGATTTGAATTTTAGCTTACGGCTATTGGAGAGCAGAGCACAGTGATTAAGAACACAGACTCTGGAGCCAGACTGGCTCAGTTCAAATCCCAGCCCTGCCATGTGCTGGCTTCTTCTGTCTTGCTTCCCTTATCTATATAAAATGGGGAAAATGATAGTATCTGTCTCAGTGGGCTGTTCTGGGAATTAAATATACATAATGTATTTGAGCGAGTTCTTGCCCCATAGTAAGCATTATGTAAGGGCTTGATATTAGAAATACAAGTTCATTATTACATAATTAAGAGTGACAATGTCTGTTATCCAGTGAGCATGCAGTGTGTACCTGACATGAGAACTCCCTCACTTACTCCTCACAGCACTCCTATGAAGAAGGTATTTCTACACTCTTTATGCAGATAAGGAAACTGAAGCCTGATGAGGCCTTGTGACTTGTCTGAGGTCACCTACTGGTAAATGGCAGTGCTGGGATTTGAGCTGATTTCTGAGTCCATGTTCTTCATCAATGTGCTAACAGACTTTTAAAACTAAAAACAGCTGGGTACGGTGGCTCATGCCTGTAATCCCAGCACTTTGGGAGGCCGAGGCTGGTGGATCACCTGCGGTCAGGAGTTCGAGACCAGCCTGGCCAATATGGTGAAACCCTGTCTCTACTAAAAATACAAAAATTAGCCAGGCATGGTAGCAGGTGCCTATAATCCCAGCTACTTGGGAGGCTGAGGCAGGAGAATTTCTTGAACCTGGGAGGCGGAGATTGCAGTGAAAAGAGATTGCGCCATTGCACTCCAGCCTAGGCAACAAGAACGAAACTCCATCTCAAAAACAAACAAAAAACCCCCCCAAACCCCCCCAAAAAACTAAACACAAACAAGCAAACAAACAAAAAACTCCAGATAAAATAAAACAAACATAAAAACATGCTTTTGGATTTTCAGAACCTTCGTGTCTTCAGTTTAACCTGTCCCCACTGACCCCTGCCACACCCCCAGCCTAGACACAGATCTTCTCAGTAGAAACTCCAGAGCTAATAAATAATGAAAGCTTTCCTTGATACATAATTTGGTTAAAACAGAAGTATTCAATATTTGTAAATTAATTTCCCCTTGTGCAGCCAGCCAGCTAATTTGTGGCTATGTGAACATAAGCAGTATATTCCCTGAAGCCATTGTTGGGTCTGTTAGCTCCGCAGGAGGTTACGGGCCAGGCATCCGGGGTCTGGAAGAATGGCTTCTCTGATGCTGTGGCTTAATTAAGAGCACCCTCTGGCCCTTTCCAGGCCACAATGTGTTCAGGCTTCCAAGGTGATGAGTGCAGGGCTGCGGGGACTGTAGCTCACAGAGGCAAGTGCTTCCTAATTGACAGCAAATCCACACCCACTGTGAGCTCAGCGCTAACTTATCTGTGCAATGTCTCTGTGAGGGCCAATGTCTCTATTTGATAGAAGAAGTGTGGACAGGGGCAGGAGTCTTTTCCAGGGTCACATGTGTGTAAGGGATGGAGCTGGGACTGATGTGGAGCTCAGAGCAATGAGACAAGCAGTGGGCTGTGTCGGGGGATAGGAGATCCTGCCCAGGTCACAGGCTTTACAGCAGAGGTGGCACTTGAACAGGCCTTGAGGGATGTGAAGGTGGTCTGCCAGGGGAGAGGAGGCTGTGTGGCTGAACAGACAGCATGAGAAAAGGCCCTGGGCCTATGAGGAGGCAGGAGCAGGTCTGAGATGCTCATTCCCTCCACCTTTAGGGATGAGCTGGTTAGCTGAGCATTGGGGGCCTCACACAGGGCTGCAAGGTCTAGAAGCTCCATGTGGAGAAGCTCAGCAGCCTCCAGGGCTCCTGTGCTGGAGGAGGGAATGCTTGAAAAGGTCACTGGGAGGGGATCTGTCAGAGCTCCCTTGGGGTGGAGATGAAAGAAAGGCTCTGAGTGATGCCTTGGCCCTCAGCCAGTGGAGGCCCTCCACCCTGCCCCTCACACACACCACACACAGACACACACACACACACACACACACCACACACACAGACACAAAAACACATACCCCACACACACAACACATATCTCACACATAGACACACACAGATACACACATACACACATCACACATACACACACTCATATACACACCACACACACATCACACATACATACACACATGTACACAGAAACATACATACACCACACACAGACACACACACATACACACATATACCACACCCACCCACAACATACATACATATAAACATACACAGATATACACATAGGTACACAGACATATACCACACACATACCCACCACACTTGTACACAGAAAGACAACACATATACACACACACATATGCCATATACCGTAGAGACACACACACACACTGAACACACACAAATGCACAGAGACACAACACACATACAAACACCTACACACACTACACACAAATACACATATCATATACATAAATACAGACACACATATATACACATACATACATACACACACCACACACACAGACACAAAGACATATACACATATATCCATACTGATATGGTTTGGCTGTGTCCCCACCCAAATCTCATCTTGAATTGTAGCTCCCACAATCCCCACCTGTCATGGGAGGGACCCAGTGGGAGGGGATCGAATCATGGGGGTAGGTTTTTCCCAAGCTATTCTTGTGATAGTGAATAAGTATCACAAGATCTGCTGGTTTTATAAAGGGCAGTTCCCCTGCACATGCTCTCTTGCCTGCTGCCATGAAAGACGTGCCTTTGCTCCTCCTTCGCCTTCCACCACGACTGTGAGGCCTCCTCAGCCATGTGGAACTGTGAATCCATTAAACCTCTCTTTCTTTGTAAATTACTCAGTCTCAGGTATTTTTTCATAGCAGTAAGAAAATGGACTAATACACACAGAGAGATATAAACACATACAGACACACACACATGTACATACACACCACGCACACATACACACACATGCATATACATATATACACACACACCACATATACAAACACACAGACACAAAAACACCACACATACATACACACAAACACACACAGACACACACACATGCACGCACACATGCCTTTTAGGGGTTTGTCCAGGTCCTCTGGTTCCTCTGCCCAGGTGCCCAGCGTGGGGAATCTGAGGCCCTCGGTTCTCACCTTCCCATCTCCCAGGATTTCACTAGTGGAAAATTGGTCAAGTTCTGCTCGCTCCAACTGGCCAAACTACGGGGTGTGTGTATATCTGTGCATGTGTGCATGCATATATCTCCAACACCCCTGCCCACCACCTGGGCCCATAGACCCTATGGCCAGGACAGCACCTGTGTGACCCTCACTGGGCAGCCCCCGAGCCCCTCTTCCGCAGCCCTTACCTTGGTCAGGTGAAGCTTCCCTCCAGAGCCTCTGGTACAGATAATCAGATGCTTAGAAAACAGGAAGCACTGTCGTTCACCCTCTTTCTTTAGGGAGAGAGACCCCAGGCGCCCTCTGGTGATCTTGCCCTTTTCAGACATGGGCACCTGGATGAGGGAACCTGTGGGTGGAAGAGAGAGACCCTGATCCCATCTTCTGGGGTGACCTTTGCCTCTGACCCAGCTTTGAAGGTTGAGATACTGGGGCAGCAGCAGTGGGACAAGTCCATTCTGGTTCCCAGTGGCAAATGTGTTCCTGGGATGCTCCTTTAGGCCTCTCTGCAGGGTCAGATGGTTGGGGGATGAGAGGTGACCAGAGAAGCTCCATGCAGTGCCCACTGATGTCCCAGCCAGGGGCTAGGGACTCAGCAAGTAAAGGAAACCCCAAAGGGCGTGGCCCATGTGGTGAGATTGAAGGGCTGGGCTGAGGTCTGGGGATGGCAGGGGGCTGAATAAGTGGGGAACCGGCTGCAGGCCCCAAGGGGTTAACAAGATACATTGCACTCCTGCTGGGAACTGCTTAGGGCAAAACCTGCCTCCCATCCTATTTGTAAAAAAGATAGCTACTAAGATTAAAAAAAAAAAAAAAAAAAAAAGATACATTGCACTCCTGTTGTCCACAGCCATGGTAGACATCACCAATCAATCACTGCACCATACTGCGGAGCTCAGACAGAGCCTCTCAGTCCTCAGCACAGCACTCTAGGAAGCCATTACTGAGCAGAGTAGGTGCCTGTCATGAAAGCCATTGCTGCCCTACTCTGGTCTCCCCACCCTAATACATACCCTATGGGACCCTCCCCACTGACATCCACAGCTACTCACTGTCCCCAGGATTCAGGCACTCGAGGCCTTCCACCGGTCTGGCTTGGGCACACCTCCCAGCCTGCCCTCTTACAATTGTCCCCTTCTTCTGCCTCACATGTAGTTCCGGGTCAAGTTAGCCTGAGTGTCACTCTTAGTTCTGAAAAGCCCTTCCTTCACTCTGTCTTCCCTGTGAATTCCTGCTTATCCTTGGGAAAGCCCTCGTGACTCTCTTGGTTCTGCTCCAGGCCACTGCTCTGCCTCCTGCATCAGGGAGATCCACCTGGCACACGTTCCTGCATTTGTCCCCTCATGACTCTCTCCCTCTGTACAATAGGCTTCTGGAGGGCAGGGCCGGGGCTATTCTCTGAGTGTCCCCAGAACGCGCTGTAGGTCTGGAATGAGCAGGGCAGGTATCAGTGTTGGCTGCATGACTGACAAGTGAGAAACACCTTGCAGAATCCACTCATTTTGTCTTCAGGTCCAGCCCAGCTGGAGAGGGAGAAAATGCCTTGGCTCAGGGTGATGGAGCAGATTTCTGGTCTGTGGGGATACTGGCCACCCCAGGAGGGGTCATTTCTTGGGCTACTTCCAAGCCAGGTCCACTTGGGGTTCCTTCAGAGGGGGCCTAAAATACTATGTGAGAATACTTCTGGCATAGAGAACGCCCAACACAGCCCGAGGCGAGCTGAGAAACAGGCAGGGCTGGCTCTGAACTCAGCAGGTCACAGGGTGGGCCTGGGGAAGGACATAGGGGCCACCACACACAGGGGCTGGGACAAAACTCTGAAAAGGAGATACCCTTGTCCAAGGCAGCTGCATAGGCCAGCGGGAGGTGCTGGCAAGTATTTCATTAGGCAGAGAATCCCAGGGCTACAGAGAAGAGACTCTGGAGGTCCGTTTGAGGTAGAGGTCACTTGTGAGGCATGCCAGCAGGAGCTTAGTCTCCCACAAAACATGGAAGTTGAATGTGATGAATTTCAAATGCATTGCAGTTCTGATGTCAGTCCCCTGAGCCACAGAGAGCCTTCACCCGCCTCTCTCAACCGGGCTGTGCCTCTTAATCACTGCTCTCAAGGGAAGCAAGGCTAAAGTGTGGGAAAGACCTTTTACCCATGAGAATCACTGTGAAAATGGTCTCTCTAAAGCAGCAGAGGATGATGAGGAAAGGACAGGGGAATGGACCCAACACTGACCTCCTCCCAGACACTGAAAATGCTTCTGATTCACAGAGACAACTGTTAGCTGTCCTCATCCCCCGCCCCATACTTTCTCCCCAAAAAGGACATGTCGATGTTTACTATGACACACAATAGACAAACCAAGGCCATCTGGGTAGAATTCTGTTTACATCTGGAGAGAAGGAAACTGTGAAAACCAATAATATCTGCATCTATATGTATAGATACTGACATCTACATATAGCTGTTGCATTCCGCCAGCAGCCCGGGAATATTCTGCAATCACATTGGCAGGTCTTGGCATGTGGCAGCCAAACCAACTGGTGGTGTCCCCGAGTGCCACCTCCCTCCTGCTGCTGGGGCCCACCTGGGGGAGACAGGGTGGAGAGGCCATACCTTGTCTCACAAAGGTCTGGCTGGTGTCCAGGAGGATCTCACAGCCTTCGATGATCATGCGCTCGATGGCCAGGTTTTTCCGGATGTTCTCTGTCTCACTTACTTCATCGTGCATTATCCTGTGGGGATGGGAAGCTGCACAGTCAGAGACAGGCTGCCCCCACTTCCCAGGGCGGTGAGAATGCCAGGCTTCTGGCCAGACCTAGGAAGAAAGCCTGGTACGCGGATTCTCAGGTGGGGTCTGTGGTCATGGAGGGGATGGGAGTGTGTATTTACTGAGTGCCTGTTGCATGCTGGGCACTTCATTGGCATGACCTCATTTTATCCTTCTGACAGCTCAAGGAGGCAACTGTTCTTATTTCAGAAAAAAGAAAACAGAAGTCAGCATCTACGAAGCAGCTCTGTCAGATTTTAGAGTCCGAACTATGTAGAACAGACAGCAGGGGCAGCTCAGCACTGGGAAGGATATGGGAGTACAGGAGACATCCTGTGTTCATGACCCTGACCCTCATCCTTCTACCAGCCTTATTCCCATCCCAAGAACAAAGCTCATTGCTCCCTCAGGGCCTTTGCACTCGCTGTCTCCTCTTCTTGAATGCTCTTTCTCCAAATATTTGCATAGTTGTGTCCTTAATATTGCTTGGGTCCTGAAATGGCTTACCTTTTGGAGCACCTGGCAATCCCACTGGCTCAGGGGATGACTGACCTTAGCCTACTTCTGTAAGCTCTGGCTGACCTTAGCCTGAATATAGACAACTCCCCTATTTATTGCTCTCCGACTGCTGTAATACCCCTCGTCTCCGAGAGGTGGCGCCATCCAATAGCTTTTAAAAAATGGCGTTGGTGGGAAAAGGTGAGTGTGAGCCGCCAATTTTGCCTTGGTGGGTTTCCAGGAGTCTTGGGAAGGTAGTGAGGAATTTGGCAGGGGCAGGGTCTGGGGAGTGGGGAAGGGGGGCTTCTGGCAAAAGTACCCCACCTACTCCAAGCAAAGTACAAAACCTTTTATCTGCTGCTGATGCCTGAATTTTTATAGCTAAGACCAACAAAAGGGCTGATTAATATGTGTGGCTTACAAACTTCTCTCATAGACATTATCCAATTTAAACCCCAAAATAAAGATGACACTGCCTCTTCCGGAGCTGGATCTGTGCTTAACTGAATCAGCATGACATTGAGCAGATTCCTCAATCCCTCTGATCCTTAGTTTCCTCATCTACAGAATGCTGGGGTGAAGGTGGAATAAAAGGGATTTCAGGTACTCGCCCATGCCATGCCATGCCTGGCACATGACAGCTGCTTAAATAAAGGGTAGTAGTCATTGTTGATGATATTATCATTGGTTGCAAAAGAGTTGTTATTATCTTTCCTGGTTAAGGACATGCATTTTAGGCTTAAAGTCACTAGACTAGCACTTTAATAAATGGACCGGGGCCCTTAGCTGGAGTCTCTTCTTTGGGAGCCTCAGTTTCCCCCTTTCTTCCCCAGCAATGCTCTTCTTGGAAGCCCAGGCCCCTGCTTGATGTTTGAGAGGGAGGCACCTCTGGGCACATGCTAGTTCCCTAGAGATGGATTCATTATGGAAGTAGCCAATGGTAATTAAAACCACTTCTCTTGATGAGGGTGGGATTTTGTGGGGGAAGCCTGTGTTTGGTAAAACACAAGGGGGGTAATTCCAAGGTAGCAAAACTAGTTTTCCTGAGCAGCTGCAGTTTACACATTCTAAGTTCCAGCCCCAAGTGGGGTTTGTGTTCGGGACCCACATGCACACATGTGGGAGCTCTGGGAAGGCGGTGGGAGTTTCCAGGCTGCCAGGCTCCTGGGAGCCCTGGAAATGATGACTTGGGTTATCAGTGAGCAGAGAATATAAGGGTCAGGATAAAAGGGTGGGATGAAGGCCCAGTCCCTGGAGGTGGGGAGTGTTTCTGAGCGCAGCCTAGGAGAAGTTTGGCTATCTAATGGCTTCCTCCCTGGGGGAACGTGAGAGGAGAATGAAAGGGATACTGTCATGATGATAGGAAAACCTTTTGTGCCACTGGAGCTGGGTTCAGGGCCAGGTACAGGTAGTTGGGTGGGAGGAAGGAAGAGTAGGCCACACACCGAGGATCCCGGGGATAAGGGATCAGGGTCTTATGTCAAATACCTCGGCACCATGTGCCACCTGCAGCTCTGTTTGCAACAGGATAGGATATCCCTCAGCAAGGAGGAGCCCTGCTGCCTTACAGGAGTCCCAAACCTTTTTCCTTGGGGAAGAGTGTACAGGATTTGGATCCCTGGGCATGGGAGGACTGGAGTCCCTCCACCCTCGTGATCGGTGGTTTCGTTACTCTGCAACTCTGCAATCACACCCTGATGGCATCCTTGCCCTGATTCTCCACTCAGGTGTGCAACTTGGCTGGGTCGTGGAAGGATCAGGGGGCACCCTATACCTTGTGCTGGTCCAGCCTGGTCTTCCCTCCACCCAGCTGGGAGCTGTGGCCTGGTTGGCTGCCCCTTGCCAGCCTCAGGAAGACTTTTAGCTCACTGGGTGTTTGGCAGTGCCCTGGGTAGGGGCCGGGGCTGGATCCCAGACCCTGAAGACTGATCCTTCTTTGTAGCCCTTGGCAGCCCAGTTCTGACCACAAGGCCCTTCCTCATCTCTTGGTCTTCACAGGGTAGATACCCCCAGGCTCAGCCTCTGGTTCTCATCTTTTTCCTGCCCAAGCTAATTCCCTTGGCAATCTCACCAGTGCTGTCGCTTTAAACACCATCTGCAAGCTGATGATTACCGGATTTCTCTCTCCCCTCCGCTCCAGACTCAAATTCCCTAGTCCCTTCTTGTCATCTCCACTTGGACATTGAATTGGCATTTCAGGTTCAACATGCTCCCAAGAAAGCTCCTGAACTCCCCTCCAGACTTGTCCCTCCTGCAGTTTTCTCCAGCTCGGTTGACGGCACCTCTGCCCTCTTGTGTCTCAGCCCCACATCCTGCAATCACCCTTGACTCTACTCGTTCTCTTTCCACATCAAATCCATCAGAAAATCCCATTGCATCCAGGATCTGAACCTCTTCCTGGAACCTCTTCCTGGATGACCACAGTCGTCTGCTGCCTGCGGTGCTGCAAGAGCCCCTCCGTGCTCCCCCATGTCTGCCCTTGCAGAGGAAGCTTCCCTCTGGGCTTCAGGGGCTGAAAGAGGGCCAGGTGAGGGGCCTTGACCAGAGGACTGGGGCACTAGATTGGACAAGCCATGTGCTTATCCACCCACTGCCACTACCTGCCTCTGGTTGACTAGAGCCTTGGGCACATGAGGGCCTGTCACCCAGGACCCCCTCTGGGCCTCTTATGGCCACAGGTTTTGACACATTGACACTGGAGAACAGAGGAAACAGGCAGAGAGTGCCTGGGAGTCCCGGACAGCTCCTTCTCCTGGGAGATGTTGAGTGCTCAGGGGCCTTCCTCGGGCCCCATCTGTGCCAGGGATAGCATGGCACCCGCTATTCCTGCCCACCAGGGCTTGAGTTGTAACCCCCCCAGGACCACTCCAGGGGACTCTGCTTTGAGCTGTGGCAAGCTGTGCCCCTCCCTTACAATCCCCATCTGAACTCGAGCTTTGTCAGGGGTTCAGCGAACTCCTGGTGAGCGGCGTCCTCAGCCCTGCCCCATCTGCCGGTCTGGTGCACGAAGAGCCAGGCCTCACCTGGACAGCTCCTCCAGTTTGGACTTGGCGTAATCCAGGCTGTTGCGCTCAACGTGCTCATGAGGTGTGTGGGCCAGGAGCTCGTGGAGGGTCAATATGTACCTGGGGATCTGCGGGCAGGTGGGAGAGGTGAGGGTGGAGAAAGAGCCAGGGAAGTAGGGCCGGGGAAGCAGGGCCAGGGAAGTAGGGCCAGGGAAGTAGGGCCGGGGAGTAAGGCAGGGTCAGACAGGGAGTGAGCAAGAGAGAAAAAGAAAGAGGGAGAGGGAGAGGGAGAGAGGGAAAGAGGTGGCGAGGGCGGGGGAGAGAGGGAGAGAGAGAGAGAGCACATGAGCATAGGGTACAGGTGCGGGGAGAGAGAGAGAGAGAGCATGAAGGGGGGTGGTGGGAGAGAGAGAGAATGGTTTTTAGCCCAGAGGACTACTTCCATGAGCAGAACTGAGGAAGGAGATAGGCTGCCCTTTGGTCACAGACTCTAACTTGGAGGCTCTTCCAGGGTCTTGTCTAGGGCTCTGCTCTGGTTGAGGGTGGTGTGGGGTGCTCAGGAGCCAGGAGAGAAAGGTGGGGTGGACAGGCCCACAGTCAGCTTGCCCTGCACCCAGCATTGTCTGCTGCTGGCCCTAACCACCTCCCCCACCCCCTCTGGCAACCCAGAGCTGGGGCACGTTAAACACTGAGCCCCTCTGCCTGCCATGGTCCCTCCCCCATGCCTGCCTCCCTGACTCTCCCCCACCCAGGCAGGGCCAGACGCCACCTGGAACATGGGGTAGGTGAGGAAGGTCTCCAGCGTCCTCTCCTCGCAGTCAGGCTTGGCCTCGTAGTGCTTCAGCAGCTTGTCAAAGTCACGGTTCTGCTTGCAGTGGGCCAGGATCTGCAGGCTATACTGGTGGTTGCGGACAAACTCTTGGTAGATGTTGAGCATGGGCAGCAGGATGTCAAACAGGTCAGCTGGAAGGATGAGGCAGTCAGTGGGTGGCCAGGGCAGCTTGGTGGGGACAGAATCCCCTAGGCCCTTGGCTCCCCCAGCTACACCCAGAGAGGCCAGGGGCCAGGTTCAAGTTCCTCACCCCAGAGACATCTCTGCTCTTGGGGATGACTCCAGGACCACTGCCCTGTCCAGTTGCCAGTAGGTGGGCCTCCGTCATTGGGACCACATTAGAATCACAGACTCTTAGAGACACTTGTGATGGGAGTGTCAGAGAGAGGAGGTAGAGTGGGCACTTTGGGGTGCCACCTGGATCCCCCCCAGCTGCCAGCAGTGCTGGTGGCCAATGACTCTCAGCTGGGTCCCTCTCCAGGCATTGCTCTCAGCTGGAGGAAGCTGCCTTGCCTGGTCTGTCCTCCCGCTTCAATTCAGGACATTAGTGTGAGGTCGCCCTTCTCCATAGCTTCCTGTGGGGTCGGCTGAGGTTCTGTTGCAGCTGGAATGCTGCCCAGATCCTCCCTCTGCCTGCCCCCATGCCCTATGGTGCTATGGCCTAGGACACTCCCCAAGAGGCTTCCCTCCCTCCTGGAGTCTCCGTCCTGGGACAGAAGTGGCCTATCTGAGGTCACAGGGCAAGTCAACAGCCGGCCTGGAGCTGGGTCTCCTGACCCCCTGTTTCCAGGGGTTTTCCTACCATATGACACATGAGTCTCTGCTCCTTCGTTCATCTGTCATTGTCCCAGCAGGCCTTCCAGGCTTGGCACTATCTAGTTCACCAGGTGGAGCCCTTTCTGGCTATAGTTCTGTCTCCAGCTTCCTGGGTATATAACTTTCCTTTCAGTGCCCCTAAGTCCCAACCAATTTCCCCAAATCTGTCCTTCAACATTTGATAGACTGGGATGGAGTCATGTGAAACATCTTCTATTTATTTATTTATTTATTTAATGGAATCTTGCTCTGTTGCCCAGGCTGGAGTGCAGTGGTGCAGTCTCGGTTCACTGTAATCTCTGCCTCCCATGTTCAAGTGATTCTCCCACCTCAGCCTCCCAAGTAGCTGGGACTACTGGTGTGCACCACCACGCCCAGATAATTTTTGAATTTTTGTGTTTTTTGTAGAGATAGAATTTTTATCACATTGACCAGGATAGTCTTGAACTCCTGAACTCAAGTGATCTGCCTGCCCTGGCCTCCCAAAGTGGTGAGATTACAGGCGTGAGCCACTGTGCCTGGCCTTGAAACATCTTCTTCTTCTTCCTCTTCATTTTTTTGAGATAAGAGTCTCGTTCTGTCGCCCAGGCTGGAGTGGAGTGCCATGGTGAGATCTTGGCTCACCGTAACCTCTGCCTCCTGGGTTCAAGCAATTCTCCTGCTTCAGCCTCCCACGTAGCTGGGACTACAGGTGTATGCCACCATACCTGGCTAATTTTTGTAATGCTAGTAGAGACAGGGTTTCACCATATTGGCCAGGCTGGTCTTCACCTCCTGACCTCAGGTGATCTGCCTGCCTCAGCCTCCCACAGTGCTGGGATTAAAGGCGTGAGTCACCATGCCTGGCCAAAACATCTTCTTATAAGTCCCATTTAAGAAAGGAAACATGGTTTCCTTGTAATCAACTCTAAATGGTAGCTCATGTGATGGGTGTCCGACCACCTGATGGACAATATCTTCAACAATGCAATTGCAGAAGATGAGGACCCCATCTTTCTAAGGACACTTCTTATTTTGACCTTAGAGAAAAGCACGGGTCTTTGACTTGAGAAAAATAATAGTGTCTACCTCCCCCTGGGAAGCTGAGGGCAGGGGAGCTCTGGAGAGCCAGGCCTGGGCCTGCTCTGTGCCCTCCACCTATGCAGCCTTTGCTATCCCTTTACTTCCCTAAGCCATTTTCTTTGCCTCCATCGTGGAGGTGACACCAACACTCACCTTTATCTACCACATTAAGAAAGTGAAAAAAAAGAAAGACACTTGGTGCAGGTTGAGGGTGAGATGCAGGAGGTTCTTCTGTTTGTTGCTTGTGGAACTTAGGGCAGTGCTGCCATCTTGGAGAACAATGGGACAATATGTATGAAGCAAGAGCCTTTCACATTTTTGGGTTCTTTGTTTTAGCAATTCTGCTAATTGGAAACCTATCCCAAGGAAATGATCTCTAATATGGAGAAAATTTCTTATGAAGCGATGATTATTTCTAATAACAAAAAATTGGAACAACTCTAAGAGCCAACCATAGCAGACAGTTTGATAAATGACAGTGCCTTCATGGGTACTGGAGTATTACACAGTGATCAAAAAGCATGCTTTTGGCATGAGAAAATGCTTATGGGATAATGCTAAGTAAAAGAAAAAAAAACAACACACAGCAAGATACAAATTCTATATTCAGTATGTTTGCAATTATGTAAAGTGGAAAAAAACCCAAGATCTCTGCATAGAAAAAAATTGGAAGAAAACACACCAAAGTGTTTATAGTGGTTATCTTTGGGAAGCAGAACTATGCTTGATATTTTTAAACATTTTCTACTTTTATGGGTTCTCAATTTTTCTCAAATGGATGTGTATACATTCTTTATAAAAGGGGAAAGTGGATAGGAAACTAAAAATATATCATTTCCTCTTAGAAATACAGGATTTGCCAACTTGTCTTTTCTCTTCTGCCCCCTCTGAAGGATTCTGTGGGTTTTAAAAAGTGACACTCTATTATGCTCTAGAAGGACAAAACTGCTGCAGCCTTTTGGGGTGGCCCCTGGAGGGGGATTTCTCTGGGGGCCTCAGTGAGGGTTGACTACTCACCCAGGACTAGCGTGGGCCAGCTGGAGATGCGGGCCTTCAGGCCTTGGTAAAAGATCTGATGTAAAAACATGATGGTTTCACTGAAAGAGAAAGCACAAGGTCACCTCTGCCCCAGGGACTTCCTGCTCCTCCAGAGGTGACTGTCCTCAAACCTCCTGCACGACTTCAGCAGCAAACCCTTTTCTCATGTGAGACCTTACGTGAAAACTGCATCGGCAGGATGGATGATATAATCTGGGGGGCCTGGTGCTAAATGAGAATGCAGGCCCCTAGTTAAAGAATTACTAAGCATTTCCAGATGGTGACAGCAGAGCATTAAATCAAGCCCAGGCTCGTCTATGCATGGAGTGGCATATCCATGGGCCAGTAGAGGGCAGGGAGCTGCTCTGGCCAGTGGCCTCTGTCTCCTCAAGTCCTGACCTGCTGGGCTCCACACCCCCTCCCCCAAGGTATCTTGGAGGAAACCAGGGCTCTGGCGAACACGGGTAAAAGCCACGGATCAACAGAAGAGCTAGAGTTTGAGATTAGCACAGAGAGGGGCTGAAATCTGCCCAATGCCCCTTCCCAGCTGTGAGACCATGAATAAGTTACCTAAGGTCTCCCAGCCTTGAGTCTTTCTGTGTAAAATACGAAGGTGAAATGAGGAAGCTCCTGGAAGCCTTGGGACAATTTGAGTGCCCAGTGCACAGGAGACGCTCAGCAAACGCTAGGTCCCCAACACCCAGTAACCGCCCCTGCTTTTTGGAATCAAAGTCAGAGAAGCCAAAAGACCCAGAGTCTTGCTGCTTGCAAAGCCTCTGTTTTGTTGCCACATAACGTGCTGAACTCGTATTCTCATTGGCAGCTTAGCGGGCTTGATACAGATAGCCACATTTGCTGGGCCTTCCGCGCAACCCGTTTTCCACCCACTGCTCCCAAAGCAGCTGGTCCCAGAACACAGTCCGGGCGTCTCCTCTCCCAGGACAAGCTGTGAGGACTGAGAGAACACCAGAGAGAGCCGGCTTCTGCTGCTTCCTGAAGGTACCCCCATTCCTTCCTGCCCAACCATTTCTCCCCTACTCCTTAGCTCCTACCACCTTGGAGACCTGGGGGTTTCCCCCAGATTCCCTCTAGGCTCTTTGCGGTACACTCCATTTATGGATAGGAAAACTGAGGCCCAGAGAGAGAAAGTGAGTACCTCAGGAGTCAGGGAGAGCCCTGAGCCTTTGGGCAGGCCCCCCTCTCTCCCTGGAATGTTCTCCTGTCTGTCTTTGGCAGCATTCTCCACAGTGTGCTCTGGGCTCCCTCCCGCCTCTGTTTCTCCAGGACTTTGTTTGGCTGTTTGAGGTACCTGGTGTTTCCCACCTTGGGATGCTGGCCCTTCTCCCAGCGGTTTGTGCTCTGAGGCAGCCCTCCTCCATCTCACTGTCTTAGAACAATGAGAGCAGAGGGTGGAAGACATCTGGTGAGCACAGAGATGCTCCAGCTTCGAGGCGGTGTGGGGCAGGGCACAGGGGCCAGTGGATGGAGGGGGCTCAGAGGTTAGAGGCTCAGGACCCCAGAGGGATGTGAAATGTCCTGCGCATGCCTGCTTTGCAGATAAACAGGTAGGGTGGGGAGAAAGAGGATGTGAGAGAGATAGCAAGAGAGAGGAAGGGGTGAGGGAGATAAGAGAGGGAGAGAGGAAGAAAGGCAGGGAGAGAGGAAGAAAGGCAGGGAGAGAGAACAGAACAGAACACAACACCTCCAGGCTAAAGGGTGAAACTAGCAACTGCATTCCACAGAATATGTAGAAGGAAAGGAAAACTGAGCAAGACTGAAACCAATGCGAACTTAAAAATCCAAGCAGAGAAGACTTTGAGCTCTCACTTCTGAGTGTGGATCCCACTAAGTATTGTAAATTGTCTGTCATCTCCCTAAAGTTCCCAGAGAAAGGGTCCCTCCAGGTATGGCGACATCTTATGATCCTTGGTAAGCCTGGTTTCTGTCTGGCTCTGACCCTCAAATGAGTTTGTTGAATGGATAAATGTTCCAATTTTAAGAACTTTGGGAGTCCACATGTGAAGACCCTTCAAAATGGCCAATAGCAAGAGACCGACCTAGGGTTGCATGAGAGTGCAGAGAGGGAAGAATGTCTGACTTGAGGTGGGAGGCAAGGAGGTCAGGTCAGGGGACTTTCAGGGGTTCTCGAGGGAGCCATATTTGGCAGCCATCCCCAATCTTTTTGGTACCAGGGACTGGTTTTGTGGAAGACAATCTTTTCACAGACAGATGGTGGGGTGGGGGCAGTGTGGTGGAGGGATGGTTTCAGGGTGATTCAAGTGCATTACATTTATTGTGCACTTTATTTCTATTATTATTATTATATTTTTGAGGCAGAGTCTTGCTCTGTCGCCCAGGCTGCAGTGCAATGGCGTGATCTCGGCTCACTGCAATCTCCTCCTTCCGGGTTCAAGTGATTCTCCTGTCTCAGTCTCCCGAGTGGCTGGGATTACAGGTGCGCACCAGCACGCTGGGTTAATTTTTGTATTTTTAGTAGAGACGGGGTTTCACCATATTGGCCAGGCTGGTCTCAAACTCCTGACCTCAGGTGATCCACCTGCCTTGGCCTCCCAATGTGCTGGGATTACAGGCGTGAGCCACCATGCCTGGCTTATTTCTTTTATTATTACATTGTAATATATAATGAAATAATTATGCAAGTCACCATAATGTAGAATCAATGGGAGCCCTGAGTTTGTTTTCCTGCAACTAGACGGTCCCATCTGGGGGTAATGGGAGACAGTGACAGATCATCAGGCATTAGATTGTCATAAGGAGCATGCAACCTAGATCCCTCACATGTGCAGTTCATGATAGGGTTTGTGCTCCTATGAGAATCTAATGCTGCCACTGATCTGACAGGACGTGGAGCTCAGGTGGTAATGTGAGCAATGGGGAGTGGCTATAAATACAGATGAATCTTTGCTCGCTCACCCACTGTTCACCTCCTGCTGTGGGGTCCAGATTCTAACAGGCTACAGACCAGTGTTAGTCTGTGGCCTGGGGGTTGGGGACCCCTGATATATAGGATCTTGACATATGTCTAGATCCTTTTAGATAACCCTGAGTACTGCCATGGCAAGACTTAGGATTGCCATTCTCAGACAGCTTCAGCACAGCAGACAACTGTTTAGGATGGACCAGGGAGAAAATGAACCTTCTTATATCCCAATACTGCACATGCCTGTGCAACAGTATATCAGGAACATCATAAGCTAGAATTATAAAAATACAGTTGATGAAGCCTCCATTTCTAAGGTTAAATTTAAAGAATTTAACTTGTAATTCTACTACTCAGAAATTACTATCATTGCCCAGCCAACTAAAAATATTATCTCATTTTGACTTGATTTGCTTAAAAAAGTCAAATTATTAATGGGTTGTTTGAACATTTTTCTTATATATTGGCCATGTGTATTTCTTTTTAAAAAATTGCCTAGTCATGGTCATTGCTATTTTTTCTCCTATTAATCTTTTCTCTCTTATTAATTTTAAATAACTATATTAAGTGTATAGTCTGACATCTATGTTGTAGACATCTTTGCTCAGCTATTTGCCTGTTAATTTTGTGTGTGGTGTTATTCTGAAGTTTTTCCATTTTTCCTTGTAAGGTGGACCATTTTCTTTCTGGTTGGCTTGGGGAAACATATCTTTCCCCACTCCCAGACTGCTTACATACTCATGTATATATTATTTTATTGTTTCATTTTTACATGTAAATACTGAATTATTGTTTGCTTTGGTGTATGATATGAATAAGGGAGATAGACATAGCCTTTCCCTCAATTTGGTTAGCCAATTGTCAATTCTGTTAATCAAATATACCAGCTATTTACTAGGCTGGTTTTTCATAGTTACCAAATTCTTGCCAGGTGAGGTGGCTCACACCTGTAATCTCAGCACTTTGGGAGGCTGAGGCAGGTGGATCTCTTGAGTCTGGGCACTATAGGGAGACCCCATCTCTACAAAAAATAAAAAACTTAGCCAGGCATGGTGGTGCACACTGGTGGTCCTAGCTACTCAGGAGGCTGAGAGGATGGCTTGAGCCCAGGAGGCAGAGGTTGGCAGTGAGCCAAGATCATATCACTGCACTCCAGCCTGGGCAACAGAGTGAGACCCTGTCTCAAAAAAAAAAAAAAAATTCTAATATATGCGTAAGTCTCTTTCTGGACTTTCTATTTTATTTTGTTGATCTTGTATTAGTCTTAGGTTGTTTTTATTACTTAATATATTTATAAGCCTTTATAATATATTTTAATTACAGGTAGGAAATTCTTTCATTGTTTTTTAAGAATATTATCTGTCTGTATGCATTTATTCCTCCAACTGAATGTTAAAATCATTTTGCTAGGCTGCACTTTGATTGGCATCACATTAAATTTACAGAATATTCTGGGTGAAATGACATCTTTGTGACACACATCCTTTCTTTTTTTTTCGAGACGGAGTCTCGCTCTGTCGCCCAGGCTGGAGTGCACTGGTGTGATCTCGGCTCACTACAAGCTCCACCTCCCGGGTTCACGCCATTCTCCTGCCTCAGTCTCCCTAGTAGCTGGAACTACAGGCACGCACCACCACGCCTGGCTAATTTTTGTATTTTTTAGTAGAAATGTGGTTTCACCATGTTAGCCAGGATAGTCTCGATCTCCTGACCTCATGATCCACCCACCTCAGCCTCCCAAAGTGCTGGGATTACAGGCGTGAGCCACTGTGCCTGGCACAACACACATCTTTTTGTCCAGGATGCTGGTGTGTCTCTCTACTTTACTATGTCTTTGTTGATGCCTCATCACATAGATACTGTGTTTATTCCTAGACATTTTATGTTCTTGTTGCTATTTCTCATACTATATTTTCTAAGTGGTTTCTGTAGATATAGGGAAAAGTTACTGATTTTTCTTTTTTTTTGAGACAGGGTCTTGCTCTGTCCCCCAGACTAGGGTATGGTGGTGTGATCTCAGCTCACTGTAGCCTCGGTGTCCTGGGCTCAAGCGATCTTCCCATCTTAGCTTCCTGAGAAGCTGGGACTACAGGTGTGTGCCACCATGACCTTCTAATTTTAAGTTTTCTGTAGAGATGAGATCTCCCTATGTTGCCTGGGCTGGTCTTGAATTCCTGGTTAAAGCAATCCTTCTGCCTCGAAAGTGCTGGGATTAGAGGCATGAGGCACTGTGTCCAGCCTGATTTTGCTTATATTTTAACAACATGAACTCCTAATAGTTTTTAGGAGGTTTTTTTTTTTTTTTCCATTGACCCTGACCTTGGGTCTGCCCCACAGAGCTGCTTCTCCTCCTTCTCTTCTCATTAAATAGCAGCCCTTCCCACCAGGCTCAGACAGAACCTAGGAATCACCTATCACCTCTTTCCCCTTCACCCCTATATCTACTCCATCAAAGTTGCTGATTCTGCTGTCTCCTGTCTGTTGCATCTGCCACTCCTGTCACCTCTGCCTAGACCATTGTCAGTGGGCCCCTAACTGGTCTTTTGCTTCCACTCTTGCTCCTGGTCCACCCATTCTCCACACAGTGGATTCATCTCTTAAAAATTGAATCCAATCGGGGGAGTGGCCTTAACTTGGCCTTCAGCCCCCTATAGGAACTGCCTCTGTCTGTCTCATGGGCTACTCCCTCTTCCCTATGCCTTCTCACCACTCTGGCCTTCTGTTCCCTGGATTTGCTTTCTTCTGCCTTAAGGCCTTTGCACAGGCCATTCCCTTTGCTCTCACCACCCCCTTTGTTGGCATAGCTCTTCTATTTATCAGCGAGAGCGAGCGAGCGAGAGAAAGAGAGAGAGAGAGAGAGAGTCTGTACACACATAAATGTGCTATTTTTAAGACTAAGTTTTGGTAAAAAAAAATTGGGAAGTTTTCTACTTTTATCCAATGTTCTATAACAGTTTAAATAAAAATGATTGATTCTTTTAAAATGCCAAGTTCATTGTGACTCTCTAAGGGAATTATACCATGCACCTTTCTCAAATCTACATGACCCCTTGAAGGTGGAATACCTAATAACATCTTGCAGAACTAGTGTTTCATTCACTCATTCAATATATAGTTATTGAGTTCCTACTAGGTGTCAGGCACTTGCTCAGACAATGGTCTCCCTGTGTCTAACTTCAGCAATCATAAAAACAGAAATAGTCCCCATCAAGGCTGCTGGATGCACAGTTCTAGTGGGCACCATTCACAGCCTAGTGTATGTCAGGGGTTGGCACACTATAGCCCATGGGCCAAATCTAGCATAGCTGCTGTTTCTGTATGGCCTGAGAGCTTAGAATAATTTTTACATTTTTAAATGGTTGAAAACAAAAGAAAAGTTTTACTGTAATATAGCCACACTCATTTGTTTTTGGATTATCTGTGACTGCTTAGTTGTAACAGAAATGGTATGTCTCACAAAGTCTAAAACATTTGCTAACTGACTCTTTACAGAAGAAAATCCACCCACCCCTATGCAATGTGAACGGTGCCCCCAGAACTGTTCAGTGCACAGCTGGTGCAGCTGTAACCTATGGCCCTGTCCCCATTCACATTGAACAGTTAATATAGTGAGAGACCTAAACACAAAAAGAAATCTTTATTTAAGTGTGATGCATGCAACAAAGAGAAGCATAGGGGCTCTGGGACAGCACGACCAAAGCACATAAACCAATGGTGGCAAGGGGCATGGGGGTGGTCAGGGACATGGCAACCAAGGAAAGACATGAAGAAAGAGTAGGATTGCTGTCGGAAGGAGAGTAGGGTGGGAAGAACATTCCAGCAAGAGAAGTGGCCTAACTGCAGGACATGTTCATTTTGCCTGGTTCACTTCCTGAGCCCAGAAAGGGGCATGATGTACCCAAGGCCAGTCCAAGGCAGATAGGGCTGGGCAGGAGCAGGACAAAATCAGGCCCCTTCACTCTTGCCCCCACACCCTGCCTGTTGCATTGCACCAGTCACTCATCATGGGTTCCGGGCCTGCCCCTCGTCACCCTCCAGCCCATGCAGACAGGATGAATTGATTGTGGCATGCTCTCCTGCTGAGCCTCATCATTCCCTCAACTCAGGGCTCCAGGCAGCCACTGCCAATCAGTCAGCACAGGAAGCAAGATATAAACCATCTGTCACCAGGACAGGATGCCTCTTGTCATGGGCAACACCTGTGGTTCCCAGCACACGGCGCTGGGCATGGTTTTCATTAAAGGGAAATAGCCAGTCTCTAAGCTTATTGTCTTGACTGAACAAAGCCTGCTGCAAATGTTTAGTTCAAAGATCTTTTCCCCCCTATTTGAGAAGTACACAGTTAACACCCTCCCCAGGTCTGCAACATCCTCGATGAATCTGCCAAGCTGGAGAGAGGCTTCTGTCTTCCCAAGGACCTTTTAAAATGAGCTTCAGTAAATCACCAAATTAGCATCAGGTTTCTAATGTGGCTGTATATTTCAGCCTAAAAGCAAATCTAGGAGAGAGCTACATATGGAAAAGCTTTGCAGCAAGTGAGCTGGCAGCTCCACTGTGGCTTATGACACACAGACCTTTGTGCTGTGGTCTGAGGCAAGGAGAGCGGCGAGGTTCACGTCCTGGATCGGCCCCCCACAGCGTGGACAGAAAGTGAAAAGGTGGGTCTCACACACAAGGGGGAGTTCTCCAACAGAGGGTGCATGCCCAGACCTGTGCTGTAATGACCCACACTCATTAGCAGTGGGGGCAAGGAAAATGGGTTCCTGGAGAGGATTCCAGCCCATTATTTAACAAGGCAGCAGCGGGAAGCTGGGGCCTTATCATTAAACAGATCTAGGTTACAATCCCAGCCTGCCCCACTCGCTGTGTGCTATTGAGCATCTCCTGTCACCTCTCTGATCCTGGCTCCAGCCTCATGGGTGCCTCTGAGGATCAGAAAGCATGCAGGTCAAGTGCTGGCAGAGAGCCCAGCACAATGCAGGTCCTATAAAGCACTGCTGTAGTATGGGAAGTGCAGTCCAGAAACTTCAATCCTGCAAAGCGCTGAGTGGGGGCTGTTTTAAGGTCACAAAAAAATAATAATTCCAGCTGTTCCTTACATTTGCAAAAAATCATAGAGTTTAAGATAGTGAAGCTTGTGCTGTCCCCAAGTGACCATGTATAAGGCAAGGATGATCTGGAGACCATCATGTTCCAGCTCTTCCTTCCCACTCTGACCCCTGGGGAAGGAAAGATTTCTGGCTTGCACATGTTTGAGAACAGGGACCAGGGTAGAGAAGAGGAACCAGCCTCATCAGACTTGCAGCTATTGATATAACCACCAGGTCTTCTCACTTAATCTAGGAAGACAATAGAGTAAATTACATTGACTGATTTTCAATGTTGAACCAGCCTTGCATTTCTGGGATGGATCCCACTTGGTCAGGATGTATTACTCTTTTTATATATTGCTAGATTCACTTTGCTATTTTGTATATATGCACATGAGGGATATTGGGCTGTAGTTTTCTTGTGATGTATTTGGTTGTGATATGAGGGTAATGCTGACTTGTAAAATGAGTCAGAAGTGTTCCTTCCATGTTATATTTGATTTTGATTTCTTGCACAGTGCATTATTATGGAGCACCTGGGCTATGTTGGGCTCTGTGCTAAACACTTTACACCAAGTCTCTTCTTTGATCCTTTAGTGCCTGTAAGAGACAGGTACCATTCCTGGGGCAGCCTTTTCTGATGACCTCTAGAGTCCATATTCTAGAGGTCTTGAGAATTGATCAGGCTGCTGCTATTTTTCCTGAGATCAATAAAATTGCTAAGGTAGGCAACAGTTGGCCTTGGGCCCATCGTAAAGAAAGTGAAATGGGCAGCATCCTTGGGATGAAGAAGCGGCTACCTGGGGAGATGGGGATGGGTAAGGGAGCTTCTCAGTCTGAAGCCTGTGGAGGATGCCACTTGTCTTTTTCTAGGCAGGCATGCACACTGCCCAGGAGGCCCTGAAAGCATCACATTCATAGTGTCACTATTCAGAGCTGGAGGATCTTAAAGAGCATCTAATTAAACTTCTAAACCTATTTGATGTTTCTGACAAAGGGTTACTCTTCTGGATTCTTACTGTGATGGGGAGCTCATTACTCTTTCAAACTTTTGCCTCTGGGTCCACCAGCCTTCAGTTATCCAGCCCCCTACAAGGCACCAGGGAAGTGTGCTCAGATGCACATTTGCCTCTGCTGGCAGGATGCAAACATGTGCTGGGCAGTCATGCCTGCTCAGGCCCTGGAGTCCCTCCATGCTCACTTAGCCTCTCTACCAGCCTCCCATCTTCCACTCTCCCCAAGGAGTGCCCCCCGACATGGCAGAGGGGCTAAGCTTCCTGCAACAGACCTGACCATGACATTCTCTACCTGAAATGTCTGATGGCTCCTTCCTGCCTCCAGAATCAAGTCCCACTCTCACCTTTGGGCCTTTGCACATGCTGTTTTCTCTACCTGGAAAGTTCTTTCCTCCTCCTTCTCCTGTAAACTTTCTCGTGTCCTTAAAGACTAAGCTCAGACACCACCTCCTCCAGGAAGACTCTGGTGGTTCTCACATTTCATGGTAAACATCTGCTGGATCATTTGACTTGATGGTGGGGTTTACATGGCTCACTCTATATATGTGAACCCAGCACGCAGCCAGGCACTCTGTGTTGCTTGTTTGTTGAATGAGCGAGTGGATGAGTGTCCTTGCCTTTGGTGGGGCTGCTGGCTACCAACCCATTCCTTCCATCCCTAATCATTGCTGGGGCTCCACCCTATGGACTGCCTTGTATTGACAAGAGAAAGGGAAAAACAGATTTGGGTAAACCTTTCCACTTGCCCTGCTGAAGGGCACTTGCCCTGTTTTGTTTCTGGGTCTATCTTGAAGTCTATCATGTTTCCTTTTAAGGTCATTGTTGAAAATATCAGCTTCATGAGAAGGCAAAATCCCCCCCTTTCCTCCTTCTCATTTGTTCTCCATTAAAGGTATCTGACCTGATCCATTCAGTTCTTTGAAGATAAAAATATAAAACCATGTTGTGATTTCTTTTTTTTTCCGAACAACTTTTGAACAAATGCTGTGAGCTGGCATGAATATTCTCTATCAAAGATTCCAGGTCAAAAGAATTCTATTTCAGATGAATCAATGAAGTATAATAAAATTATGAAAAGGTAACAAACACAAAAGGACGCCTCTTAGCGACGATGATAAATCGTCACCAAAAGTTTGCATTGGTGGCCTAATATGCGAACAAAGTACAAACGACATAGAACTACACCACTGCCTCCTGAAGTAAACCTCAAATAAGGAGTCATGGTGGAGATAAACACAGGCAGCCACCTCTGTTTATCTCAAGCCTCCCATTTTGGTGCCATCTGGGACCAGTAGCATCAGCAGCACCTGCAAGCTTGTTGGAAATGCAGTCCCCTGGGCTCCACCCAGACCTACAGATGGGCTTGTGTTTGAGAATCTGTGAAGTCAGCTGAGCTATCAAGGGTTTGCTCAGCAAGGAACATGTTCTTCACATTTTTCATTCAAATTCCAGGTCACTGAATCTAAACAACCCACTTGGAGTTTCTGGGTTAAATGTTACCTGATTTCACACACACATAATTCTTTTTTTGTTGTTGTTTTAGTCAATGCATAAAAAGCATTTATTGAACGTCTAAGAACTGTGATCAACATGTCTATTAAAAAGCAACCTTGTGGGGCCCTGTGATTCATTTTCTGGAAAAGGTCTCATGAGGCCAAAAGCTATTTTCCTCCTCCTGCCTGCTTCTCTCTCTGTCCCCCATATTCTGATGCCTTGTCCACATCTGTGATGTCACCTGTCCCACTCCAATGACTTTCAGTTTCTTCAGCCCAATCTCTCAACTGAGCCTCAGACTCATGTCTGACTCACAACCTCATACACCCCCACCCTGGGGTGTTCCACAGTCCCCTCAAACTCGGCACATCACACTGTTAGGGAAAGGGGAAGAGGAGGACACAGGGAAGGTGGCCCTGGGTCCCAAATAATCATGCAGAGGGCTTGAAGAAAAGGCTGGTTGAGATTAGTGAAAGGACTGAATGCTGAATATTTGAAAAGAAATGTAGTTGAATGAACATCTAGGGGAACATAATGATTTACTTTAATTAGTAGATGACATTCCATTGTAAATAGCACGCTGTTTGTATGTCTTCATTTTTGTTGCTTTTATCTAGTTTATACAATTTTATCACCCACCAGAAAGCTCATTTAAACCATTTCCTTTTAAAAAGAAGTTGACAGCAGAAGAGCAGCCATCAGCGCAGCCTTCTGAAGAACCATAAGCCTCATACTAATGCCAGGGTCACCATCTGGGAGAAGTGACTTCTTTGTAAGGCATGTGGGTAGCGTGGTCCACAGCAGAACTCTAAGGCACCTGAGAATTGTAAGCTTCAACCTGGCCTCCAGGTCATTATGATGGCATCAAGGTCGAAGAATATTTTATTTTACGTTTTGTAGCTTGATTTATAATTCTTGAACATTTAAACCAGGGTTCCTTAACTGTGGCACTACTGACATTTTGGTTGGAATAATTCTTTGTTGGTGGGGGACTGTTCTGCATATTGTAGGATATTTAACAGCACCTCTGGCCTCTACTCATTAGATGCCAACAGCAACCTCCTTCAAGTGGTGACAATAAACAGTGTTTCCAAACATTCCTAAGTGTTCCCTGGGGAGCAAAACTGCCCCAGTTGAGGCCCACTGGTTTAGACCTATACTTTGTGAGCCTACATTTGTGCCCCTGCCCCAGATCCCACAATTGTTGGGGTTGGTGGTTTCTAGCCACGTGATCTTGGGCACTTCCATCCTCTCTGGGCCTCATCTGCACTTGGTGGGAAACACATGAGAGAGTGTGTCAAAGCTTAGCTGCGGCCAATGCTCACTAGTCTCCTTCCTGCCTTGGTCAACCTTTAGGGGTGCTCACCTGTTCAGGAAGATGCTGCTGACATCGTCATGTGTGATGGGAGGCTTCTTGGAGCTGGCGGCCATCCGCAGTGGGCGCAGGAAATTGTTGACAAGGATGTGCAGCTGCTGCACGTACTCAGCCTCAGCCTCCAGCATGCTGAACACCACCTGGTTCCTCTTGCGCATGCTGTCGGCATGGGGTGACCGAATGTAGTCCTGGATGATGGTCTTCCACTTCCGCCGGCACAGCCAGCCCCGCAGGAAGCTCTGCACCTGGGCAGCAAGACCAGTGGGGAGAGGCTCCTGTCAGGGAGTCTGGACCACTGCTGTCCTTCGAGGCTGTGAGCTCCCCAAGGGCAGGGACCCAAGGCTTTGTTATTCCTATGCCGGGCATGTAGCAAAAAGAGCTCAGATGTAGATCAGGCCTGGCTCTGTTGCCCACATGATGCAGGGCAAGTTGTTTGGTTGCTCTGAGCCAATTTTCCCATCTGTAAAATGGGGCTAAAGAGATGATGGCTAGACTGAAAGTCTGGTCCACAAATTGGACTGGCATCTCTGAAGAGCTTATTGGAAATGCAGATTCTCAAGCCCCACCCCAGACCTCTGCAGTTTAACAAGACCCCTTGGGTTGCTTTAGAAGCACTCGCTGGAGGGCAAATGTGGCTCCATGTCTCCATAATGGGAGGTCGCCTGAGGATAAAGGGTTGCAGGGCTGTGCTGGGCACGGGTCATACCTTGCCTTGTCTAATGACTTGCCTGAAAGCCCAGAAGTTTCAATTAAAGCTCTTCTGGATAGAAGGGTGATTATCAAATTGAACAGAACATGGAAAATTAGTTAACTCATACTCAGCCCTCATCAGCGGCTTCTGAGTGCTGGGGCCTGCCTGGAGCTTCTCCTCCTGACTCAGTAGGGAAATGAACAGAGACACTTAACTCAGTTGCCTTGGTGCTGGGCTGCTTGGAGTGGCCTCGTGTTGGCAAGAACTCGGGAAAGGGCCTTGATTGACATACACACAGAGAGTTGTCTTAAGCTGTACAGGCTTCCAATCAAGGGCTTCTGAGCTGTACAGGCTTCCAATCAAGGGCTTCTTGCACAAGGACTGTGCAAGCTCACAGTCCACACTGGGAGGAAGGGTGCTGGGATGAGCCACTGGGGACCAGGCAGAGGTGCTCATACAATATTCTCCACTGAAAGGACCACTGTCTCCAAACAGCAGGTACAGTTGTCCAGGGGCAGACCTGCTGGCTAGAGATGGGTGCTGTGGAGAGAAGAGGCCTGCCCAAGCCCCAGGAGCTATCTCTGAAGATAGGAAGGCCTTTCTCAAAGAGGGAGGGGCTTACTCTGAGGTTCCAGGAGGGTGAAAATAGAGCGATGGGAGGTGGATTTCAGCTAGCCTTTAACAAAATGTTCCAACCAGAATGCTCCAAGTACAGGGGTGGACTGGGAAGCTCACTGGGACTGTAGCAGAGAACATGGTGGGTCAGGGCATCTCTGCCCAGATGGGACTTGACTCAGACCCGGGTGGCAAGTCCCAGTGTCTGTGGGGCCCTGGCAGTTCCTAGAGGTACGTGAAGCTGGCTGGGTGGGGCAGGGGGGTATATCATAAGGTGGCATCTCTTGCCTGGGCCAGCTGCTGTCATGTGCAGGAGGTGGCCTGGGGCTGCTGGACTTTCTGCTTTTTAAGGAGATGTCGTGTCCCAGCAGCATAGCCTCTGGAGCTTGGCCGCCAGGGTTTGAATGTTACTCTGTATATACTTAGCTGTGTGACCTTGGGCAAGTTCCTTTGCCTCTCTGTGTCTCAGCTTCCCCATATGTAAAAGGAAAATAATAAATAAACCTCAGAGGATTTTAGTGAGGATAGAATTAATCTGCATAAAGCTCTTAAAATAATGTCTGGCACATAGAAAGTAGTTAATTAATGTTAGCTATTTCTAGTCTTAAGAAACCAGAAATCCAGATTTTTGTGTGATGTGTTTAGCTTTTAAAGCACTGGCAACAAATTTTTAAAAATGTAAACCAAAAAAAAGCCCAGTGGGATGAAAATCTCAAAATCTCAAACACACTGGTAAGCTGAACTTGGCCCATGGGATGCCAGTTTGCAGTTTCTAGGGATGGCATTGGGGTCCTTTTATGCACTCAACAAATAGGATTCTGTGGTTTCACCTGTTTTTCTTAGGGTGAGTCAGGCTCCCCTGCCTTGAGTCTGGCAAGCTACAAGCACAGCCTATGCCCCTTCCCTCTGCCACACCACCACAGGGTGGCCCATGGTATGTCACTACCTGGCCACTGGGCAGATCCCTGGTAGCTTCTGACATGTCTGTTCCTCCTGAACTCTCATAGGGTAAAAGCAGTGAGGTCCGAAAAAGGCTGGACTACTGTGCTGGGTCTGCTGGGGACTCAGGAGGTACTTGTGAGAGGTGGCGTGTACATGGCAGTGGGGGTCGCATGCCAGGGAGTGGCAGCAGAGAGGTGGCCCTGGGGGTCTTGGCAAGGTGAATGACAATGTGAGGAAAGTGGTCAGCTGAGAGTCCCAGGCCTGGGCTTCTGTCCTGGCTTTCCCCACTCCTTCCTCTTGTGGAACCTTGGTTTTCTTTTTTTTTTGAGACGGAGTCTCACTCTGTCACCCAGGCTGGAGTGCAGTGGCATGATCTTGGCTCACTGCAAGCTCCACCTCCCGGGTTCACACCACTCTCCTTCCTCAGCCTCCCGAGTAGCTGGGACTACAGGCACCCGCCACCACGCCTGGCTAATTCTTTGTATTTTTAGTAGAGACGGGGTTTCACCGTGTTAGCCAGGATGGTCTCGATCTCCTGACCTCGTGATCCACCTGCCTCGGCCTCCCAAAGTGCTGGGATTACAGGTGTGAGCTATCGCGCCCGGCCCTCAGTTTTCTTATCTATAAAATGGGGCTGAAGCACTCTACCCCACAGGAATAACCAGAAGAAATGACAAGGTACCCGTCAGAGATAAGGGGTTGTGGGCTCTGTCTTTGAAGCTGAGGTTGGGGGATGGGGGCACGCCCTGAGGACAGTGGGACTGTGGGTGGATACTGCCAACCCTGGCCTGGCTCTCTAAAGAGAGAGCTCCAAAGAGGGCCACCCAGAGGGATAGTACAGACCTTCTTAATTTTCTTGATGTCGCTGTCTTCATCGTTGGGAGCAACAGTCTGGGTGGACTGGATGCGCTCATTGTCCTTGAGCAGGGATGCGATCTGCAACAGAAACACAGGTCAGCCTGCAAAGGGCACTGGTTCATGGAGGCCCCAGGTCTTTGGGCGGTGGGTGGCAGGCACAGGGTGGCAGCCGGCCCTGCCTCTTCTTCCCCAAGAACCATGATGCCACAGCTTGTGATTCTGACTCTGTGCATCCAGGTCATGGAACCAGACAGGCCCCAGACATCTGTGAGAAGCAAGCGCTGCATGGGGGATGGGTAGACACTTGGGTTCCAGGCCAGCTGGGCTGCCCAACCAGAGTGACCTTGGATGAAGCACTTCTGCTCTCGGGGCTGTAGCCACCTCATTTGTAATCTCAGAATTTGACCTAAATCTGTGATTCTCCTCCCTACTCCCCAAACCACTTAGTCCCTTTATTTTATAATTTTTGCTGTGATAGAACACATGTAACATAATATTTACCATTTTTACCATTTTTAAGGGTACGGTTCAGTGGTATTAAAGGCATTCACAGTGTTGTGCAACCATCACCACCATCTACCTCCAGAACTCTTCATTTTGTAAAACTGAAACTCTGTACTCATCAAACAATAACTTTCCATTCCCCTGCCTCCCAGTCCCTGGCAACCACATTCCACCTTCTGTGCCTCTGAATTGGACTCCTCTAGGTAGCTCATCTAAGTAGAATCATGCGCTATTTGTCTTTCTGTGACTGGCTTATTTCATGGTGCATAATGTCCTCAAGTTTCTTCCCATGTTGCAGCATGGGTCAGAGTCTCCTTCCCTTTCAAGGCCTGAGCAATATTCCCTCGTGTGTGTAGACCACATTTTATTTATTTATCCATTCCCCCTTTGATGGGCATCTAGGTAATCCCTTTATTTTTCAAACAAAATTGTATCTGGATATAAATCAGATAGAGCAGGTGGCTCCGGGTGAAGCCCTGCTGGCTTGGCGCTTTCCTTCCTGGGCAGCCCCAAAGCACCTCTTAGAATCAGAGGCCTATTTTAATCATAACCTGGAAACTGCTGGCCTAGAAAAGTGGAATAGCTCTTCGAATATCTAGCTGCTCTAAACATCTCCATTTGCATAATTTGGGGATCACAGATGTCGACATAGCTGCAAGAACAAAACCAAGGCATGGGGCCTAGGAGAAGGTGCACCTTAAGCTGCACTGTGGCCAGGGGCCTCTGGGACTCATCCCATAGACAGGCCAGTGGTGTATCCTCCTGCGCAGGGCTCACCCAACCACTCCAATTCTGTAAGTCCTTGTTTTGTGTCCTGTAGCAGGGTTCCCACTGCACCATGGACTTTCCTGTGAAAATGCTGGAATTGCCTGTCTACTCTTCTATCTTTCCCGTGAGCTCTAAGGGAGAAGGGATTGCAGCTGTTTCATTTATTGTGCTCCTGGTGCCTAGCGCGACATTGGGCACTCAGCACATTCTTGTTGTCTATACAAATAAGTGAATTAAAAAAAAATCAGAGCAACAGCAGCAACAAAAACATTAACCAAGGGAAAACACTGCAGTAATGAAGCCCCGCATGTCTAAAGATAGTAGCTTGGAGGATTCTATGAACACAGCTACAAAGCCCAGTGCTGTTCTCTCTTGGGAACACATGGCTTTTGTCCCCTCAAGGCCACTTGCTGAACCACAGGATGAATGGGTGCTCATAATTGAGCAAATCAAGCACTTTGAAAGCAAAATGGAACAGTTACCCGCTCTCCACTCCTTGGTTGCTAAAATTACCCCTGTGATTGAAGAGTGGCCGAAAATATCTAACTGAGAAATAGTCAGCATGGAGATGGGCTTTTCTCCCCTCCCCCTCCCCCTTTTTGATCCTTTGAGAACATTTGCACATTGAAATGATGACTGATTCTTTGATCTAGACTCTAAAGGGCTAAGAAACACACAAGTGTGTGTACACACAAACACACACACACGCCTTTGGAGCCTGCTCAGTCAACACCTTAACCTTCAGCTTCTCACCTCTGTGCCAGGATGCTTTCTTTGCCAGTTTTGGGATTTGCACATAGCAACTCTTTTCACTTTAGGATGGTGATATGTGTGTGTATGTGTGCTGGGGTGGGGGAAGTGGTCTGTGTTTAAAACTGATGGTGCTCTTCTCAGAGAGAGGCATGCCGGGACATCTACTCAACAGGGACCAGGGCAGAAAACAGATGCAATTAGGTCAGGCACCATGCTACATGCACAGGCAACAATGGCAGCTTTGGAGTCTTTATTTAAGGATCAGGCTAAGTGGGCAAAGCTCTGGAGGGTTGCAAGCCTGGGGACCCTGCAAGAGTCTTGAACTATGTCTAGTCTTGGCCAATTGCAACTAGGAGCCAATATCGGGATGGTGGTGGGAGCCCCAGGCCTAAAGGGCTCATGGAGGGCTCATGGAGGCAGCCTTTCCCTGACACTGGCAGGTGCCTCCTGGAAGTAGATTTTGCTTTGCACCCTGCTTTGTTTGGTTACATCCTGCCCCTACTTAGTTGACCCTGGTGAATTACAGCCATGGGGAAGTGGACCTCTGAGTCACGCCCTGTCTCTGACTGGCTGACTCCACACCTGGCTCCATGCCTGGTGTCTTGGCTGGCTCCTGCCCACCCACCACCCTCAGACTGGCTTTCTTTGCCCCTAGAGGCAAACTCTTACTTGCTACACCTGCTTTGGGCATGGTGCATTGGCTCCTGCTCCACCCTACTCCCCTCTCTGGAGACACTTTCTTTAACCCGGAACGTGTTTAGTCAGTGCAGTAATGGGTGATGGAATTAATCCAGGTCTTTTGCTCTTTGTTAGCAGCCAAGGGTTTACTAAAGATTGCTGCATTGCTTGCTTTTCAAGCAGGTGCCACACAACTCAGCTGTCTCGCCTGCTTCCCTGCCTCCCTCTGTCCCCATCCAAGCCCAACAGGTGCCCCCATCTCTGTTTCCCTTTGTGCCAACCTTATCAGCATGTTCTGATGGTGTCTGTTTGGGCACTGTGCCAAGTGCCCCTTCCCTGGAGGAGCTCCCAGCCTAAGAAGGAGGTCAGGCATTCATAGAGATGACTTGCAATCCAACAAGGCCAGGCCAGAACAGAGCTGTGTACCCACTGCCATGGGAGGGCCTCGGCCAGGAAGTGGCAAGGCTCCCCAGGAAAGGTTTTGAAGGGCAAACAGGAGTCCAACAGTTGGTATATGTGGGGGAGAGAATTCAAATAGAGGGAATGATATGAACAAAGGCATGGGTGTGATAGAGTGTTGTGTGCCAGGGCAGCAAGTCTTAGGAATGGGGGATGGCAGGAGATGGGCAGCAGGGCCACAGCAGGGAGAGTGGCCATGGAGAGGGGGTGCTGGTGGGGAAGGACCAAGGCCACCCTCCCCTCCTTTCCCCAGAGCAGTCTTCTACCTATTTTATATATTGGGGTTCCACATCAAAGTGTGTTTGCAAAACTGATTCTAGGCCAGTTGCGATGGCTCACACCTATAATCCCAGCACTTTGGGAGGCTGAGGCAGGTGATCACCTGAGGTCAGGAGTTCGAGACCAGCCTGGCCAACATGGTGAAACCCCATCTCTACTAATAATACAAAAATTAGCTGGGTGTGGTGCCTGTAACACGAGCTACTTGGGAGGCTGAGGCAGGAGAATTGCTTGAACCTGGGAGGTGGAGTTTGCAGTGAGCCAAGATCGTGCCATTGCATTTCAACCTGGGCGACAAGATTGAAACTCCATCTCCAAAAATAAAAATATAAAAAAACCTAAAACTGATTCCAAGGCTAAGTGTTCATTTTGAACCTTAGGGTAAAGATCTCTGCAGTTCCCTCCACTGTCAGCTTTCTGGGATATGTGTGTTCCCATGCCAATAAAATATTACAGCCATCTGCAAACTCCTATGCTGCCCCTTAGGGCCTGTCTTAGCTCTCCAAATTTACTTCCAATTGCAAATGGGAGAGAAATAGCTATTAAGAAAATGAAATCATGCCAAACTGAGCATTCTAGAGGAGGGGAGGAGTCTTCTCAGAGGCAGATGTTCCCTTATTTAGATGGTTCCTTGATGGGGTTTTCTGGTAATGAAAGAGAAGGCCTGATAGGATTGTTTAGAAGGGAGAGAGGAGACTAAGTCAGCAGGGGATTGATTGTTTAACTTAGTAACGTTACAGGTGTGTCAGCATGATCTCCTGTTACAGAGATGGCTGGGGTGGGTGCCCCAGGATGGAGGGTACGAAGGGAGAAGAGACAGGCTGGCTTCATAGATGTGTGGCCTGTGCATTTGCACAGAGCCCCAGGCTTACAAGGGCCCAATGGTTGGTTTAAGCTTCTGCAGTTGCTGTCTTGAAGTTTTTAAGGGCCCCACATTTTCTTTCGTGCTGAGCCCTGCCAATTACAGAGCTGGTCATGAAAAAAGTTACAGACAATAATATAATGGTAAATTATAAATGGTAAAGCTCTCTGAAAGGAAAACTGACTTGCAGAATTTGCCAGTTCCCATGATGTCAGCCCATTTCTAGCTCAGCCCGTTTCAAGCTACCAAAGGTCAAATACGCAGCTAGCGAAATTCTTGAAAATCTAACAGTTGGCTCTTGCAAGCTGGTGTTATAGAGTGTTGTGTGGATGGCCAATGGCCAATGGTAGAAGCAGGCTCTGGCACATCACTGGATGCAGGGGGAAGATCTTGTTAGGGAAAGAGGTTATGGACAACAACAAAAGTGGCACGTGGGAGTGTGAGGAGAGAAGTCAGTGTGTAAAGGGGAGGTTGGTGAAGGATGGTTGTGGCAGGAAAGGCTGGGTGACATGAGGGCAGAGGTGTTTTCTATTCATTTTTGAGCTGTTTTCTGTTTTAATAGTGGAGTGCCCCTCCATTCTGTTACATACAACAGCCTGTGTTACAGGTTTAGGGACTGAAGGAGGAGCCTCCTCTGAGTCGTTGTTGGGACTTTTGCAGATACTCTGGTTCTCTCTCCTCTTGGAAATGGTGCGTTGTATTTCCCAGATCCTCTGAAGCTGGGTACAGTCACGTGACTTGCTCTGTCCAATGTGACGTGAGCACTGTGCCATGTGCCTTTCCCCAGCCCAGCCACATGACTGGTGAATTTCTTGATGGCAGAAGCCTCCTTGGCTTGTCTCTCGATCACTGGAGGATTTTGGGGAGCAGAGTCTTCAGCAGAACTCTCAATGGACACACAAGAGTCAGTAATCAACCTCTGTTGTTTTAAGACATTCGGATTCGGAGGTTGTTACTGCAGCATAATCTAGCCCATTCTGACAGATACAGGTAGTGACTACTCAAGGGGAAAGAAGCAGTGAAGACTGAGTGGAGGCAGCTGCCGTGAGAAGTGCAGTGACAGGTCAGGAGAGTGGAGTTTGAAAGCAAGAGGTGGCCAGGGGAATGTAAACCCCTGGGAATCCTCAGGAATATGTGGGATGGGGCCTGAGGAAGCTTATTTGGCCATCAGAAGAGAGGTGGACCATGAGAGTGTGGGACCATCCAGGCAACACTGTCATTCCTGAATACGTACTTTGTTATCAAGGTCTTCTCCTCAGCAGGGAGGGAAGGCTGTGGTGGGGCAGGCTCAGACCAAGGATTTCAGCCAGGAGATCCAGTGGTGGAGGCGAGAGACTTTGGGTAAGTTGCTTCCTCCCCATGGACTTGGTGTCTTCAGAGTCCTCCTGGCTCCGACAGTCTAAGACCCCGGGCCTTCCTCACTGGTGTCACTCTGTCCTGCCCACCTGATGGCCACTCCTCAGGAATGAGCTCTGTTTCCACTCTCCTAGAGCCCACTCAGAGCCAGCAGGTACCCTCTGACCTGCAGGACATATTTTTGCATATGTGTATGTGTGTGTGTATATATCAGGGGGACAGAGAGAGAGAGAGAGAGAGAGACCAAGAGAGATACTATGGCCAGAAAGCTTTCCTAAGATGGTCCTTCTTTCAAAGTCTTCTTTAAAAAATCTTTTGCCCTGAAGGGTAATACACTCAGTTGGAAGCATCGCTCCGAAAATTCCCATCAAGTGGGTCTCTACTGCCACTTTGAGACACACACACACACACACACACACTCTCACTCAGTCATGACTGACCTGCTTTCTGCTCCCCAACACCACAGGGGGCTCTGCCCTTTGCACCTACACCCCTTCTCTGACCTAAAGTGCCCTGACACCTTTTAAGGCCATGTGCAACATGAACCCACACCTCCCGGGCTGTAAAACAACTGACTTCCTGACTTGGGTTCACACCGCAAACCCTGCTACGGCACTGATGACACTCTACCAAAATCAGATCCAAAGGCAGAAACTTTCATATCTCTAATGCTTCCCACAAAGTCTGACAACCATCCATTCATCAAGCCCTTATTGAGTACCTACTATGTGCCAGGCCAAAAGAAGGAGTGATAAGCGACACAGCCCTGTCCTTATGGAGTTCCTGCCGGGCCTGTTGGGGCGACAGGCACGCATGGAGCCTGCTCTCACATGGTGAGCTGAGTGTGGGAAAGCCATGGGAGCAGACAGCAGGGAGCACCCTCCGGTCCAGGGGTCCCCCAGGGTGAGGCATTTGAGTTTGGTAGGATGTCACCAGGTAGGACGCTTGGGGATGAAAGGGCATTCCAAACAGAAGCACCAGCATGTGCAAAGGCCAGGAGACGGGTAGTGCACTGGTGCCCACAGTGAAGAGGTGAGTGCTTGAGGACAAGGATGAGGTCAGTGGTAGGTGATCTTCAGTGAGTAAGTGAATGAATGAATGACACCTGGACACCCTTGATCATGAAGCTAATAATCTGGTACTGGGGCTGGGCTCCTTCCCTGATCCCGTATAGGAGTTCAGTTTGGATTTAGGAATCTGTGTTGGGCAAGGATTGATCCCACAATGAACTGGGTGGGCTGGAGAGGGGACATCCCTGAATTGAGCTCTGGTAGCCCTGTGGGAAGAGGCTACCAGAGTAGAGTGGAAAGACTGGCAAGCAGACAGGAGACCTGGGTTCCAGCCCTCTGCCACTTCCCAGCTGTGTGAGCTTGGGCAAGTGACTTGGGCTTTTTGAGTCTGGTTCCTCCTGTGAAATGTAAGTGACTGATCCCATCAGGATGGTTGTGGGGAATGAAAGAAAGTATGTCTTGAAGGTGCCTGTTATCAGGCTAGCAGAGGTGTGTAGAATCTGGAATTTTTGTTGACCTTGAGGTTGCAAGCTGATGTTACTTTGGGCTTGGCTGCTGCGGAACAAGGTGGAATTGTTGGCTTTAGATCTTTGAACATTCCAGGCAGAGCTGGATTAGCAGGTGTGATGGGCTCCTATGTTCAGAAGGCCCTGCACTTGGGACTTCAAGCTCTTTTGTTGAAATTCTTAAAATAGTTTTCTCTTTGAATTGTGTTTAGTGAGTGAACTCTGATGGGACCATGAGCACACCACAGGGTCTTGGAGCCTTGGCTCATGCATGTTCCTACCTCCCACTGCTTTCTCAGCAACTTGGATGGGTTATTGACTGCTTATTCCTCACACTCTGGCATCCCAGGCCCCAAGACCTCTGCTACCATCTGCTCAGGGAGCAACTGGTTGAGTCAGCTGAGGAGACTCACAGTCTACCATCGCCCCTGGCCCTCAGCAGGTGCCTGGGCATAGGTGCAGGCTGGGGGCCAGTGTGCGCCCCACGGTGCTACAGGCTGGCAGTGCCAGGGTGCATTAGATGGGTGACTCAGAGGGAGCTCCTTGCCCACCCAAGTCCAGCTACTGAGCACATCCTGGCAGTCGGGGCAGGGCAGGCTGGAGGTTGAGGTTGGGTGCTGCCTGTCTGCCATGAGTTAGGTCAGGAGGCTGTGGGACAGGAGAATGACTTCCCTGGCCTGGGCCTTGCATTTTCACCTCGCATCAGACCCTGCAAATTGGATACCCAGCTGACTTCAGGAGTCTGTGTTTTCATTTTCCCCTCCTCAGTGCAGAGTCCATGGTCCTTGTGTGATATGGCCAGATGGTTCTGAGCATGCTGGTGAGGTGACGGGGGAAGAGATGATCAGATCATTCTGTGTCGGGGTTGATAGCTAGTGAGGGGCATCTAAGGGACTAAGAGCTGGTGCTTCCCAAGGTTTAATGTAAATGGAATCACCTGGGCTGTTGTGAAACTGTAGATTCTAATTTAGAAGATCTGGGGCCTGGCCTGAGATTCTGTTCCAGGTAAAACCAATGCTGCTGCCTCACGGCCCACACTTGGGGAAGCCAGGTGCCAAGAAGCTTAGTCTGGCAACAATGCCGCCTCCAGAATGCTGGCTGGTGGGCCCCTGCAGGAGCTTTCATCAAGATGGGTGGAGGGAAGGGGCTGCCTTGGAGTTGAGCAGAAGCCCACACTCTAGTGACCTACCAGTGACCCTGCGCCCTCCAGAGTCTTGGGCTATTAACGCAGAATGCTCAGTCAATACAGTTGCTGACACAGTAACTAGGAGCTTACCCATAGGTAATCTCACTCAATCCTCACAACCTTGTCAGGTGTTTATAGAAAGCCCTGTTTTACAGCTGCAGAAACTGAGGCACAGGCACGTTGAGGGACTTGTTCCAGGTTGCAGTCAGTAAGTGGCAGAGGTGAGAGTTAAACCCAGTCTGACCACAGGACCTTCTCATTCTGCCAGTACTACCACATCTTAAGTTTGGAGCCTGGAAGAACTGCATCTGCGAGCTGGTTCCCCTGCCCGTCATGTGGCTCCCCGATCCTGCAGGAGCCCAGGGTTTAAGATGTTGTGCCTAGGGCCTGGGCCCCTGGCCAGCCTTCTCCACCCGCCAGCCCGCAGTCACCTCTGCCTTCAGCCGCTCGATCTCGATCTCCCCATCCTCGATCTGCTGCCGAAGCTGCTTGGCTACGGTCTTTTCCGTCTCCACGATCTGCAGCAGGTGCAGGTACTTCTGCATTAATGCCTCATGCTCTGTGGCCAGGGTCCTGTAGCTGTGGACAGATGGACATGGCAGGTAAGATGCTGACTCCTTGTCCTCTGGCGAACCAAGCAGGGCACTGACCGGGAGAGGGGCTCACCCACCCACCTGCACTTAGCAGAAGGCCCTGACTCCCAGCACCCTGCAGAGTGAGAGGGCTTGGCAGGGTGGAGCTGGGGGCAGTCCAGGCAGGGAGACAGCTGGAGAAAGGTGGGGCGGTGGGCCCGAGTGCGAGTCTGCTCTAGAAAGCACATCTGCGTTCTTGTTCCCACCCACTTTTAAAGATAAATAACAGGGCTAGAAGAGAGAATCCTTTAGTTTGTAATGCTGTCCTATTAAAGTGTAATAAGATTTTGTGCTTCTGTTATGAAAATGAATATCAGGTTTTTAAGTTTTTCCAACTTCTCAAGAGACTTAATTGTTTTTCCTTGCAAAGGAAATTCAGCTGAGAGGCTGAAGGAGTCTGTTTTGTACCACCACACCTCCCCTCACCCCACGGGTGTGAAAATTCAGCTGCCTCATTAGTCTGTTCTTACTAATGGACCCCGTCAGAGTGCTGTAAAACAGGCATCCACCTCATCTGCAGGCTGCTTTGCTAGCCTCCCTCCCTCCTTCTGTCCCTCGTTCCAACCCTCCCTCCATCCTTCTCTCCTTTCCTCTCCTTCCTCCCTTCCCTTTCCTTTCCTATCCTTCCCTTTCCTATCCTTCCCTCCCTTCCTTCCTTCCCTCCCTCCCTTCCTTCCTATCCTTCCTTCCTTCCTATCTTTCCTATCCTTCCATTCCTTCCTATCCTTCTAATCCTTCTATCCTCCCTTGTGCAGGCGTGATCTTTACAGACTCAGAGACTCTCAGAGAAGGGAACTTGGGGATCACAAAAGACCAGCTGTCTCATTTCACAAATGAAGAAACTGAGGTCCAAATCACAGTCCATGAGTGTCAAAGCTGGAGCTAGAGTTGGGCTCCAGCCCCTGACAGTGCATTTGTGCCTCCTTTAGTGGTTTCATCTTCTGGTTTGGCATACAGTTCTCTCCACTGAAACATACACTGTAAAATGCACTTGATGTTGCATTTTGTACCTTGCTGTACATAAACACACACCCCCCACAGAGGCATCCCATAATACCAGAATATTGTACATACAGCACGAGAGAACATTGTGTCTCTACATGATATTAATATACTCCAGTGCCTTTTTTCGTACATAGGAAGTATCTATTATATATATGTAAATAAAAACTAAGTTGGGAATATGTAAAAATACTTAATATGGTTGTGGAAGACAGCCAGTGTCTCCCTTGATACAAACACACACACACACACACACACACACACACACACACACACACAGTGTCTGAGGGTTCAGTGATGCTTACAGTTACAGTGTCCCCCTCTGGTCTTATGGCCAACTCCATAGATAAGAGCACGATAGCTCCTATTGTCCCAGGCACTGCTCAACAAGCCTCAGCTCAGCCAGGATGGCTGATGTTGATGTTGACTATTCTAAGGAAGGTGCCTCGATTTCCCTTTCTGCGACCATCACCATGTCACTCCCCTGGCCCCCATGTTGAATGGGAGACATTCCTGGGAGGCCAGTGGGCTGGCCCCAGGGCTTGACAAAGGAAGAAGGCAAACAATCAACCTGTCCCATCATTCCATCACTGTCCCATTGACATGTGCCCCTGGCTTCCAAAAGGATGATGCATATGGAGAGGTTTTTGTTCACAGGTCTGTGGTCTCCATCACCAGCTGCTCCTTTACTGGGGAGGAAGGCTTCTAGTTTGTGTTGAATCTGCATTACCTGGCAGTTGCAGAGCTCCCAGCTTACTGGGAGCCAGGATCTGGGACTCTACAACCCTCACTTAGGCACCCATGTCCTGTGTGACATTGGGTCATACGTCTGTCAAATGGGCTGAAGGGACCCCTCCCTGGGTTATCGTAAGCACATGATGAACTGTGAGAGCTGGACAGACTGCACAGCAGACAGACACTCTCAGATGCAGAACATTCTGTCAGGCTCTGGAGGCCCAGACAGGCTTGGCAGCATTGATGTCAATTGGATTATTATTATTTTATTGGCTTCTTAGAGCCAGTCTTTAATTTAGTGAATTGCTTGAAAAATTATCCTGTCCATGGTAGGCAGGAGAGGAGTGCCTTGCCTGCCTGGCATGCACCGTTGCATAGTTGCCCTGCAGGGCTGCTTCTCCTGTCACCAGCTTGTGTCAATGTGGCTCAGTTGACCTTAAAGCAGGGAGATTGTCTAGGTGGCTGTGATCCAATTGCATGAGCCTTTAAAAGCGGGGCGTTTTCTCTGCTGGTTGTAGAAGGGACAGTGAGAAATCTGAGGCTGGAGAGTTACTAGCTTGAGGATGGAGGAGGCCATGTGGCAAGGAGTATGCAGCCTCTAGGAAGTGCCCCCCACTCCCCTTCTCAGCTGCCAGCAAGGAAACAGGGACTTCAGTCCCATGGCTACAAGGAGCTGAATTCTGCCAACAACAAGAACGAGCCTGGAAGTGATCATTTCTCAGAGCCTTCAGAGAGGAGCCCAGCTCACTGACTCTTTTTTTGTTGTTGTTGTGTTTGAGACAGTGTCTTGTTCTGTCTCCCAGGCTGAGTGCAGTGGTGCAATCTCTGCTCACTGCAAGCTCTGCCTCCCGGGTTCAAGCCATTCTCCTGCCGCAGCCTCTCGAGTAGCTGGGACTACAGGCACCCGCCACCACGCCTGGCTAATTTTTTGTATTTTTAGTAGAGATGTGGTTTAACCGTGTTAGCCAGGATGGTCTCAATCTCCTGACCTCGTGATCTGCCCGCCTCGGCCTCCCAAAGTGCTGGGATTATGACTCTTCGATTTTAGCCTATGAGACCCTGGGCAGAGAGAGACCTCAGTCAAGTATGGACTTCTGACCCAAAGAACAGGGAGGTAAAATAATGGGTGTTGTTTCATGCTGCTGAGTTTCATGCAGCAATAGAAAATTAAAACACTATCTTTAAAATTAAAAAATATATATATCATTCATTTTTAAAATTTGAGGTTTAACATACATATTGTAGAAAGCACAGGTCTTAAGTGCAGTTTGATCAGTTTTGATAAATGAATGCACTCAAATCCAGATGAAATTTCCATCACCCCAGGAAGTTCCCTCATGCCCTTCCCTGTCAATCCCTACACCAGAAGCAACTACTGTTCTGATTTCTATCACCACAGGCTCATTTTGCCTATTTTAGAATTTCATGTAACTGGAACCAAATATCATGTACTATTTTGTGTCTGACTCTTCACTCAGCAAATTGATTTTGAGATTCATCCACCAGGTTGCACGCATTTGTAACTGGTTCCTTTTACTGCTGAGCAGCATCCTATTGCATGCATGTACCAAGGTGACTTTAGACATTTGCCTGTTGATGGACACATTGGCTATTCTTAGTTTTGGACTATCATGCATAAAGCTGCTAAGGGATATTTGCATACGACTTCTTATGGACATTTTTTCATTTCTCTTGGATAAGTACCAAGAAGTGGAACTGCTGGGTCACAGAGCAGATGTATGTTTAACTTTTTAAGCAACAGCCTTGCAATTTTCCAAAGTGGTTGTGCCATTTTATCCTCCTGCCAGCACTAGATGAGAGTCATGTTTGTTCCACTCATCTTCAACATTCAGTATTTTCTGTCTTAACCATTTTAGCCACTCTACTATATAAGTATTGGTATTTCATTGCCTTTAGAAATTTTTCTTATTGATTGAGATTCTAAATCAATGTAGTCCTGGTTATTAGCATGTAAAAGTTAGAATTCTATAATACTTCTACATTTACAAAGCCCCTTCACATAAATAATTTCATTTGCTCCTTAAAATAACTGTGCTCTTGGTTCTACTTTAGTGCTTAGGAGACTGAGGTCCAATTGCTCTCCCTGCATCTGGGTTCTTCCTCACTCAGTTTTATCCTCCACATCATGAGCAATTTCCAATTCAGATCATAGTTCTGATCATGCTACTCCCCTTGTATAACACCCTCGATGGCTTCCCACTGTTCACAGGGGAAAGGTCAAACATCTCAGCAGTATTCAAGATCCAGTTATGGTCTGGTTCCAGCCCACGGTCCACGGTCCAACCTCATCTACTTTCTCTCTCTTTTTTTTTTTTTTTTTTTTTTGAGACCAAGCCTTGTTCCGTTGCCCAGGCTGGAGTGCAATGGCGCGATCTCAGCTCACTGCAACTTCCGCCTCCTCGGTTCAAGCAACTTCTGCCTCCTCGGTTCAAGCAATTCTCCTGTCTCAGCCTCCTGAGTAGTTGGGACTATAGGCTCCCCTACCATCCCCCGCTATGCCCAGCTAATTTTTGTATTTTTAGTAGAGATGCGGCTTCACCATGTTGGCCAGGCTGATCTCAAACTCCTGACCTCAAGTGATTTGCCCACTTTGGTCTCCCGAAGTGCTGGGATTACAGGTGTGAACCACTGCACCTGGCCAACCTCATCACTTTATGACACCCAGACTTTGCCTCTTCATTATTCTTGGAATTATCTTTCCTGTATCAGTGCCTTTATTTAAAGCTTTTTTTGTGGGGGGTGGGGAGAAATGAGCATTCAATGCTACCAATCTAACCCATTAAGTCTGACTCCCAATCCCCTTACTCAGGCCAAATCTTACCCTATTTCCAGCTTCCTCATATTCTCCCATTTCCCTGCAGATGGAAGTAATGTCTCTCTCTCATGTTGTTTTGTATTTAACCCAGCCTCATGCACCAGAGCTATCTGTGCATACATCTAATGTCTACCTGAGGGAATACTTATGTTGCATCCATCTGTCTCCCAGCACTGTGCACTGGGCCTGACTACTGGTTCATATGTGACAACCTGGTCTCTGTAGCTAGAATGGATACCCCTTGAGGAAAGAACTAGAGGTGGCCTTATCTCAGGGCCAAGGTCATTGCTATAGTCATAATAAGGGCTTCTGGTTAACTAGTCTGACCCAAGGCTCAAGGAGGGGCCCTAGGATCCATCTATCCAAGCATACATCCATCATCCACACATACTTTCAACTCGTCCATGCATCATCCATGTATCCTCCATTAATTCACCATTCATCTTCCATATATAAACTCAACAACCAGTTTTGCATCTATCCTCCAACCATTCATCCATTCTTGCATTCCTCTAACCCATATTTACTGGGCACTCTGTCTACGCATTTATCAGGCCTCGGTAATGCAAAGAATCACATCTGATCCCTGCCCTCAGGAGCTTCCATTTTTTTAGGCAGCAGATACAGAAACACCATTACTCACTAAGGTAGAAAGATCCACTGCCCAGAAGGGAAAGTCTGGGTGCTGCTGCCCCTAACCATGCTCAGCTCTGCCAGGCGATTGTCAGCTCTGGAATCACATCCTGACTCACAAACCCATCATTTCCCTAGGACCCAAAAGGGACTCCGTTCAGCTTGGAGCCCCTGTTGTCTCTGTGGTACCTATTGTCCTTTGTCTTTCCCCTCTCCTGGCCCAGGGAGTCTCCCTCCAGGGGGCACTTACTGCTGGAGCAGAGGCAAGGAGCAGGCCTAGAATCCCTGAGTGTCAAAGTTCAGAGAGGTTTAGAATGTCAGTCTCTGGATGAGAAAAGCAAGGTCCAGAGAGCAGAGAGGACTGGTTCATGGTCATGCAGCAAATGAATGGCTGCATTTGGGTCAGAATGTTGGAGGACTTAGGCTTCAGGAACCAAAAAATCCTTTAACCAAACCAAATACTTGGTTCCACTAATATAAAAGAGGTAACTAGTGTGGGAACAGGGTAGGAGCTACAATACTCACGGCCTCTCATTCCCTGTGGCACTGAGAGGCTCATCTCAGAGGTGTAGGCTGTAAGGGTGGACCCTGCCAAGAGATGCTTCTTCTCCTCCTTTCCCCTGCCCTCCTCTTCATGGGGCTTGGCTTTGTTCAAGGGCCCTTGGGTCTGGTCTCTTCTGCCTGGACTATGGGGTGGGGGCTTCCTGCCCTGGGCAAGGAGACATACCTGGCATGTGCAATGGCTGCCACCCATTCATCACAATCTTTTGCGTCCTCTGTCCTCAGCTCCAAGGCTTTCTGGTTCTCATGGCTGAAGTTCACCGTGAAGTAATGCTGTACCAAGAAGAAGACATCTCCAATTACCAGAGTGTCCATGGGACCAACAGAGACTCCTGCAATCAATCTAGCTGTTTTGCAAAGGGCCTGCTGCCACATCAGCTAGGCACAGATTCCTTGTTTGCGATAATCAGAATGCCATTCTATTTAGCAGTTTCCAATTCTCGATTAAAAGGGCTTTTGTACCATGTAACAGAACCTATGCTTAGGATATTGTAAGAAGGAAACGAAACACACAAAGCCCTGTTCGACAACAAATTGCAAAAAACCCAGTTTGAAACCATCAGGCACGCCGATGGGAAGGCAGAGAAAGCACATCATTAGAACATCCTTTTGGGAATTGGGTACTAATTCAATGCAGCATGTATTTAACTCACAGCACAAAAATGGACTAAGTGCCCTTCTAGGTCCTGGGGTTAGAGCGATGAGTAAACAGACACGGTCCCTATTAGAGCCCACTGGAAGCCACCTCTGTGTTGGGTGTAGGTGACTAACTTAGAACCATGTCAACCATGGGCCCTGCCCCTTAAGGACTCAGGGAAGCAGAAGAGTCAGACAATAGACACCCATCTGCAATACTGTTATATGAGTTAAATACATGTAAAGCTCCTAGAAGAATGCTTGGCACCTAGTAAGCACTGTAATTGCTATAATTAATGTGGTGCAATCACTACTGTCATGGAGGTAAGAACAAGGGGCTGTGGGGGCACAGAGCAAGTCACCCACTGACTTATCCCAGGGAGATCAGGAGGGCTTCCCAGAGGATGGGACATTGGTTCTGGTTTTATTTCAGCTGAATGGAAGAGCATGGGGACAGCTTGGTGTCCAGAGCTCACAGCATATTTGGGAGGGGGAGGGGGCTGTACAGGGATGCCAGTGGGCAGGTGGGCAGGGGCTGGGGTGCAGCTGAGAGGAGGAGCCGTGGGAGGAGAGGGCAGCAGGAACAAAGCCCAGGTTTCTGGTTTGAGCAACTGGGCATGTTGGGAGAGTCAGACTGGGCTGGGACATTGGCAGGAGGAAGGGGCAGGGGCTCTGAGGGGCCAGTTCTGCACGCAGAGGGATTCGTTGAAGAGAGCAGACAGACAAACGAAGTGCTGGGGGACCAGCCTGGGCCTAGTCCTGGTGAAACGGGGAGGAGAGAGGCAGGGGGTGAGGTACAGAGAGGGGTCCTTAGGTCTGCCATTCAGAGGATGCACCACGGGCCAGCCATGGTGTGGTACTGAGCCAGAGAGGGTGCCCGTCCCTCCATCCCTCAGTGTCCAGGTGGCAGGGAGCAGCAGCACAAGGTGCAGTGTGTAAACTAATTTTAGCTTCTGCTGACATTTATGTATTTTTGTTAATTGTCAGTCTAGGTGGCAGCCGGGTGTATGTGAAGCAGGGGGCGGGGGAAATGAGTGTGGTGGGGGGGAGAGAGAGGGACAGGGAGGGAGGGGGGGAGAGAGAGAGAGAGAGAGAGAGTTGTTACAGAGTCAATGTCTGTCTCTTGTTTCCTAGGAAACAGATAACTGGGGCTATAGAATGAAATGTCAGCTATAGCCTCAAATAACTGAATCTGAAAGGCTCCAGTGGGCAACCCGCCCCCCTCGAGGAGGAAGCAGGTGACACATAGTGGCAGGCGGCTACCTAGCACTTTCGCCATCTCTCGAGAGATGATGAACACACAAATGCTTGTCTCCCATGATCTCATTATTTCCACAATCACCAAGCGGAACAGGTATTCTCTGTGTTACAGCTGATGAACCTGAAGCTCAGAGAAGTTGAGCTGCTTGCCTAAGGTCAAACAGCGGGAAAGCAGAGGAGCCAGGATGACACACCTGCACTGGGCAACTGCCGCCTGCTTAGGCCCTGGGCTTGGCCCTGGGATGTAAAGACAAAAAGGCAAAGTCCCCACCTCAAGGAGCCTGTAGGCAGGTGAGACTCAGAGTCCCAAATCAGAAACAAGGCACTCAGCTACATATAGGCACGGTGGGGTTGCTGGGTCTCCTTAGAGCCCCAAGGGGAATGTCCCAGAGCTATAGGGGCCCATTGCTGGGAGCAGAGCAGGAGTGTTCTCCTTCCCCACTGGGTCACCAGGGGACTCAGAGCTGCATGGCGTGATGGGCTTGGCTGAGGGCTTTCACTCCTCGCAGAGTCTTCCCAATTGGCCCTCCTGAGTGGGGAAGCAGATGGCTCCCTGCTACCCGTGTGTACTGGAATCCCCTGCAGCCTCACCCCTGCTGGAAACCTAACTGTGAGGAAGGATGCCAGGAAGACCCTCCAGGCCTGAACCCAGTCATCAGAGACCTTGAACTTCTGACAGGTGATGATGCCCAACTCTGTCCTGCAGACCAGGCACGGGGCTCCTGGAGGCTTCAGAAAGCTGGCCGCAGGCTACCCAGAGGCTTTCCCCACTCCCTTCCTGTCACTCCAATAGTTGCTAGTTCGTCTGCCTGTCTACTCCATCTGTGTGACCTCGCTCTGACCCCATCACTGCTGCCCTAGCTTAGGCCCCACCACCTTTCTCCAGGGCTACTGCCACAGTCTCCTAACAAGCATCCTGCATCTGCTGTCCTCCTGGGATGGGGGACACTGCCTAGACCCTGAGTGACTGACGAGCCTGGAGTTCAAGTGTAGTGGCCAGTTTATGGAGGGATGGCTTTCAGGACAGGTGTGACCCAGAAGCTTCCCTGTGAGGCATAACAGACAGGCTCCAGGGTCCAGGGTGAGCTCTGGGAGAGTCCAGAGCCACTTCAGGCTCCTGGCCAGAGGAACTGCAGTTCAGGCAGCTGTGAGGGCCTCCACCTTAAGGAGAAGGGAAACTGGAGGCCCTACCACGCCTCAGGCATAGTATTAGGTTCTTTGTACACATCAGCTGACTAGAGATACAACTGCCCTAGAAATTAAGTCTGTTATTCCCATTTAGTTGGGGATGTTTTGAGGCAAGACACAGTCATTTGTCCAAGGTCACCAGGCTAGAAACAGCATCACTGAAGCCAGAACCCTGGGCTGCCTTTGCCCAATGGTGCTTTTGCTGCTGCAGGAGGCCTGAGCTGGAATATAAGTGCCTCGAATGAATTGAGAGCAGTTTGTTCCCTTTGTGCTTATAAACCTGCCCCCTGACATCTGTTTTATGCAACCACATTGCCCGACTGACTTGTAGAAATTGTTTGCTAAGGGAAAGTCAGCTTCCACCCAGAGTTTCTGAATCAGCACAAATCCGGACTTTGCGTAGCAAGTAAATGAGACTTTGCTCTACGTGGGAACTGGTAGGGACAGAGAGAGAGACAGAGACAGATATGATAGAGATAGATGGGTGGGGGCGGGGTGGGAGAGGGAGAAGCCTACAGAGATACAGAGTATAATCCACTGGGAAAGACCAAAGACTACGTCTAGAGAAAGAGGATGAGCTCTAGGCTCCTGGAAGATGCTATGAAAATGGGAGCTTAGAGAGTTGAAAGGGACTCACTGAGAATGCAGATCTCCAAACCTATGTGCAGGAAAACCTAAAACACAACCAGTGGTGTGGGGAAAAAAAGGGAAGGTGACTGTTTTTGTGAGGCTCTGCTGTGTGCCTGTCACCCTGCAGGCACTGTCACTGTGTTCCTGAGGGAGCCCAACCACGGTGGAGGGAGGTGGCATGACCCCACTTCACAGAGGGGGCTGAGGCTTGGAGGTGGGTGTGAGGTGTCTCTGGGATTGCTGTCTAGGGCGACAATGGCTTGACTCTTAGCCCAGGGCCCTTCTGTTCACCCTGTTTGTTCTCTTCACTGTAATGGACAAAACTTAATAGGGGGCAAGTGGCTTTCTGGGTGCAGAAAGAGCACTGGAAAGGGGGTCTTATCTGGTGTCAGTTCTACAGTTGAGACAGTGTGGCTCGGGGGCAACTAAGTCTCTTCCTCCTTGTCATTCTTAGCTTCCTCATCTATGAAATGGGGACTTAGATGAGCTGGGCTCAAGGTCTTTTTGAGCTCATATATATAAATATATATATACACACACACACACACACAGAGACACACATATAAATGTAAAAATATATATTAATATATAGATCTGTGTGTATATATATCTACACACACATACATACATACACATGCTTTTACATCTATCCATCTATGAATGTATCTGTCTGGAGAATATGAATGAGAGTGTGCATGCGTGGATGTGTGTGGATGTGTTTTGGGTCTTTCCCTGCACTTCTGAATAGGCCCTGGGTTGTTCCCAATCTCTCCTGTAGCTCTCAGAGGCTGTGTATGTTTCTGGCCCATCCCTCTTCTCTGTCAGGTCAGGTGTGTGGCCTAAGTGTGGTCTAAGTGTGAGCCTGGCAGGCTGAACCCCAGCAGAGGCCAGGCAAGGACCCCTCCCTGGGCCCCAGGGAACACACAGGCCAGAGATTCAGGTCTCAGAAAAGAGTTTTCCTGGACTTCAGGCCTGGCCAGGCTTAGGCTGGGGATCGGGGGGTGTCTGCACTCCATCCTTCCCCTCACCTACAAGACTTGTCCCTGAGGCCCCTCCTTCCTTGGAGCCTCACAGCCTGGCTGACCCTTTGGTCTTGGACTGCTCAGGGCCAGGGCTTGTACCTGCTTATTTGGAAACTCTAGAACCCTGCACAGAGCCTAGTACTGAGTGGATGCTGATGAATAGCTGAAGAATGAATGAATGAACAGACACATGAATACTTCACCCTGGGGTTCTGATGATGTCCTGATGAGGCACCCAGGACCTCATGATGGTCCTCACCCCTCTTGCACTTGTTAATGATTTTGCAAGCAACCTTTCTGGGCACTTGTGACATCCCAGCCACACTGCTGCATCTCTCAGGGACACAGGCCCCTATGGGGATGGCAAGACCCTGTTTGCTGTCTTTGGTTAGTGAGGATCTGTAACCACTGTCTTTGTCCCAATGTAGGCTCACCCCAAATAAGCGGAGCCCTGGGAGTGAGGAATATAAGTGATAGAATTTTCTCTGTGCCAACCAATTTCCCATCTTTATCTTGCTTTCCAGCCAGGATAGAGGGACTGGGCAGACTTCTCCAGGGGAAGCAGGTCTTGCTGCAGCAGTTGGACAGAAAGAGATTTTTTGGTGATGGCATCAGAAAAGTAAAGACTATCAATGCTGGTGTTTCTTAAGTAAGGGAAGGCAAAGATTTGGGGGAAATGGGCAGAAGAAGGGACTTCCTATTGCTTTTTATTGGGTCCTTGAGGTGCCTGGGCTGAAAAGGCCTTGATCTTTGTCTACCTTCCTCACCCACTGCCAACATTTTATTATGAAAATTTTAAACATTCCCAGACATTACAATTATTTTACAGTAAAAACTCATATCCCACCACCTAGCTTTCACCATTACACTTTACGGCACTTGCAGAAAACCTTGGCCCTTATGAGGCTCTTATGCGCCATTCACCCAAATGGAAGATTCCCTGCCATGAGCTGACACAGACACCTGAAGACGGTGGAAGCCCCCAACCCCGGATGTCCCCACGAGGTCCATGGATAGTGGCAGCAGGGGCTGGGGAGTAATGTTCGGGGTGCCTTGCTTCTGCCTGGGAAATGCTCAGGTGCTAGCATTCTGCTCAGGACGCATTTGGTTCCACAGGTGTGAGGTTGGGTCTGGGATATGCTTGTGTGTCCCACTGATCTTCTGGGACTTTGGAGATGGAGAGCACATGGGAGTCTCAGGGTTGCAATAGTCCAGCTTTGTGGTCCAGTTTGGGTCAAGGAGCCCACTCTCCACCCAGCCCCTATCTGGGCAGCTCCCCTGACTGGGACAGAGCATATAACTGGGGAAAAAGGGAGACAAATGCTTCCGTTCAGCCTTAGTTTCTGTCTGGGGTTTTTTAAAAAAGGGAGACTCTATTTGGGAAACTTGATTTCCTTTTGAGATAAAGAAGTGGCCTTAATAATTGGAGGTGGACTAAGCAGGTGGAAGTTAATATTCCTTCATGTTTCAGATGACAACAAATGACAGGTGTAGGTGGCATTGTGTTATCTGGGAAACGCTATTGTTGGTACTACTTGCTAGGTGTGTAACCTGGGGCCAGTCACTGGATGGCTCTCACCTCAGTTTCTTCATCTACAAAATGGGCATAAGAAGAGTCCCTTCCTTGCATGGCTGTTGTGAGAGTCAAGTGAGATAATTCTGGTGCCTGCAAGCAAGCATCCAATGCATGTTCACTATGCTTCTTATTTTATTAATATTTTTATAACTTTCTCCTTGGCAAGCTTGGGTGCCACTTTAAAGCATAGGTGATTTCTTGGCTGGTATGGGCTTGGGGTAAAAATATGATGATCTTCTAGGCCCCATTCCATTTTAGAAGTTAAGGGCAACTTCAGGGAAATAGACACAAAGTTGTTGAGGATCTGAATTGCCCATCTTGTGCGTGACTGGTGGCTGTACAGGAGCATGTCAAGGCTCAGGGCAACCTTCCCCAAGGGACACTCGGACCTCTTATCCTCTGCTGGTCTCCAGCAGGCTGGGCTGCCGATGCTCTTGCTGTGTTCCCAAGGAGCAAATATGCAGGGAGATGGATGGTGGCTTGGACATGCCTGAGCCTGAAGCCTTGTTTTCATGGTGGGTCTCAGGACCCACTGCAAGGCTATCTCCCATTATTGCACTTTTAACAAGGAGCAGGGCTGCCTCTGGCATGGATAGACCAAAGTTCTAGGAAAACCCTACCTCTTGGATCTTTGAGCCTGGAAAGGGATCATTTCCTTTCCTCTCTGTTCTTTCCATTTCTCTCTGTCTCTCTCCTTTGCATTCTCTGAAGCTTTCTTTTTTATTCTTTCTTTCTCTCTTTCTCTCTTTCTTTCTTTCTTTTTGAGTCAGAGTCTCACTCTGTTGCCCAGGCTGGAGTACAGTGGCACAATCTCTGCTTACTGCAACCTCCACCTTCTGGGTTCCAGTGATTCTCCTGCCTCAGCCTCCCGAGTTGCTGGGACTACAGGTGTGTGCCACCATGCCTGGCTAATTTTTTTTTTTTTTTTTGTATTTTTAGTAGAGACGGGGTTTCGTCGTGTTGGCCAGGCTGGTCTTGAACACCTGCCCTCAAGTGATCCATCCGCCTTGACCTCCCAAATTGCTGGGATCATAGTTGTGAGCCACTGCGCCTGGCCCTCTGCAGCTGTCTCCTCCTTTCTTTGTGTTTCTGTTCCTGCCTTTCTTCTCTGTGTCCCCTTTCCAAGTCTTCCCTCCCCACTCTTCCCAGCTTCTTTCCACATGGCAGGTGAAGTTAACTGGTCAGGGTGGTACCAGCTGCAAAGCGGCACCCCATATTGGGGCCCCCTAGTTTCCCCTTTCTTGGCTCCTTCCTCTTCTCCAGGCTGTGACTGAGTGTACCAGGGGCAGGGGCTCCCACTCCTTCCCCCTGTCCTAGAAGTCTGAACACATATCTTCTGGCCCTAAGACTCACTCTCCTGTCCCTATGATCTGTTCTGGCTGGTTTGGGTGTATTTTGGGAGAGGCTTTCTGGATTCTGGAGCAGTACCATCTGCTATTGGGAAATGAGCTTAGGGAGGAAGGAGGAGCCACTGGCCTGCTTTGGTTCAAGGCCCAAGCTCCAAAGCCTCAGTCAGGCCAGCCCAGCTCCCTGGAGCTCTGAGATAGCTGCAGAGAACTGAGGAGCATTATATTGCCAGCAACTGCCTGAGGACCTCAAGAGGGTGGTGGTCTGGAGCAGTTAGGGGGTTTCTGGGAGTTCTTGATAAATCATCTTAATATCAATTTCTTCCATGGAAAAACAATGACCCTGCATAGCACCAGAGCTCTTGAGACAGTCTCATAACCTCAGCTGGTATTGGTTCAGAGCTCAGGCTGACCCGAGTCACCTTTGAAAGCTGAACTCCCACCTGGCCTTCCTCAGAGTTATAAGGTTGGGCAGAGGCCAGAGACAGATCCCTCCAAAGCTGCAGAGTGAAAACCAGACTCTCACTGGGGGCAACACTGGAGCTGCTGTAATGAGGCCAGAATCACAACTTGGACATCCCCTGAATGATGCTGAGACCAACCAGAGCTACCCAGAGCTTCTCAGAGTCACAACACGAGAGCCTCAGTGTGACCACAGGATAGGACCTGAGTCACACCTGACACAACAATGTGACCACATAGGCTTGCCTGGATCCCAGTTGGATTCCTCTGCAGAACAACAGCATTGTTCTGGAGTCAGTCCCAGGGACACCCTAGGACTCTCCAATGCAACAGAGAGCCTCATGCCCACATTCCCCGGGCCCTGGATGTGATCAAGACTCACTATATGTGATCAAGGATATAGGATACATTCAGATATAGGACCCGCATCCAAGTTTCAATGACAAATCTTCACAGGCCCACTAGAGTTGCTGGAGCAGATCTAGCATCCCCTGCAGCCCTTCACCAGACTGTCCGGACAGGGGAGTCATGATGCCTGATAAGCCCATGGCTCTTTCTAAGGGCAGCTGGTTCCTGTGGGGAAGCTGGACTGGGGCCAGGTAGAGCAAGGGCTCTCCAAACTGCCCCAACAGGGAAGTGAGGCTGGGAGTTTGCCTTAGGAAATAGGAGGAGAGGCAGTTGGTTGGCAGTATCATCAGAAGCTGCAAGGAGACCACTAGGAGTTGGGGTTGTGAGAGACAAGAAGGGCTATGAACAAGCAGAAGCCATGAAGGACAGGTGAGCAGGAGGTGTGAGGCCAAGCAGAGATGGCAGAGCACAGAGGATGGCACTAGCAGACATGGGGTGCCGCTGAGTTGCACTGAGGGTGGAAAGCTAGAGGTGGCGTCTCAGGCTCTGGCTGCAGGTGGTTGGGGGTGGCATGGGGACAAGACTGGCTGCCCTGGAACACCTGGACTCCACCTCTTCTCAGTTATGTGTGCTGGGAATGCTGCCTGTACTGTGGTTCTTTTTCTTCCAAGAATGTCCCACCACCCTTATTGCCATGAGAATCCTTAAAGTCACTGGAGCAGCAGCAGCACCCAAATCACCTCGGAATTTGTTAGGAATGTAAGTTCTTGGGCTCCACCCCAGACCTCTGTTTTGAAACAAGCCCCCCAGGTGATCCTGCTGCACCCTGAGATATGAGAAGCATTGCTTAAGACAAGCCACCATCACTTGAGATAAAACTATATTCGGGGCCAGGACTGTCTTCAGTCTTGCTGGGTATCACCAGTTTTCCAGGATCAGGCTCGGATCTACAGTTGCCTCAGAGGTAAGTAGATGTAAAAATGCATTTCTCCTACTTCAGTATCCCCGTTGTCCACTCCATATCCCTTGGGGCGCTTGCTAAAAATGTAGATCTCCAAGTACTAGCAGGCCTTCTGAATCAGGATCCCTAGGGGTACGACTGGGATTTATTTTGAAGAGCACCCTAGGTGATTCCTTACATGTTCATGCTTCAAGGAGAACTGATAAGCCCATGGCTCCTTCTAAGGGAAGCTGGCACCTGTGGGGAAATTGGGCTAAGGCTCTTCCCTGAACTGGACTGGAGCCAGGTTAGGGTGGGGTAGGCAGCTGATGTGAGGGTCAGTGATAGGGAGTCTTATAGTCCGGAGATACATCTGAACCTGGCTTAGCCTAGGACTGCAAGGACAGCCTCAGCATTACCAGAGCACTCACCAGGTTGTGAGGGCAGGGCCAATATCCTATGTGGAGCTTCACCTGGGCGGGAGGCCCAGGTCCACTACCACACCTGGAAGGTGCCATGGGATGTATAGAAAGACCCTTATCATGAGCCTCACTAGCCTGCAGGGGCCAACTCAGAGCCACACCCAGGCCTCATAATGCATCCAGGGATTCACAGAACCATCACTGGGGTCCAACCGCAGTTGTATGAACAGAACACAGCCTCATTCAGGGATTCCCCAGAAATGCAACAGAGGAAGAAACCACCAATGGGCCACACCCGATTTTGCTAGAGAAGAGGTAAGACTTGGTGAACCACTTCTAAGGCTCCTGCAGGGCTGCAGAGATGGGCCCAGAGCTCCACCTGGGGCCTCCACAAAAATCAAAGATGGACCTAGAGCTTCCCTAGACCTGAAGTAAGAGATGGATAACCTGATTTGGGATTCTACCAGGAGTCCTAAGATTGAGCGAGAAATACTGGCGGTATCAAAATCACTGTAACAGATCCACAATGATTCCAAGGCCTTCCCAGGTGCAGGGATGGAGCCTGGACCTCCTGAGGCTTGACCTGGGTTGCTGAGTATCCCTAGACCTGCGAGTCTCAACCATGGCTGGACATTGGAGTTTTACATAGCATCCCCGGCTGATTCCAACGCGCAGTCAAGGTTGAGAACTACTCGCTAGTCTAGACTTTCGCCTGGGGCCTTAGTAGGAAAAAAGGGATTGATCCACAAACTATACCTGTGACGTACCCAGAAATCACATCTGGGGTTGTGCCACGACTAGACTCACTTGCGGGCCCTTGTCTTTGCTGGAGGAAATGTTCTGGAACCACACCTGTGGCCTCAGCTGGCCTGGAGGTGTATGAGCTCCAGCTCATACCTGGCGCAAGTATGCCCTTCCTGTCCAGTATGTGCTTCCTGGCCCCAGTATGCCTCTCCTGCCCAACCAAGTTGCAAAATGGCCCCTGCTACCCGAGGTCAGTCTGGAGCTGGATCTAATTCCCCTCTGGAAGCTGGGGCTGGGGGTGTGAAGCCCCACCTACTTAGCCTCTCTTTTGCCTCCTGCCTCTCCCAACTCACCAGCAGCCCCTGCAGCCCCTGCAGCCCCTGCACTGAACATGGAACATTGGACAACCACTGACAGTAGGGTGACCAACTGTCCTGGGTTTGCCTGACACTAAGGAGATTCCCGGGGGCATGGCACTTTCAGTACTAAAACCAAGACAGTCCTGAGCAAACTGGGATGTTTGGTTCCCCTACAGACAGAGGAGCAGGTAGAAGCCTCCATAGCTGAGTCTGGGTCTGGCAGTGCTGCTTAGAGCTGGGCACTCTGGGCAGCCTTTTCATCTCTCTAAGCCCTGGTTCCTTTCTGATAAACAGGACCAACAACACTTGCCTTGGTCAATTCTATACACGTGGTATTAGAGTGAAAATTCCCATGCCAAACTTTCCAAGTCATTTCTTGTTCATTAATTCAACCGGTATTTAGCCTCCACTAGAAGCCAGACATGGTTCACTTTGCAGCCATCAATGACAACACGCATGCCAGCTGTATACATGCTTTCAGAAAGGCATGGTGGTTCCTAATGGGCAAGCTGCCAGGGGCTCTCAGATAGCACCCCATCCTGCGCCATCAAGGCCATTCTCAACTCATAATGATGTTCTGATTATCTTTCCAGCTACAGCCCATAGTCTCAATCCAGGCTACACGGTAGCAATGTCTGGGAACTTAAAGAAGTACCGTCGCTCAAGTCCCTTCTCAGATCCATTAAAACAGAGTGCTGGGTGGGGAGGGGAGGGGAGGTTGCAGGCATTGGTCTTTTTGAAAACCCCCCAGCTGGTTATAATCACCCAGAGCTTGGAATCCCTGAGGGAGGAGCAACGTGGTTGTTGTCATACTAGAAATGCAGGACTTCTCCCCTGCCCCTCATGCCCTCTCAGAGGCCCGTGGTCCTGGATGCAACTGCCTGGAGCAGCAGTGGACGTGTACCAGGGGTCACCCATCTGGGGCTCCTGGGAATGTGGCATAGTGGCACAGAGAGACCAGGCTGATGAGCTGCGTGTGCTGAGCTCTAAGTGCAAGTAAGAAACCAAGAAGGAAGCAGAAGGGTCTCAGAGAAAGTGGCAAGAGGAGGTGATGGAACTCAAGTGGTGGGGGCAAGGCCAGGTGGAGGTGTTCAGGCCATGGAGACCCAGACATTTATTTTCTCCCTGGGTTCCATCAATTACCGCTGTGTTTCTTCCAGGATAGTCCTCTCTTGCTTAAGCTGCTTTGAGCAAAAGACTCCTGTTCCTTTCAAAGAAATGATTCCCGACCAAGAACTCTCCCTGGAGCCTGGCACCATGCCTTGGCCGGGGCACAGGGTAGCCCTGGTTGACTGAATGGGTGACTGAATGCATTTGTCACTACTGCCCAGGAGCCCAGCTTATTAATTGGTTAATAGCAAAAGCCACAAAGTGGGTGGTGTTGAATATACCCCTCAGGCATGGGCAATGGAGCTGGCTGGAAGGGGTTGGGGGGACTTGTTTTTCATCAAAGTCATCTGTGCCTCTTCAGGGAGAGCTGACAGGGCACAGAGCAGTCCTTCCATAAGGAGCCTTTTCTGGAACCCCCATGGAATATTTGTGTTTTCATTTTTTGGGAAGAGCTATCAATATTCCATAAAACCAGTGTTCCAGGGAGTCCACTTGGGGGCCCTGGGGTTGTGGGGTCTGCCAGGGTTTGGAGTCATCAGACCTGGGTTCAAATGTATTATTTATCATTTAGCCTTGGGGTCTTCAACACACCTCTTCACTTCTGTGGACAGTTTCCTCTTTCACAAAATGGGGACAATATTACCCACCTCACGGGGTTGTTTAGGACTACATTGTGGGAGCTCCTCATTCATGAAAAGGCTGAAATAGTGTTTTGTAAACCACTGGATTCATTTACAAGGTCAAACGATGGGTGTAATCAACCTAGCAGTGGCACATTACTAGAAAACACACATGCATGAGCATTCATATGCCTGCACACACACACACAATGTAGGATCCAGCCGCCATCCTGAGGACGTGGTGGGGAGGGGCTCATAACCAGAACGGCCACAGCCATGCAAGATCAGTGGGTTATAGGGAGTCGGCGTTTGTGGCATCCTGCACATCATCTTCAGTTCCTGCTTCTCTCCTATTCCCGCTGTGTCACTGGCTGCCAGTTGTATCTGTTTTTCCTCTCTAGTATTTCTGGAATCTGTGCCTTCCCCCATCCTCACTGCCATGCCTGCTTCAGGGGTTCATCATTACCCACCTGGACCATCAAACAGTCCCCTCTGATCTCCTTGCCCCTCCAATTCATCCTGCTTTCGGGAGTTCAGACCTGCTGCCTGGGCCTCTTGCTTGTTGCCTCCTCTGAGAGAAGGGGTGGGTGGGGTGGGCTCGGGGATAGATGCCACTACTCTTGGCTGATCCCACCCCTTACCAGGTCCCACTCTGCTGCTCCGGTTAGGGCCAGCTAACCAGAGCTGTGGTTTTACACAGGGTCAGGACCCCACTTCGTGACCTCCTTCCTAGCTCCAACTGGCTTCTTTCTGCCCAAACTCTGACTCTGAGTTCTCAAGTCTGAGTCTTCCTGGGCCCTGGTGGCTGCACTAGAACCTCTGCTTTGTCCCTGTTCTCAGTGCCTGTCTCAGGTCTTTGTCCAGGTTCCCAGTCTTTAGGGCCTGAGCCATACGTCACTCTGGGCCCCAAACCAGCCCAGGAAGAGGCCTGCGGCCAGAGACTGACCTCCTGGGTGCCATGCAACGTGTTCACTCATCCTCCCTGCCTGGCCTCACTGGGAGTTGAGAGGAAGTAAGTGGGAGGAGATTCAGGAAGTGACTGCAACCTCAGGGCTTAGAGGCCCTTGAAAGCCCCCCTCTTTCAGAATCAACCTTGGACGAGGCTGTGCCTGACCCAAGGCCTGGGGGCCCATGTCAGTGTAGGGTCTCTGCCTGCGGAAGGGTCTCTGTTTTAATGTAAATTGCTTCAGGACCTGGGCGCCATGGCTACAGATGAAACAGGGTCCTAGTGGCTGTTACACTTGGCTGGTCCTGCACAAACATCTTTCAATCTGTGATGATGCCTTAGCCAGCCTGCCCTCCCCTTTTCAACAGCCCCCTTTCTCATAGTTGCTGAATGAAGGTACGAACTTCAGTATGGATGTATCTGCCCTTCAGCTTCTGTCAAAAACTTGGTTGGAAATGGCCCATGTGCAGGGATATTTACTTTAATAAGCAAAAGACTTTAAATTACCTAAATATCCCTCAAGAAGAGACTGGTCAAAAAAATGATAGCATATCCACACCATGGAATACTATAGAGCCATAAAAAAGAATGGTGATCAATGTACTCACAGAGAATCCTCTCCACAAAATAGAAAAACATGGTGCAGACTGTGTTACAATTTATATAATTATACACACATGCATATAGACAGACAGATGTTTGCATGTATGTGTGTGTGTGTGTGTGTGTGTGTGTGTGTGTGTATGTATATAATCCCTCTGGGAGAATGTATGAGAAACTGGTATAATGGCCACTAGGGAAGTGAACAGAGTCATTAAAGGAGCATTGTCACTGTATACTTTTTTGTCTCTTTGAATGTTGAGCTATTGAAATGCATTACCAATCCTAAAATTTAAAATAAAAGAAGGCAATGGCTATTTAAGAGGCTCAAATTGCCCATCCATTCCCCAGGCTTCTCCAAGCTGCACACTGTCTTATCTGGACACCAGGACACTCCTCCCTGGGACCCCACCATTTAAGCCTCCTGTAGTGTGGTCTTCACTGAGCATGCTCAGCCACCCCTAAGAGACAGCAGATGCTGCTCATGGGGGCAGGCCCTATACTGGCAGTGCCTCTACCCTTAAGGTCATCATCATTTCCCTGCTGGTCCCCCATATTGCAAGCTCCGGGGACACAAGTACTCTTGTCTGAGCAACTGGACTTTGTCTTTCCATGTGGCAATGACTATCTCATAACCAGCCTGTTTCCCTCCTTGCTCAGGCTACCAGGAAACTAAGATGTAATTACTTGCTTCTCCTCACTGATGCCCACCCAATACTGGCTTTCCTTCTGAAACACCAGCCCTTCCCCCTAACCCCAATTCCTTGCTGCCTGCAGATGTGACCAGAAGTGAAGGGAGCTGGGGTGGCTACTAGTGCAGTGAGGGGGCAGGAAGGCCCATTGAGGAGGAAAGGGGGTGGGAGGGCAGCAGCAGGCTTAGGGCACAGGGAAACTGGGCAGGCTGAGAACTACATGTGAACAGGTTCTTCCAAATGATTTCACTAATTTCTTGAGTTTGGCTAAAAGCCCAAGAGGCATCTAAACAAAGTTGATTATATTTCACTCATATAGTCTAGCAAGAAAAGTTCATCTTGATCAGGTTTCTCTAAATTTCTATATGGAGTTTTGGAACACCAGCTAAGGTTACCAAAAATTCATTCATTCTTCTAAAACTGATTTTGAAAGGACTTTATTTTAAGATCTGAGTTGGATTTTCCAGTTCGAAAAAAAAAAAGCTCCACTAGGAAGTATCTTTTGGAAAATAATTATCTCATGTTTCAGGGGAAAGAAATTGCATTAGCCTTGATGGATTAGTAAAATCTAGTCTTTAGGGTATAAATTACCTCATTTAACAACTGGCCTCATGTCCACTGACCTTATTGACCTAGAACCGGGAGGCCTGGTGAAGATTCTGACATTTAGCAGTGAGAGCTCAGTGCCTGGCACAAAATAGACACTCAATAGGTATTTGTGAAGAGAATGAACTCTGTCTATTCAAGCCTCCTCTGTCAAATGAGGATGTGCCTCTCTTATGTAGAACCACAGTAACTGCAGGGTTACTATGGTGGTTAAATGAAATGCTAATCATGGAAAATGACTCTGTAATCTGAAAAGGTGTTTTATCTGAATGGGTGGCTGGCTTGGAAGGTGTGGAGACAACACTTGAAGTTTTCATGGGATGAGAATTTGACATTCCCACTGCCGCCCCAAACCCAGTATGTGGGAAGCCCCAGAGGGCATGGGGCAGAGGGCATGGGGCAGAGGGCATGGGGCTGCAGAGTCTCAGGTTCTTGAGCTCTGGATGGTTTTAGTGGCCCACTACTACAGCGCAGGCTTCAGTGGCTGAGTCACAGGCTGGGATGGGAGTGGAGGGGAGATCTTTAGTGTTCATGGTACTTCCCAAATTCAGGCCTTTGCTACTGCTCAGTTCTGCAGCTCCCTCTGAACTGGCTTCCTGCCTCCAGATGGGTTTTCTCCTGTTCATTCTCACTCTGCAGTATCTTCCTAACACACAGATCATAGCCACCCCTTTCTCACTCAGAGCCCTGCACTGGCTCCACACTGGGCCCGGGAAGACCTGAGCTTTGTGACATAGCACACAGGCTTTGGTGTCCAAAGGGCAGCTTTGGTGTCCCCTGCAGCCTATATGTCCCTAATCACCCCCCCACACCCTGGGGCTGGGGGAAGTGCCCTCACTGGAGTCCCATAGCTCCCACCCCTCCTTGGCTCTCTGGTGTGCCAGCAAGGATCACACTGCATTGTCACTGTCTGTTCACAGACTGTCCCCTCACTGAATGGCAAGCCCCTCCAGGGAGGGTCCCTGCTGTTCATCCCATCCTCCCAGCGCCAAGGAGGCATAGGCCTGGCTCCTTGGAGGTACTGGTAAATCTCTGTTGAGTGAAGGCTGTCAATGGAGTGTTAACATTTCAGGAGGACACTTTAACCTTTAAAATCCTCTCCCTTGTTAATTCTAGGGAAGCCTTGTGGCCAAAATGCTTCTGTGACGCTTGGTCAAGAATGACAGAGTCACTGAGCTTAATGAAAGGAGGGGAGGCCAGGCAAGGATCCTGCCCCTGTAAGCTCTGAGCTTACACTCACACCACACACTATCCGTGTCCTCATGAAACCACCATAAAACCTCTCTTCAGCTACTGTGTGTGTTCCTGATGATCAGATTTGCATTTTAGAAAGGTGGTTCTGGCTGCAGAGAGGCCAGTGGACTGGAGGAGGGGGCACAGCGCATGTGTGGGGACAGTGGATACCATTAGCACCATATCCTCTCTGGCGCTCTGTGTCCAGGAACACAGTAGGTCTGCACTTCTGCACCTCTTCTGAAATCAAGCCAGGTGGCTCACCCTGTCTAGTAAACTGCGCTCAGAGTGGATCCCTTCTGGGAAAAGCCAATGAGAGATCTGTCACACTCCCTCTCCTCAGTGGAGGGGACCATGGAGGCTGCCATCAGGACCAAGTCTCTACCAGTCCAGGTCCCTGAGTGATCATCATGAGCAGTGGCCTCCTGCCAGCTGCATGGGACGTAAAGCACAAGCAAGAGATGAGTCTTAGTTGTGCTGATGGAGATCTGGGGGTTGGTTGTTATTACAGCACAACCCAACCTACCCTGACCAACACACCAGTCAGGAGGCCACTGCGTAAGATGAGTCCAAGTGAGAGGTGATCCCAATCTGGACCAGAGTGGTGGAGGAAGAGAGGGACAGATGGCACAGCTCTGAGAGATATACCCAGGAGGAAAAACTAACAGGGCTTGGTGATAGTTTGTCCACAGGGATAAAGGAAGCTCCCACAGCAATCACCTGTCCTTTGGTAGGGGCTTGCTTGCTCACACCTTTTCAGGAACTCGCAGGTTCTTTGAGCTAAGATTTCCATCCTATTTTCATATGCAGGGTCAGGGCTCAGTGTTGACTTGCTTCCAGCCTGCGAGAGACCCCAGGGACCTAGGTCACTGCTATAGTGAGGAACAGTCTTGTCATAAAGGTGGAAGCCGAAGCCCCAGCTGCTACAATTTACTGATAACACCTACTGTTCTGTGCTAGGGCTTTCCAAACAGCATGTAGTTTAACACAGAGATGGAGAAACTGAGACTCAGAGAACTTAAAAGCCTCCCCAGCTAGGAGGTGGCAGAGCCGAGATTTAGAGCCAGGATCTAACGTTGGGCCTCAATGGCTGGAAATTCTCTATGCTGCCTCACTATCAGGGGCAAAATCACTCCTCAGTGAAGGAGACTGGAGGCTGGAAATGAAGGCTGTGTGTGTGAGGGGCTGTATTCTCCTCTCTGAGTCGGGGACAGAGAGTGGGGGTGCCCACACCTCCCAGCTGCTCCCTGCACGACAGTCGCCCTCACGGAAGTGTTTGGGCGTTGGCAGTGTTCTGGACCTCTCTCAAGTCCACGCGTCACTAGTGCTCCTGCATAAACATCAGGGGGCTGAGTTCTGTTCTTGGCTGCACGCACACGGGCACTGGCTCCACGCTCCCACAGATTCCAGGGAAACCGGATTGTGGGGCGTGGATGCCTGCCTTGGTGCGCTTCCCATCAATGCTCAGGGGATTCAGAGTTGCAAAGTTCCCACCCAAGCAGAAACAAAAGCCGCCTTCACAAAAATCACTGGCGCGACTGTGACATATTTTCACCTGCTGTTAATTCTCTTTCTTTCTCCATGTATTTTGGTAACAGACAGCAAGGAATAACAGTCCCCAGCCAGTCTTCATGCTGTTTGTGGATGAAGAGCTCAGGTTTTAGAATCAGGAAGACCTTCTGGGTTCATGGGCCAGCTTCTGCATGTACTTGCTCTGTAACTTTGAACAACTTACTTAACATCTCTGAGCCTCAGTTTTGCCATCTAGAAAATGGGCAAATAGTGAGAACCTCACAGGGCTGTTGGAATAATTAAGGGAAGAGCTATATGTAAAACATGCACTCTGGTGCCTGGCACACAGCAGATGCTCAATAAATGGTATTTATTGTCATTCAGTATTTTCAGTCTGGCGTTTTGAAACATCCTGCTACAAAATTATGTACATTTAAATCTGCATTCATAGCATGGCAGAGTTGAAGGGCATTTAGTAATAACTCATGGTGAAGGGCAAGCTTTTTAAAGCATTGGGAAAGATAAAATCTCATGTGGAAACCTAATATATAAAACAGTTAAAAATTGGACTGCTCTGATTGATGTGGGAATGTGGCCTCCAGGGCTCCTCAGAATGAGGCAGAAAGGCATCGATGAAGGGAAGTTGAGGGTTTGTCCACAGTGACCCAGTGGGAGAGAAGGTTCAAACCCTACTTCTTCTGTGCAGCTTTGGCAAATCCTATGAAGGAGGAGTGGTGGCACCTGCCTGGCAGTGTTGAAAACTGAAATCCTAGTGTGGACAAGCCACCAAATTCAACTTCCCACTGCTGGCTAGTTGCCCTTGAAGAAGTGCAAGAAAAGGCTGACCAGCCAGGCCGGGCTGTGAAAGCGTTGAGTGCAACCATACCCCAAAGTGACCTCATGAGGCTCTGCCCAGCTGCCACTATCCTCAGCCAGCCTGCACATCCCCTGCGGTGCATGTGGCAGCCACATCACTTCATTCCCTGGGCTCTGGACAACAGGGCTGCCACCTGCTGAGCCTCTGCACGTGCCCTTTTGTTCGGTCCACCGCCCTCAGCACACACCACCCACTGTCCTCCTTATGGGGCTCCACTGGTTTCTGTAATAAGTGTCCTTACCATACTGGAGAGTGGGGGCCACTAAAGCCCTTTTCTGCCATTGGGCATCTCAAATGTGACCTCCCTGAGATTAAATGTGATGAGATCACTGCCACTCATCATCTTCCATTGCCCATAAACCTGCTTGTCTTCAGCTCTCCCCTCTCTACAGGTGACATGCATCTGCCTGGTGGCCTCAGGCAGAACCATGGACATCATGTTTGATCCTGTCTTCTTTTCTGTTACAACCAATGGGATGGCAGGTCTTGCTAATTTTCCACCTGAGTCTCTCTCGGTAAAGTTTTTTTTTTTTCTTTTTAATCGTAAAGACCCTGTTCCTTCATCCTCTCAGGGTTTCCACCTCTCTCACTTGGACTCTGGGTTTCAGCAGCCCCTGATTGGTCTCCTGCCTCTGCCTGCCTCCTGCGCTCCTGGAGCTTATGTTCTAGTGGGAAGAAGGATGGTTTGCAACTGGCCAAATACATGAAGTAATCACAGACTGTGATCAACTGTATGAATGAAGAGTCCAGTGCTGTAAATGCACGTGATGATGGAGGCGACATTTAGGTTAAGACCTGCAGGAGAAGAAGCAGCTGTTCATTCTAAGGGCGTGGTTGGTGGGAGATCATTGCAGGTGGAGGGAACGGCTTCTGCCACAGCCTTGAGATAGGAAAGGGGAGGCATATGCAGCTCTGAAAAGTGGTGGCCTGATTAGGATGAGGAAGGAGGGGAGTGGGATGGGTGGCTCTGGGTTAGAGGGGCCAGCAAAGGGTGGATCTCACTGGGTACTCCAGGTCATGGTCGGGAGTTTGAATATTTTTCTAAAGGCAATGGGAGCCACTGATGCTTTCGGAGCATCCCAGGGTTCTGTGTCTAAGGGCTGCTGCTTTTAGAGCAACCTTATTTTTCTACATTCAGCTTTTCATTTTTCTGATTGGCTGAGAGGTTGAATGTGCTATAATTCCAAGGAGGGTGTGCTTTGTGGTGACAACAGAATAGCTACAGAGTGAGAAAGCCAGAGAACGTGTCTCATTTCTGCCATTGCCTTGCTGGGCGGCCACAGATGAAATTGTTTCCTCATCTGTAAAATAAGTGTACCCATCAACCTCAAGGCTGTTGTTGATCTGAATCTGCCAGGCCAACCAGTAATATGTCCTGTGCATGAGGACCAGGAGTGGGGCTTTGTCTTGTCTCTAGGGAAGGGCACAAAGTGGGTACATAATAGGTACTAAGAGCTGCTTCTGGGACCTCCACCAACATCAGGTTCTGAGGTTCTGGCTGCAAGGATTTGTCTGAGTCTCTTCTGTCCTAAGAGAATCAGGAAGAGCCTGGTGCCCACATTTTGACCCTCCCTGGTTGGGAAGGGTGAAAGGAGTGCTGGAGGTGGTTTGGCTGGGCACCCTACTGAGAAGCTGGGGCTGGACATTCTATTTCAGGGAGTTTGGAATGAGAGTGGGAAAAGCCAGGATCGGGGGACTCCATGCCAAAGAAGGGTATGGAACAACAAGGGCCAACTTCTAGGGAAGCTGAACCCAAGTGCTAAGTCAACAGCACCTGGGCTTTCAGTGTGTGGGCTACAGGGCTGGGAGCAGAGGAGGTCAGGGCTGAGCAAAGGGTCCAGGCCAGGGACGCGGCTTGCAGCTGCCAGATGGAATGGGGGGCATGGATGTGCCAGTCTGTCTTCATGAGGCCTTAAGATCCCAGGATAGAGCTCCTGGACACTGGGGCTGCACCAGAGGCAGCCAGACTGGTCTGGATACAGTCAGACGAGACTGCACAATGTTAGGATGGGCCTGAGGCTCGGTGCCAGGGCTCCCAGAGCACCTTGCATATCCCACTATTAGAGCATCTTCACAGGGTGAGGAGCTCACCCTTATCTATGTCTGTCTTCCTCAGGGGCTCACGGCCTGTGACAATCAGCTTCTAGGCTGAGGACATAAAATATGGAATTAACATATGATAGGCTAACAAGTCCAGCTCAATGTGCATTTCCTGTGCATCTACTATGTGCACGGTCCCTGACTCTGTCCCAGCCACTTAGGGGTTCCCAGCCAAGAGTTGGTTTCTATTCCTTAAAAAACCATCCTTGACCCTTCAGAGAGGAAGCTGTCTGCTTGGACATTGGTAAAATGGCTTCCTGCTGAAACCAATTCTTCATTAGATACCAGCTAGTCTAGTTAAACAGATGGCTTCGTAGAGGCCTCTCAACTCAGGCATTCTGTACATGCCCAGCAGACTGAGCCAAAGCTTCTCATAGGCTCAAACCTGGTCACAGAATGGCCTGGAGTTAGGCCTATCACGCTAGGCTCTGTGGCTTATGCCATGGGGCACCCAGTCAAAGAGAAACATGGAGCAGCTGCTGGCACCATCAATTTTACTCCAAGATTGAGAAAAGAAACAGTGATGAATTTTTGTACACATGTGTAGCCCGAAGGAGCAGGATCTAGTTTTCCACAGGAGCCAAAGTTGTTCTAGAGGCAAATGGAACCTATATAAACATATGTGATTAAAGTATGAGTCTCTAACAAAAATTTGCGCCAAACCATCATCTGCTACTTTTAATCATGTTCTGTTCTCTTGTGTCAGGAGGGCTGCTCTTGTGAACACACCTGAGGATCTCTGACTAATAGTGTTCCGGGGAAACGGCTCTGAACATGAGTGCATCTCATCAATTAGTTTTGCACTGATGTTCGTCCCATGATCTACTGCTAGGATAATTCAATACCTGGGCCAAGAGTTGGATGATTTGAAATCAATGTGGGGTCTCATTTTCAGGAATTCTTAGGCACTGGATGAATTCTAGGTCTGATTCTGCCACTGATTTACTCCGTTGTTGGGTAACTCCCTTTCTTTGCCTCTCAGTTTCTTGGTCTGTAAAATGGGAAGGCTGTATCTCTGAGGTCCTGTTCAAGTTTAACATCTGGTGACCTAAATAGCTCTGTCCAGGTGGGTATAATTCAGATTCAACTATGATTCGTCTAGATCTAACTAAAACGTATTGGGAGCATACTTTCAAATACATTATTTAATGTAGGGCTCTCAAAACCCCAGAAAGGTAGGTGTTATTATCTTCATTTTGTAGATTACAAAATGGAAACTCAGAGAAGTTCAGTAAGTTAACTGAAGTCACACAGCCAGGAAGTCGTAGAATTGAGATTCAGTCTCAGGCCTGTCTGTCTTCAGGTCCAGGGGGCTGAGAACAGATAATATGAGCCCATACCAACTTGGCTTCCCCCACCCATCCCTTCCTGCCTACCCAGGAGCTCAGCTCTGGGGTCTAGTGTAGTGGGTTGAGGGATGGAGAGGGGTTCTGGCTGGGGCTGGGGCTTGGCCTGCAGTCCCCCAGTAGGTATCGGTGGACATTGGCTGGAGAGGGGCAAGTTCTGAAGGGCTGAGAGCAAAGTCTCTAGCCTGGCCTGGGTCTGGCTCTTCCACATGAGTTCCCCAGGCTCCATGTGAGCTTTAAGCTTAAGGAGCGGCCTGCCCTTTGCTCTTCTTTCCATCTGGGAGTCCCTGCTCACCACATGGCTTGTCATCTCCAGGGACCCACCCTCAAAAATTCCTGTCCACACTTTCCAGTCCTCAGAAACCATCTCCTAACACTCATTGGCTGAGGGCAGGGAAGGAAGAGATGTGCTAGAGAGACTGAGCTCAGATCTCTGTCCTGACGATTGGGAGGAAGACTTCAAGCGATGCTTTTATTTCAACCAATTCAATTCAATCACCACCAGTCTGCGTCTTCATGCAGCAGTGGTTTTTGAGATCTCGGTTGTCTTTTCAGAACATTGGGACGGCCTCAACTACTTGCATGACGTTGGGCAAGTGAATTTCTCTCTCTGGGCCTCAATGTCCCCATCTAGGTAATCACCAGCCGTTTGGCCCTATGGATGTCAGGTTCCTGCCGGCAGCGGCATTTTAGGATACACTATCATCTGCTTTATCTTCCTAGAGGCAAGGGGCTGAACCAGATGCTTTTGGAAAGCGCACCAAGCTTAAAGGTGGCTCTCTCTGCAGGTGCCCCTCCTCCCTTCAGGCCAGAGGCTCACCCCCACCCGGCCCAGGCTCCCTGTCAGATCCAGGCCTGGCTCTTTAGCCTTGCAGCTCAGGAAACTGGAGCGCAGCGCTATAGCCGCGACTGCGGCGGCGGCGGCGGCGGCGGCGGCGGCGGCGGCACAGGGTGCGGGGGGAGGAGAGAAGCTCCTACTTGTCCCGCTGCCTCCGCAGCAGCCCTGGCCCTAGCCCCGGCGCATCAGAGCTGTCCTTGGGAATCTTCGGGCTTGTTGCTCCAGCGGCCGCCAGCTGGTAGCCCACCACCGTTCGATGGTACCGAACCAACCCGAGTAGCCCCGCAACCCCCGCCCAACTCCGCGGAGCTAGCGCAGGCTGCTCTTCGCCCTCAGCTGCGGCGAGGCAAGGGCTGGCAGCGCTTGGACGCCTCCGTCTTGCCCTTCCCATGCCTAAGCGCGGGGAATTACACGTTCCCGATGTGAAGCAGACGATCGGGGCTATTAGGGCTGGGTGGTGGGAGTGGGGGTTGGGAACACCATTTTTGGCTGGACGTGTGTCCAGATTCAGCGTCTCTGTCTGGTCCTTAGGACCTCATCTTCCTCTGCATCTCCAGGTGTCGGCCCCTCTGTACCTGCCTCCCACGGGGCTCGTCCGGCGAAGGGCAGCCGCAGCCCACATCTACTCCCCGCCCTCAGTCCCTGCCCCCTCTGCCCGCCGCAGTCACTCGCCCGGCTAGGAGCAAGCCTCCCCTCTCGCTGAGGGTGCAGAGAGCGCCTAGGGTGCCAAGAGTAGAGGGACCAAAGTTCGAGCGCCATCAGCCAGCTGAAGGCCCTGAGCCCCCAGGGCCGCGGCCGGGACGCGGGGAGGTCAGGACGCGACGCTCGCCTCACCTGTTTCTCCAGAGGCTCCTTGGCCGACAGCGCCGGCTTGGGGGAGGGCGCGCGGTCGCAGACGCAGCCCTCCAGCAGGTAAAGCCCCGAGGGCCGCGAGCTCGAGTCGCTCTCGAAGTAGAAGAGCAGGTTCTGCAGCAGCGCGAACCACTTGGTTTGCCATTTTGTGTTGTCTGAACTCCGCTTACTCAGGTAGCCTTTGCGCGTGCCGTCTTTGCGCGCCAGCAGTCCCAGGGACGCGACGTGGCCATCGTTCAGCCGGATCCCCTTCTGCATGGTGCTCAGAGGCCAGCGAGACCCCACGCGCTTACATCTTCTCCGCGCAGCAGCTCCCCGTCCGTGCGCGCTGCGCGCTGCCTCTCTCTGGCGCTCGCTCGCTCGCTCCCTCGCTCTCCCCTCCCCCCAAATATCTACACTCCAGGATCTGGCGCCGAGCCGCGGCTTCTTGAACCAGATATACTATTCCCCGCTGGAACCTCTTCTCCGCTCCGCACAGCCCCAGTGCCCGGAAGATCCCGCCCGACCCTCCTCCGGCGCCGGGCAAACTGAGGGACTGGCGATCTGCGCGCTGGCGAGGGGCAGGCGGAGTCATGTGACGCCGATCCCTCGAAGAGCCCGTTTCAGCAGCGCGGACAGAGACACACGCACGCAGCCCCGCCAAGGCGCAGAGCCGCGCGCAGGCTGCACCTTGGCGCGTCCTCCCCCTCCCCAGACACACACGCGCACACGCACACACACAAACCCTGTCCTCCCTCCCCTCATCTCCCCTTCTCTCCTTCGGATGTTAAAAAGCAAATCAGATCAATTTTCGTTTAACCCAATGGGACCCCGGAGGCTAGCCAACCAGGGAGTTTGTGTCTTTGCGCCCCACCGCTGCTCACTGTAGACCTGGGGTTAAGTGCCAGTTGTCATTTTCTCCTCCAAAGGCTCCCCCATCCCCTGCTTTATTTCTAATACAAGGTGGAAGGAAGAAGGTGGGTGGCGAAATAGAGCTGCAAAAGCGTCCAGTCCTAGTCTTTGCATAGTCGGCCGGGTCACACTGAATTCCAGCATCCGGCCGCACTCCCGGCGGCTTCCCCAGCTACCTGAGGACAGTACAGGGGGTGAGATGGGGTGGTGGTTGGTGAACGTTGGTTACTTTATTTTGTATTATTTTATTTTGAGAGTTGCCATAATTACTGGCGCCACCCGCCCTGCACCCTGAGGTCTGGTTGGCGAGCCGCTGCTGGGAGTTTTCTGCAAATACCCCCCAAAGCCTGAAGGCGGGCTTCAAACGCAGGCGCCGGGGACCATGGGAGCCTTCAAATAGCTGCGCTGGCGCAATGATACCTTAATGATAGATTTTCCGTTCTTATTTTTAGCTCTCATTCGCCTACACAGTTACACGGCATTTATCCGAGAACGTCACAGCGCCCGCATGCTGCACCGGGAGGGCGCGCGGGCTGCGGGGCGAGCCGGGAGCTGGAGCGGGGAGCGCGCATCGCCGTCTGCCGCAGAGGGCAGCGGGCTCGCCCGGACCCAAAGCAAGCCACGCCTGGCCCGGGCGCTTTGCAGCGGGGATGGGTGCCCGCTTAGCCCTCCGAAGGCAAGACACCATCTTTCGGCACGGAAACTGCGGACGCCCCTCCCCCGACACACACACACACACACACACCACTCACACACAGCACACACCATACACACCACACACTCACACATACACACCACACACCACACACACACACCATACACACACACCACACACACCGCACAGACCACAAACACCACACACACCATACACCACACACCCACACACCACACACACCACACATGCACACTCACACACGTCACACACACCGCATACACAAACACCACACACACACCATACACCACACACCGACACACCACACACACATCACATGCCCACACACCACACACACACCACACAGCCTACACAGACACCACTCCCCACACCCCCCACACCCCCACCACACACACACCACACACCCACACACCACACACCACACACACCACACACCCACACACCACACACACCACACACACCACACACCACACACATGCCACACACCACACACCACACACATGCCACACACCACACCACACACGCCACACACATGCCACACACCACACACACCATACACCACACACACATCCCTCACACTCCCCCACACCCCCCACACCCCCACCACACATACACACCCCACACACACACCCCACACATCACACACACCATACAAACACCACACACACTACACACACCACCCCCACACTCCCCACACCACACACCACACATACACATACACCACACACACATACCACACACACCACACACACACCCCACACACACACCATACAAACACCACACACACTACACACACCACCCCCCACACTCCCCACACCACACACCACACATACACCACACATACCACACACACCACACACACATCACACACACTACACGCACCACACCCACACCCACACACACCATACACCACACACACATCCCTCACACTCCCCCACACCCCCCACACCCCCCACACCCCCCACACCCCCCACACCCCTCACCACACACACACCCCCCACACACACACCCCACACATCACACACACCATACAAACACCACACACACTACACATACCACCCCCCACACTCCCCACACCACACACCACACATACACATACACCACACGCACACCACACATACCACACACACCACACACACACCCCACACATCACACACACCATACAAACACCACACACACTACACACACCACCCCCCACATCACACACACCATACAAACACCACACACACTACACACACCACCCCCCACACTCCCCATACCACACACCACACATACACATACACCACACACACCACACACATCACACACACCACACACACACACCCCACACATCACACACACCATACAAACACCACACACACTACACACACCACCCCCCACACTCCCCACACCACACACCACACATACACATACACCACACACACCACACACATCACACACACCACACACACACCCCACACATCACACACACCATACAAACACCACACACACTACACACACCACCCCCCATACTCCCCACACCACACACCACACATACACATACACCACACACACCACACACATCACACACACCACACACACACCCCACACATCACACACACCATACAAACACCACACACACTACACACACCACCCCCCATACTCCCCACACCACACACCACACATACACATACACCACACACACCACACACATCACACACACCACACACACACACCCCACACATCACACACACCATACAAACACCACACACACTACACACACCACCCCCCACACTCCCCACACCACACACCACAAATACACATACACCACACACACCACACATACACATACACCACACGCACACCACACATACCACACACACCACACACACACCCCACACATCACACACACCATACAAACACCACACACACTACACATACCACCCCCCACACTCCCCACACCACACACCACACATACACATACACCACACGCACACCACACATACCACACACACCACACACACACCCCACACATCACACACCATACAAACACCACACACACTATACATACCACCCCCCCACACTCCCCACACCACACACCACACATACACATACACCACACACACACCACACACATCACACACACCACACACACATCACACACACTACACACACCACACACATGCCACACACCACACACACCCACACACCACACACCCCACACATCACACCCACCATACGAACACCACACACACTACACACTCCACCCCCCACACTCCCCACACCACACACCACACATACCACACACACCACACACACATCACACACACTACACGCACCACACCCACACCCACACACACCCACACATACACCACACACCAGACCACACACCACACATACCACACACACACCATCCACACCACACACACCAAACACACACACCCCACACACCAAACCTGGGCTGCACACACACACCACACCCCACACAACACATGCAGCACACCACACACACACCACACACACACAAACACACACACACCCTAGTTTGGAGCCCTAGGGAAGGGCTTGGAAACCAGGCAGCCCTGTGTAGGTCACGGAAGAATCCATGGAGAAGCTCTGCTGTGGAGGAACGGAGCTGCCCCTGTCCTGAGCACAATGAGGCAGGCCTGTGTTCCTGGAGTGGGAGCATTTTGGGGGAGGGACTGGCCTTGTTAACCTTAGTCCTCCCTTTAGTGCCATCGCTCCAGTCCTAGGGACCCCAAGGACTCAGTGGTGCTGATTTTTCTTCACAAATAATGCAAATAGACTAGATGGCTAAGGCTTTTCATTCAGTCTTAATTTTCCCTGCACTGTGAGCATCTTTTCTTTTCATTTGCTCTCTTCATGGAAGCAGAGTTTGCAGAATTGAGGGTCTTAATCTGGCTTTTCTTTATCTAAACTCTTTTATTCAGAAGTCTGTTACAGAAGCCAAGAAAACTTCAGGGAAGGGGCACTGTTCTAAGTGCTTTAGATCAATTAAGCCATTGAATCTTCATGCAACCCAATGTAGTAGGTTTATTTTTTTCCCCAGTGAGCTCCATTGTACAGACGGGGGAAACTGATGCATGGGAGAGTTGAATGACTTGCTCAGGGCTGCTCAGCTAGGAGGAAGTGGAGGTTGGATTTGAACTGGGCAGTCTGTCCCAGAGGTCTTTGTAGAGCTAAGTGGGTGGTCCCTGGGTTGCAGGGAGGTTGGCTTTTATCCCAAGAGAGGGTAGGATGGTCAAGAGAGGGTCTCCCAGGTAGGCTGGAGCCAAGGCTGAGCCTGCACAGAGGCTGCTGTGGCAGAGAGACTTAGGAACATAGGTTCTGAACCTGGGCTGCACATCAGAATCACCAGGGAGCACTTAACAAGCACTTCCCAGAGATCATGGGTGGGCTAGCTACACTTTCATGGTTAATTGTAATGTGCAGTGAAGGTGGAGAACCACTCATATACGGGAGAACTAATGATATGGTCATGTGCACATGAATCACCTGGGGATCTTGTGAAAATGCAGATTCTCTTTCAGTGGATCTGGGACAGGACCTGATAATCTGGATTTCTAACAAGTTCCCTGGTAATGAAAAGCTGCTGGTTTGCAGACCACAGAAAGATCTAGGGCACTTGAGAGGTGGGAGGTGATGGGATTCATTCATTCATTCATTCATTCATTCATTCACACACATTTCATTCCACTAGTGTTCATTTAGCCCTTCATCTGTGCCAGGCATGGGTGGGCCACTGGGGATACAGTGATAAACAAAATACAGTCCCTGTCTTGCAAGGGATGCCCAGGCATGCCTTCTCTGCCTGACCCTTAGTGTAGCAGGAAGAAAACCATCTTCCCCTGGATCTGGGGGAAAGGTTCCTATCAGAGGTGGCAGGCGGATCAGGAGTTCGAGACCAGCCTGGGCAACACAGTAAAACCCTGCCTCTACTAAAATACAAAAAAATTAGTCAGGCGTGGTGGCACGCACCTGTAGTCCCAGGTACTCAGGAGGCTGAGGCAGGAGAATTGCTTGACCGTGGAAGGCAGGGGTTGCAGTGAGCCGAGATCGCACCACTACACTCCAGCCTGGGTGACAGAGCAAGACTCTGTCTCAAAAAAAAAAAAAAAAAAAAAAAAAAAATTAACCCACTTCAGTGGATCTCAGTCCTGGTGCACTTTGGAACCACCTGGAGAGGTTTTAAAAATCTCTGTGCTCAGGCTGCACCCCAGGCCAATTAAGTCAGAACCTTTGAGGGTGGGCCCTGGGCATCTGTGCTTTTAAAACCTCCCCAGGTGATTCCAATGCACAGCTGGGGTTGAGAAACACTGGTCTAAAGCCTGGGCCAAGAAAATCTGCTCTCAACTCCCTCCTTCCCCTTGCTGGCATTGGGGAGTCTGAGCCACCTCCTTTTGCTGGTCTTGGAGTTACAGGAATTCCTGGTGGGCCAGTCCATGTTGGAGGGCTGGGCTTGGCTTAAAACCTCTGTGTGAGAAAGAGGGGGGTGGCATCAGCCCTGGCGCTTTGATGACTCCCATCTGAGCTGTGTGCATATTAATATATCTCCAGTCTCCACAGGCGGAAACCGAAGAAGAGCTCCTGATTGGCCCCTCTGTGGTCGTTTGCCTCAATGCTAGTCAGAGTGCAGAGCCCCTGGAAGGTGCTTAAGGTAGCTGGCTAAGAAGACACCGTTTACCAGGCTGGCCCCAGCTTGGGCGGGGGTGGAGAATGCCAAGAAGGGGGTAGGCATTCCCTGCCATAGCTGGTGGAAGTGGGCACACCTAGCTCTCATGTGTGCTGTCCACTAGGCTTAAGGCCAACCCTCCCTCAAAGGTGGAGAGGATGTCTGCAGGAGCACTGTAGGTGCACCTGGGCTTTGCCATGCTTCGTTCCATTCTCCCAAGAAGAGTTTGCATAAGGGTTAATAACCCCATTTCACAGATGGAAAAACTGAGGCCCAGATAGTGGAAACAACATGCACAGAGTCTTACAGGGAGGAGCTGGGATGAGGTGTTCTGACTGCTCATCCAGGTCTCATCCCAGAACTGTCTTATTGGATTTCCCACCTCCCAGCCCTGTGGACTGAGGTCTCTGTAGATAAGGAATCAAGAAGGAGAAATAATGAATATTTTGGTGGGTTTGATCTCTGTATTTAGAAATGGCTAGCTAATGACAGGGACATTGCCCAGTTCGAAATCCTGCTAAGTCTTCACGTGGGATTTCAATTAGACTTTGGACTGGAGCTCAACTTAGGCATTTGTTGAGGTGGGTGTTCTGTGGGTCTGACTGGATGGGAGGTGCCCGCTAGTGAGGATTTCTAGTGTCTGTGTGTGTGTGCGCGTGTGTGTGATGTGTGTTGTCTATTGCATGTGTGGAAGGTTCTGAGTGGTATGTTGTGTATGTGTGTGGGGCATGCAGCGTGTGTGTGGATGGAATATCTAGAGAACCTTTGCTCCTTTGGCAACATATTCCAAAAGAAAAATGTAGTTTCCATGTCATTTAAAGAAATGATGACTTAAGCACAAGGGGTCAGAAGTGACTTGGCAATGGAGGCTTTGCCCATGGGAGTTTACTACTCCAACTTTGGGCTCAGTTGGTCAGCTTTGCCCAGACATGCAACCGTAGACAACGGCGATTTACGCTTTTACTTTCTAGCCAATGGAAATAGCCATAGTATTCCATTTGATTAAAATTACTGCAGGCTCTTTGTAAAAAGTTAAGATAATATAGAAAATAAATAGATAATTTCTCCAATGATCTTTTTTTTCTATACAATCCTCTTTTCCTAAGTAAATATATTTACCGAAGTGTGTTTCTGGAATACAGCCACTATGCTATGCTATTTTATGATCTCAATCTCTTGCTGTCTCTTTACATCACAGTATGTGGGGACACTTTAAATATTACTACACATTTAATTAATGGATTCTTTCTGATTGGGGATTTAGGTTGTTTTCAACTCACAGTTTTTGGAAATAATGCAATTGGTATCTTTTTATATACACTTCCCTCTCTTAGGCTGAATTTCTGAAAGTGGCACTTCAGGGTTAAAATGATGTACATTTACAACATTGGTTTGTATTACTTGATTTCCAGAAAGCTTTTACTCCTTACATGGCTACCAGCAGTGGATGAAACAGTCCATTTCTTCATCCACTTGTCAATCCTGGATATTAATATTGTCAATCTCTTAAATATTTGCCCATTTTGAAAGGGCAAAATAATGATATTCCTTCTCACATTAATTTTAATTTCTTTTTAAAATTGCGAGGTTAGACATTTTAACACGTTTACAGTCATTCGATTTCTTCTTTTTGAATTTTTGTTTTATATCTTTATTTTGGCAGATGTGTTTATATTTTTCTCGTAGATTTATCACAGTGTTTTATATATTAGGGATATTAACTACTGGCTATCATACATGCTGGAAATAGTGCTGTCTTTTTCTCATTGTGGTAAAATACACATAATGTTTACATGTTAGTCATTTTTAGGCATACAGTTCAGTGGTATTAAATACACTCACCATGTTGTGCGACCACCACCACCACCATCCATCTCCAGAACTCTTTCTATCTTGTAAAACTGCAACACTCTACCCATTAAACAACAACTCCCCATTCCGCCTTCTCCCCAGTCCCTGGCAACCACCGTTTCACTTTACATCTCTATGAATTTAGCTATTCTAAGTACCACATAAGTGGAATTGTTAGGGAAGTAGAAGCCTAGGACAGCCAGAGTAAAGCCATTTTAAGTTCAGCTCCATCTTAGAACTAGCAAGGCACGCTCCTTGCCAGTTGCAACCCAGGGTCCAAAGATGTTTATAGTTGAGGAAAACCCACAAGGACGCACACCTACAACAGCAGAAGGCCCAGATGTCTTAATACCCATAACAACACGTGCTTTCAAGATAATAATAGTTAGGCTTCGGTGTACTCTCACACTAAAATGTCAAGGTTAGTTTTCTTTAAATCAATAGAATAATAAATTTTGTCATGCTGCCTGTTCACCCGCATGTAGGCACAACTTAGTTTAGTCTTTGCATAGATAAGACCCTATAAAATAAAATCTTAAAGATGGTGCATTTCTCTGCTTGCTTTCCGAGGACGCCCCACTCTGTAATGCAATTGCTTTCAATAAACTATCTCTTTTCACTATACTCTGTGACCCACCTTGAATTCTTTCCCACCTCAGATCCAAGAATGCTCCCTTGGGGTCTGGAGTGAGATCCCTTTTTCTGGTAACTGAATCATACAACAGTATTTGTCTTTTTGGGACTGGCTTATTTTACTTTGTTGTTGGTATTTTAATCCTGTATATCTGTATCTATATGTTGTGTATATTGTAACAAATTTTAAATTTGAATGTTGACAGATCTTTTTTTTAATAGTTTCTGATTTTAGATTGCCCCCCTACCGTGCTAGCTCAAGATTGAAACATATTTGCTGTATTTTCTTTTGTAGTTTTATTTTTTGCATTTATCATTTAATTCATTTGATTTATTTTTGAGAAAGGATTAAGGTTCGAGTCTGGCTTTATTATTAATTTCCTCAAATGGCTGGCAAGTTGTCTACCACCACTTGTTCAAATAATCCAAACTCTACTACTGATAAGAAGTAGCGTTTTTATCATATACCAAATTCTTGTCTATACTTGGGACTATTTCCAGATTTTACTTTTTGTCCCATTGTTGTGTCCCTCTGTTCTTATGCCAGTGACAAATGTTTTTATTTCTTATTGCTTTATTATTCATTTTGAAAGCGCAAGTACAGATACATCTTCATCACTTTTCCTTTTTATACTGTTCCTGAATATTCTTTTGTATTTACTTTTCAAGATTAATTCATACTCAGTTTGTCTAGTTTCAAAAAAGTCTCATTGAGGTTTCAACTGGAATTACATTGAAAATATTTATTAGTTTAGGAAGAATGAATACTTTTATAAATGTTTTGTCTTCTTATTCAGAAAAAAAGGTATCATGCCAATTCTTTGTTTTTAAAAATCTTTTGGTGGAATTTTACACTTTTCTTTATACATGTCTTGCATATTTCATGTCTAATTTATTTCTATATATGTTTTGCAGTTACTGTTGGAAATATGATCTCTTTCCTATTTTTTTAAAAACGGGGCAGTCTTAGTACATAAGAAAACGATTGCTATTTATATATTTATTTTTAAGCTGTTATTGTCCTGGATCATTCTTGTTTCTAAAATTTTAATTCATCTGTTTGGATTTGCCAGTTAGACAACTGAAGTACTTTAATATATTTTCCAATATTTAAGCATGCTTGTATTTCTTAGATAAACCCCACTTAGCCATGGATAATTTTTACATGATCATTGATTTATTTAGTTTTTCCTGTCTCTTTTTGAGTCAATCTTGGTAATTTATAATTTCCAAGATAATTTATTTACATTTCCCAATTTATTAAATAACCTTACCAAGTATTATCTTACAGTTTTTCTAATTTTCTCCACGTGTTACTTCCCCTTTTAAAGCGCTGATTTTGTGTTTTTATACTACTTGTCTTTTCTTACAAGAGTTTAAATTATATTATTAAGACTTCTAATTTATTTGTCAATTCTATTGTTCTTCTAGCTCATTAATATGTACCTATATGTTTATTTATTAAATTATTTGTCCTGCTTTCTTTAGATTTGTTTTGTTACCCCCCCAACTTCTTGAATGCTTAGTTTATTTTCATTATTTCTTGCTTAATAATAATAGCATTTAAGACTACGCCTTTTCTTGTAATTGCAGATTTCTTCCAGATCCACCAGGATTGCTATATAAATTTCTGATTACCACTATATTAAAATAGTATGAAACTAATTTATTCTTTAGGTGGATGTTTATCAAAATTTAACTGAGTACTTTCTGAATTTCCAAGTAGATTTTTTTGCTTGCTTTTACTTATTTCTAGCTATATTGCATTGTGCTCAGAAAAATGGTCTGTGTTATTTCTACAGTTCAAAATTTATTGCAGTTTTTTTTTTTTTTTTTTTTTTTTTTGTCCTGTATGGTCAATTTTGTGATTGTTCCATGGACTTTGGGAAAGGAAACACATACTGTTTTCACAGAGCATAGAGTTGGACACATATCTAGGCACATATCAGTTTAATAAATTATATTATTCAGGAACAAATCTCTGATACTGATCTCTGTTTAGAGTAGGTGCAGCTGTGCACAGAAGTTGCAGATGTTTGTACTGTTAAGAGCACCAGGGCTGGAGAAAACTGATATTTTTCTCTTCTAACACTGTCCAGTGTCCCTGAGGCTCAAGGATTTGCTAAAGTCTAGAACTCAGCAGCAGGCCAGGAAACCAACATAAAGGGCCCCTGAGTAGCCAAAAGGAACACCACTAGTGTCCATGTACTCCCAAGCTCCAATGTTACCAGAGTTAAGCCCCCTAGGTCATAGCTCATCGCCTCTGCATTTATATTATACAATAATGCCTTTTAGTGAACCTGGTGATGTGGCTTCCTAGGACATTGAGGACTGGGCACGGAAAACTCCTAGATGAGTGAGCCAAACATGTGGTTGACAGTAAGTGAAGAGAAACATATGTAAGTCTTCAATGAGCCCAGAGGATAGAGTATCATGCACTAGTGCAATCACCAGTACAAGTTTGTGCTGGACAGCTCCTATTTGCCACTCCAGACCTGCTCTCCACTCTTCTCCACCCTGCTGTGTCCCAGGAGGCTGTTATCAGTTCTGGGTCTTAACTGCATCAAGGGCTTCTGGTGTGGTTTGGACGAAGAGAATTGTTTTCCTGGAGGGAGAGAGGACAATGAGGTTGGTGTTGCATCTCTCCTACCAGCCCTGTCCCTAGGTTCCTGTAACTGCTCCCTGCCTTTACTGCTTCAGGACTAAGGATGGTATTTACTCCAGGGCAGTGCACCGGCTCCTGTGGTTTCCCTACTCCCAGCTCAAACCTTTGCAGATAGTCCCTTTATTACACCCACCTCTCAAATTACCCAATCTGAATGTTTCATCTGTTTCCTGCTGGACCCTAAATGATACACAGCTGGTAGGAAACTTAGGAATAATTCAGCCCAAGTTCCTCATCTTTTGATTGGGAAAAAGCCATGCTAAAGGTCACAAGTTTATGGCTAGAACTAGAATTCTGGACCCTGGGGTCTTAGTTTGCTATTCTTGCCTCTCCAGTATTCTGTCTTTCAATTCAATTTTGTTAAATACAGAAAGCTAGAATTGACTTATAAACACAGAAGAATATGAAAAATAAGTCAAAGATTTACCACTCCCTTCATTGGAATCAGGCCTCACTAATCTGATCTTTTGAATCATTTTAGGGGAGTGGGAGGGGAGGTAGGCATATGTGCTCAGTTTCTCATTTAGATTCAATATTCTTTTTTCTCTGATCTATATTTTCTACTTTTTATAATAAAAAGTTACGATAGTAAAGAAATAAAACACTTTAAGAAATGTTTTCAGTCAAAAACTTCTGGTGCTTAAGAGAGTAGGCAAATCTTCAGCTATTTAGAGTGTTCATCTATCCACAGTGGTACAGTTCTGGAGAGTTTCTAGAGTGTTCTGGAGAAGAGATTTTTACTGCCTTACTAAATGAGGAATCGTTGGTCCAAAGTCCCATACGGATTCTTTGGAGTAGGTTTGTTGCAGAGTCCAAAATAGGAGAGGATTTTTAAAAAATGGAATTCAGAGAGTTTAAAAAATATATTATCATTAGGATTATTTCAATATTTCAAGTAGAAAAAAAAGAAAAAATCAATGAGGGGTTTCTTGTTGCAACTGAAGTGCCCAAAATGGAGAATCACTTCATGAATAACTTTTCATGTCTTAGCTTATTTTGTGTTGCTGTAACAGAATACCCGAGGCTGGATAATTTGTAATGAGAGGAGGTTAGGTAGCTTATGATTCTGTTGCTGGAAGGTCCTAGAGCCTGTTACTGGCATCTGCTTGGTTCCGGCAAGGGCTTGCATGCTGCATCATAACATGGTGAAAGGTCAAGGGGGATCAAACACATGTGAAGGGAGAAAACACAAGAGTGTCCTCACATTATAACAACTCATGCTCACAGGGATTAATCCAGTCCCATGAGAACTAAGCCATTCCTGTGAGAACTAAGACAATCTATCATAACAAACTTTTAATCACTTTTTAAAGGCACCACCTCCCAACACCATTACATTGGCAGTTAATCTTTTTCTCTTTATTTTTTCTTTCTTTTTTTTTTTTTGAAATGGAGTCTCGCTTGATTGCCCAGGCTGGAGTGCAGTGGTGTAATCTAGGCTCACTGCAACCTCTGCCTCCCAGGTTCAAACGATTATCATGCCTCAGCCTCCCGAGTAGCTGGGACCTCAGGTGTGCACCATCGCACCTGGCTAATTTTTGTATTTTTAGTATAGACAGGGTTTCGCCACGTTGGCCAGGCTGGTCTCGAACTCCTGACCTCAAGTGATCCTCCTGCCTCAGCCTCCCAAAGTGCTAGGATTACAGGCGTGAGCCACTGCATCTGGCTGGCAATTACATTTCATCATAAGTTTTGGTGGGGACACTCAAACCATAGCAATATCCCACCTTTCGAGCTCTTATACTTTGCACAACTCCTTGAGACACATAGGGAAGAAGGAAGGCCCTTTTTTTCATAGTCTAAATACACTGTAAATGAACTCCCAGGTCTGTTTCTGGGTCTTAGCTGACACAGGCTAGACTTTACAAATGAATCCAAAAGTTTATGGCTTAAACCCAGTGGAAGTTTATTCCTCTGATTTATTAATAGTGCAGGGTATTTGGGTGAGTGTCTCTCCACATGGCAATTCAGGGATCCAGGCTTCTTTCATCTTGTGGTTCTGCTACTCCCTAGGGCCTTGTTCTAGTCAGCATGTTACTTAGCCAGATTCTAATCGTGGGAGGGGAAAATAGTGGGGCAGAGGCACAGCCTCTTTCTTAAAGCTCCATCTCAGAAGTGGCATATCTCACTTCCGTTCACATTCCATTGGTGAAAACTAGTCATTTGGCCACTCATTAACTGCAAAGGAAGTTGGGAAATGTAGACTAGCCATGTGCCTGGGAGGAAGGGGATAACAGGTTTGGATGGAAACGAAATCTCAGAGAGATTAAAGAAACTGCCCAGAGTCACAAAACTCATATGTGGCAGGGTTTAATTTATGGGATTCACATCCCATGCACTTTTCACGATGTCACACTGCCTCCCAAGAACCCAGATAACCAAAAGGGAGAAGACTGCGGCCTTCTGTCTGCAGAGTGTTTTATAGTTTTCAAAGTGTCTTCGAAGTCACCATTTCAGCTGCTTCTAGTAGCTGTTAACTTCTCTTGTCTTCCGCTTCACCTTCCTGGTCTCTACTATCCCCAGCTCTCCGTAGCTGGGCACACAGATGCGCCACCTTCAGGTGTTGCTCTTCTCTAGTTCCTGAGTGATTCCCAAACATGTTAGGTTCTGACTCTAAGGAAATGGGTGTTGAGCCTGCTTCTCATTTAGCCTAATTTGGTCCCCTGCACAGTTCCTCAAGTGACTGCCTGCTTTACCCACTAACAGTTCTGATCCTGTGACAGGGCTTTTCCCCCGGTTTCTGAGCTTGTGTCCTCCTTGCAACCCCTGCCTAGGTGCCCCCATCTTGATCCCAGTTCCAAGTTCCTCTCCTCGAAGAATGCCTAGGACTTTGATACCTTTGGAGGCTCACAGTACAACCTTGAACTGTACTCTGTACCCTTGAGGATAACAAGCTCCTTCTCCTAGGACTGGAACCAGGGAATATCTTTCTTTCCAGATTCCTTGTCTCTGGCTGGATCCCATGATGGGGACTCCATCACCTCCTGGGGAACTCTGGTGCTGAGAATGTGGAGATCTCTGTGACCTATGTTACCCTTCTGCAGGTCACCTGGCCTGATTCTAGCCTGTTTGCCTTTAATCTGCTGTGAGTTAGGGCCTGTTGAGCTCTGAGATGCAATAGCCTTTTGAGATAGGCATGAACAATACAATGAGATTGTTGTCATCGCTCCTATTTTTACTGGTGAGGAAAAGATGGCTCAAAATGTTAAGTGATGTCCCCAGTGACACAACCAAGACTTGAAACCAAGTCTCTTAATCCTGGAATTGTTCACAGTAGCACAGGGAGTTATATTTGAAAGGGACTATGGAAATCACTTAGTCTAACCACTCTACATGCTCTTCATTCATCCCAACCTGTAGGAAGGAAGAAAACCTGAGGTTAACAGGTTAGCTAGAGGCACAGCACAACTGGAAGTCCAATTTATTTAGCCCCTTTCTGTGACGTTTTGCTGCTTCAAAAACTGTTTTGGTTCCTGCCCTTGTCTCATTGCAGAATTTTCCTCTGAAGAGCTCCCGATACCTAAGATGTCAGAGGAATCCAGGGCGGTGTGTGCCAAAGACATTGCCTTATTTCTAGGGTGAGGAACAGGCAGCTTTCTTCTTATCCAAGGGGACCAAGTGCTTAAATCCAGTCTTTGTGCTGAGGAGGAGTGTGTACACACGGGAGATAAGGAAGCATGTTCCAAATCATCTTGCGTATGTGACGGCAAGGGAGTTATGGATTTTGAGGTCCTTAGGTGGGCAGTTCAGCAAGCAGGAACTGAGTCTGCAAAATTGATTACATCGAACATCAGATCAACTTTAATTTACAAGTTGCTGAGAAATGCACTTAGTCCTGACTGGGGTCAAAAGACCTTGGTTCGGCGAACCACAAGACTGCTGATTTTCTAGATGGCCTTGGGCAAGTTGCTCCACTTCTCTGTGTCTCAGTAAAATGCCTCCTTCATCCACTGCCAGATGGTTACCAAGTCTCAGATATACAATCTCTTGAGTTCTCTATTTCTCCTTTTTTCTCCATCCCTACTGCCAGATTCTCAATCCCAAACAGATTCTTCACTGGCCTCCCTCCCTGCAGTCTGCTCTCTAGATCTGAGAATAAGAAGCCCCTGCTTAAAGCCCCTGATTTGCTCTCTGTTACTGTTAGAGTAAAATGTAAGCTCACCAGCATGCCATTCAAGGCTTCCCTTTTTCTGCCCTGCATCCTCTGCTGACGTCATGATGAGTTGCATGAGGTTCCCTAGTCCTCCCAGGCTGCTTCATGCCTCTGGTGTTTGCACATGCCGTTCCTTCTTCTCTTGGCCTGCAATACTCTTCCCTCTTAGCAGTCAATGTAAAGTCTTCCACCTGCAGTTCGCTTAATCTCTCTTTGATTCTCATCTGTACTATTACCACCTCTACTTTCTTATGACAAAGCCTCATTGTAAGGGTTGCCACCTAAGCTGATGCTCCTCCGCTGCAAGCTCTAAAGCCACAAGAGCAGGTTCCTTTCAGTTTTGATGCTCTGGAAAAGAACTGGGCTCTGCCTTGGGAAAGCCAAAGGGTCACATGGAATGGGCCATGGATTAGACAGGGAGTTGGCAGGAATCAGATGACACACTCTGAGTAATGGAGGACAGTTATTAGCAGAATTATTTGAAATGGTGTGTCAGGGTTTATGAAAACCACAACGGATGGTGCAGTAGCCCAGGGCCAGTAACAATGGGGAGCTGTCACTAAACCAGACTTGAAGGGGTAGTCGCTAGTCCCAAAGGGAGAGCCATGTAGGGAGGATCATGCAACAGGAGCCATGACCTTCATTAAAGGATAGAGACAACCTATGGTGACCTGGAAGGAATCGATATTCCAACTTTTCCCTGCCCTGGATCTCCTATGGATGCTTCCCATTGAACAAACCTAACCAGAAGGCAGAGGGCCAAAGAGCCTGTCAATGAAGTCTCATAAAGATAAGCTTCTTAGGACATGGATCAAGGTGGAGAGTGAATCAGGAGAGGTGGATCTGGAAGAGATCCAGCATTATCCATAAGCAGACCCATTGGAAACAAATCTTGCTGGTGAGACCCCTACTGCACGGGGAGCTCAGGCTCTGTGTGGGTTTGGTTTTGGAGCCCAGGGGAAGCCATGCACCCAGTGGAATGGAGTTTGAGGTGCACAGTGGTGATGTCCCTTTGGCCAGAGCTCAGGGATAAAACTGCCAAGTGTAGGCATCCTGATTTGCAGAGGGGCTCAAAAGGGTGCTGAGATTCTGGACTCTCTGATGCTGCTTTGTGTTCACTGTGTGGATCATCACCTCTTGTGGCCTTGCCTTGGGGCTGCTGTGGTAGGCAGGGAGACAGGTGGGTACTTGCCAGCTATCTGATGGGGAGGCATCACCAGACACTTGCGTCCTCTTTATAGATAGGGACAGCGGGACTTACCACCTCATCTTCTCTGCCTTGAACTTCACACCCTGGAATGGACACCTCCAGGGCAGGCCAAATACAGTGTTGCCCACAGGGCTACAAAAATTTCAGGTGCTAGAATTCTAGAATGGGGACTGCATCTCATAGAAGAGCAAGAGCCAATGAAGTGGACATGTCTTTTTTTTTTTTTTTTTTTTTGCTGCTCAGCATTCATTCCCTCTTCTGGTAACAGTACCCTGGTTTCCTCTGGGGCTCCTCTTTCCCACTTCTCAGCCATATGGCTGAGATGAAAAGTGACTCTACCTGCAGCTCCAGGCCTGACCAATCTTCATGACACCTCCTGACTTCGGTGAATGGCTTAGGGATGGTCATGTGACCCAAGCCAGGCCAATCAGAGCCAAAGAAATTAAATTCTAGGGGCATTCTGAAGCTCTCAGGGAATATGCATTTTCTCTTTTGCTGGGGATGCTGAAAAGAATATGATATGAGCCTAGAGCTGTTGGCAGCCAGTCTTGCCAGTATCAGTGAGACTGAAGCCAGCATGAGAAAAGCAGAGATAATGAATGAAGGAGACTGGTTCTTGATGGTTTTGTTTAACTGAATCCAGCTGTGCCTGAATCTACTTTTCAGTTAAATTAGTCAGTGCATTCCCTTTTTCTGCCTAAGCCAGTTGGGTTTTCTATCATTTGCATCCTACAGAATCCTTGCTAGTACAGCTAAAAGGGAAATGAACTGAATGACTTTGCCTTCTGAATTTGCTGTGTGTGTTCAAACTGGAGCCACCAAGTGCTGAGGTTGTAAGCTCCTTTGGAGGGCCCTCTCCCTGAGAACAACCTCACTTGACAGGTAAAGAAATGGAGGCTCAGGAAGGGGAAAATGTCCCACTGGAGTGGCCCACGTGCCACTCTGTGGCAGGTCATGTCCAAACACGGCAGCTTCAGGATGTCCACACAGCATCTGTGCCAGATGTTGATGGCTGTCCTGCTGAAGTCCTTCTCCACCTCTGGTGGGTGTGGCATCTCATGGGGAAAAATGCTGTTGGTCCCTGAGGAGGGATTTCACAGTTTCAAAGTGGTGCTTTGTTCTGCTGTTTGATGACAGAGATGACAGAGGTATGTGAGGGGTCATGGTGTGTAGAAACCTGTGTGTGGAACCCAGAGTTGTGTCAAACAAAGTCTAAGCTTTGGCCATCTCTGTATTTTTTCTGGGTCACTTGTTGCTATCTGCTATCTGTCAGGGAGGAAGTTTGAATCTGCCAGGGAATTTTTATTAACAGAGGTGAGCTGATGCCTGGGGACCTCCTGATCTTTAGCTAGTTATGCCATCAGTCACAGGCTGGTGTAGGAAATGAGAGGCTTTTGCTTTCAATCCTGTTGAGGTTTCCTGGTAAGAATTTTGGTGCATGGCCTTTTCAGTGAAAGCATGGACTTTCTCTTTCAGAGGACTGAATTCCAGCATTTCTGAGTGCTGAGTGAGGAAAGGGTGGCCAGATGGGAGTGTTGCGTTTCCTTTAGGGACCAACACTTTCTTCCAATCATTATGGAACCCTGTGATTCAAGTTGTACGTATTTTGTTAAAATGGAATGTAAAGCTCTTTCCACCATTATGATCCTTCTTTCAGCCACAGGGTCTACCCTTCTGTCCTCCTTCCACCCACCCCCAGGGGCACCTAAGTGGGACAGAGGATTCCAATGTTTCAAAATTGAGCTCTCTAGGTTTTCTTTTATTGGTCATTTTACATCAGGTTGCCAAGTGATAATGGCAAATCTGCATTCAAATGAGTGCAGCAGCCACTCGGGCCATAAACTTATATGTGCAAGTCATATATTTTTCTATAATTGAGATTCATTTCTATTTTGTGCCTGATTCTGATAGGAGGCAGACAGTAAATCCAGTCAGTTCACATTTTCCATTTAGTCAGGGATTCACTTCCATTTTCTTTGGTGTTCTGTCTAAATTCGGGGTGGCAGTAAACTGTAGGAGAGCAAACACCCAGGATTGGTGAGCTTTTGGGGTGTGTGTGTGATCACTGACAGGGGCCACTGGAGCATCTACGGAGATGCTCTTTATTCTATTTGGACCTTGGTCACACACAATACATAAGGTCACTGCTATGCCTCATCCCTGACTTGCAGAATTTTCTAGGTACCACCCTTTCTCAGCTGTTTCAGTAGCACCTTGGGGCAAGGAACGTTTGGTTCCCCCATCCTGTTCACTGAGGAGTGGAGACTCTGAAGCTAACTTGGGCCATTGCCCAGACACCCTAAGAAGCCAGCTCTGCTCTACTGCCCTAGCACCAAGCTGGGTGTGAGTGAAACTGGGAGATGATGCACAGGGCTTTTCTGCTGTGTGATCCCTACATAGAGAGAGGGTTTCTGCTGTTCCATTTCCATAGGGCTGAATCCAGGAGTGGTGGTACAGGGCCCCTTCTTGGGGACCCACTCTATCTTTCAACTCTCCTCATTGCCATCTGACTTTTTTCCATCTTCCAGTGCAGGGATTATATAATAGGAAAAAAATAAAAAAATATATAGTCACTTGAATAATAGTGGCAAGAGTACTTGTTCTTGCCTTATTCTTTTTTTTTTTTTTTTTTTTTTTGAGACGGAGTCTCGCTGTGTCACCCAGGCTGGAGTGCAGTGGCCGGATCTCAGCTCACTGCAAGCTCTGCCTCCCGGGTTTTTACGCCATTCTCCTGCCTCAGCCTCCTGAGTAGCCGGGACTATAGGCGCCCGCCACCTCACCCGGCTAGTTTTTTTTTTTTTTGTATTTTTTAGTAGAGACGGGGTTTCACCGTGTTAGCCAGGATGGTCTCGAACTCCTGACCTCGTGATCCGCCCGTCTCGGCCTCCCAAAGTGCTGGGATTACAGGCTTGAGCCACCGCGCCCGGCCTGTTCTTGCCTTATTCTTATCTTAGGGAGAAAGCATTTAAGTTTTCACTTTTAAGTACGTTAGCTTCAGGTTTTTAAATATAGATGTTCTTTATCAAACTGAGGAAGTTATTCTCTATTTGAGGTTTTCCAAGAGGTTTTATCATGAAGTGATAAAGTGTTGAATTTTGTCAAATGCTTTTTCTGCATCAGTTGATATTAAGATGTGATTTTTTCTTAGCTTTTTAATATGGTAGATTGTTAATATGGTTGATTGACTTTTAAATATTGAACCAACCTTGTATTGCTGGAAGAAACTCCATTTGGTCCTGGTGTGTAAAAGGTCCTGGACCCTTTTATATATTGCTGAATTCTATTTGCTAAGATTTTATTAAGGAATTTTTGTATCTGTATTCATGTAGGATATGGTCTGTAATTTTCACATTTTGAAGTGTGTTTATCTGATTTTGCTATCAGGGTAATATTGATTTCATAAAATGAATTGGGAAGTGTTCTTTATTCTATTAATATTTTCTGAGAGAGATTATGTACAAGTAGTGTTAATTCTTCTTTAAACAATTCAATATAGTGCTGGAAGTCCTAGATGGCTCAATAAGGCAAGAAAAGGAAATAAAAAGCATACCAATCAGAAAGGAAAGAATGAAACTATCTATTTTCGGATGACATGATAGTCTATATAGAAAATTCCAAAGAATCAACAAAGAAAAAAAGTCCTAGAACTATAAGTGAGTTCAGCAAGATTGTGAGATATAGGAGCAACACATGAAAATAAATTGTATTTCTATATAATAGCAATAATCACACAGAAACCAAAACTAAAAATACAATGCCATTCATCACTGCTAAAAAAGAAATTCTTAGGTATAATTGTAACAAAATATGTGTAGGACTTGTATACTTAAAACTGCAGAAGCTGATGAAAGAAATAAAAAATATCTAAATAAATGGAGATATATGATATTCATGGATTGGAAGTCTCAACATAGCTAAGATGCCAATTCTCCCCAAATTGATATGCCGACTTCATGCAACTCCTATCAAAGTTCAAGCAACATTTTTTTTGTAGTATAGGCAGGATAATTCTAAAATTTATATAGAAATATGAAGAACCTAAAATAACTAAAACAATAATCAAGAAGTAGAAGAAAGTGGGAAGAATCAGTTTATCTGATTTCAAGATATTATATAACTGTGTGGTATTGGCAGAGGGGTAGCCACACAGATCAATGGAACTGAAGAAAAGATCCAGAAATAGACCCAAACAATTATGACCAACTGATTTTTGACAAAGGTGCAAAAGCAATTCAATGGAAGAAGGATAATTCTTCAAGAAAGGTGCTGGAATAATCAGATATCCATAGGCAAAACTGTGGGCCTCAACTTAAGCCTTACACTGTATACAAAAAAAAATTTAACACAGAATGGATCATAAATATAAATATAACACATAAACTATAAAACTTTTAGAAGAAAATATAGAAAAAAATCATCAGGACATAGGAGTTGATGAGATTAATTTGATATAACAACAAAGATGATTTATTAAAGAAAAATATCATAAATTTGACCTAATCAAAATTAGAAATGAGATCCAGCAATCCCATATCTGGGCGTTTACCCAAAAGATTTAAACCTGGTTAGTCAAAGAGATGTCTGCATTCCCATGTTCACTGTAGCACTATTTACAATAGCCAAGCTCCAGGATCAACCTACATGTCAATCAACCAGATGAATGGATAAGGAAAATGTGGTATATACACACAATGAAATACAATTTAGTCTTAAAAAAGAAGACAATTCTGTCATTGGCAACCATATGGATGAAACTGGAGAACATCATGATAAGTGAAATAAGCCAGGCATAGAAAGACAAATACTGCACATTCTCCTCTGTATGTGGAACGTAAGACAATTAAACTCACAGAAGCAGAGAGTGGAATGGTGTTTACAGAGGCCAGGGGTTGTGGGGAGTGGAGAGATACTGGTCAAAGAGTACAACATCTTAGATGGGAGGAGTAAGGTTTTTTGGTTTTTTTTTTAATATCTATTGCATAGCATAGCATGGTGCATGTAGTTAATAATAGAGTTTTGAACATTTCAAAATTGCTAAGAGAGTAAATTTCAAATGTTCTCACCATAAAAAATGATAAGTATTTTGGGTGATGGATATGTTAATTAGCTTGATTTAATTATTCCCTAGTGTATTCATAAATCATAACATCAATTTGTACCCCATAAATATGTACAATTATAAATTGTCAGTTTACAAGAAAATAAAATAAAGTAACCAAAAAGATTTAAAATTACCCTGCCAAGAGGATAAAAAGGGGGTAAGCTACAAACTGGGAGAAAATATTTGCAAACTACAAATATTTGACAAAAGATTCATATGTAGAATATATTTAAAAACTCTCAAAACTCAACAGCAAAACAACAAACAATACAATTAGAAAATGAGCAAAAAACCACGAGGAGACAATTTACTGAAGAGGACACATGGATGGCAAATATGTACATGAAAAGATGTTCAGAGTCATGAGGTATTAGGGAAATGCAAATTAAGACCATGATAGCTATCACTTCACACCTACTAGAAGAGCTAAAATAAAAAACAGTCACAACACCAAAAGCTGGTGAGGATATGGAGAACCTGGGTCTCTCATGCATTGCTAGTGAAATGTAAAAAGGGATGACCACCCTGGAAAAGAGATTGGCAGTTTCTTACAAAACTAAACATGAACTTGCCATACAATCCAGAAATCCCACTCCTGGACATTTATCCCAGAAAAATAAAAATGTACGTCCACACAAAAACCTGTACAGAAATGCTTACAGCAGCTTTATTGCAGCAGCCAATAAGCAGAAACAACCAGGATGTCCTTCAATAGGTGAGTGGCTAAACTAACTGTGATACAGCCATACTATGGAATCATAGTTGGCAATCAATAGGAATAGACTACTGAGACACATGGCACCCTGCATAGACTTCACGGGTACTATGCTGAGTGAAAGAAGCCAGTCTCAAAAGCCAATCTTGTAGATATGATTCCATTTACACAACACTCTAAACATTACAAAATTTAGAGATGAAAAACAGATTAGTGATTGTCAGGGTTTAGAAACTGGGGGAACAGCAGGATAGAAATCTTTGTAGTGATGAAACAGTTGATTGCAGAGGAGATCACACGAATGTACACACATGCCAGGAGGGTATAGAATTGTACACACACATTGTACCAATGCCAGTATCCTGGGTTTTTTTGTTTGTTTGTTTGTTTGTTTGTTTGTTGTTTTTGAGATGGAATCTTGCTCTGTCGCCCAGGCTGGAGTACAGTGGAGTGATCTTGGCTCACTGCAACCTCCACCTTCCGGGTTCAAGTGGTTCTCCTGCCTCAGCCTCCCGAGTAGCTGGGATTACAGGCACCCACCACCACGCTGTAATTTTTTTATTTTTATTTTTTATTTTTAGTAGAGACGGGGTTTCACTGTGTTGGCCAGGCTGGTTTCGAGCTCTTGTCATGATCCGCCTTGCCTCGACCTCCTGTGCTGGGATTACAGACGTGAGGCACCTCGCCGGCCCGGCCAGTTTCCTGGTTTTGTTATTGTACTGTAGTCATGTAAATGAGACCCTTGGGGGAAGTTGGATGAAGGATATACTGACCCCTTTATACTCTTATTGCAACTTCCTGTGAATCTATAATTATTTTAAAATAAAAAGTTAAAAATATACATGTGTATTACAAAAAACTATTCTGATCTATCACAAATGTTTTGTAATCTACTGTTTGTGCCTTTAGGGCCTTGGCTTTAAAAGATGATTAAATTTTTATTTTATAAATTTTAAAAAGTTGTTTTATTTTTATTTATTTATTTAGTTTGAAACATTTTAATTTTTATGGTACATAGTAGCTGTATATATTTAATGGGGTACGTGAGATATTGCGATACAGGTATGAAAAAAATTCATTATTTTGAAATGATAGTTTTCAAAGCTATTATTTATATTTAGTGATATAATAAATGTACATAGTTTAAAAAGTTGGTATCCCACCTCTTCCTATGTCCTGAAATCCATTCACTAGAGGCAACTACCCTCAATTCCTCTGAATTTTCTTCCTTGTATTTACTATGTCCCTAAACGATATATTTATATGGATATCGTTTTATTCATCAACAATTGATATTATTGGTTTATATTTTGTCATGGTAGATAAGAACTTAACTCTCCCACAACTTTCCCATTGCTAACTCCTATCTACCATAATTTTCTCACATTTTGGTCATTTTATTAGCTGGCATATACAGTATTATATGTGTTCAAATATTGCTTCGTGATAAATGAAGAGTCCACTCTTACAATGTTTCTACACTGTTTAACTCTTTGTCCTGGAGTTCATAGCTGCCTTGCCTTTCATTTTTCTGCTTTTCTCTGCACGTGTGGCTACACGTTTTCCCATATGCTCCCTTCCTGGTTACTCTTTAGGCCAACTGTATACATTTTCCTGAGATTCCCCTTCAGGGCTGTCCTGTGTTGGAACCCTGGCTTCTTGGAAGCTGTGTCTTTCTCTTTCTTGTTTTACATTTGCTACCTAAAGAAAGGGTGTGTGGGAGACAGAATATTTGAGTCTTTGGATGTCTGAGAGTCTCTTGGATCTGTTATCCCTCTTGATTGATACTTTGGCTGGGAATAGGCTTTTAGGTTGAAAATGATTTTCTCTTGAAAATTTGAAGGTACTGCTCCCTGTTTTCCAGCAACTGGCTGCTGAGAACTCAGAAGCCATTCTGGTTCTTCTTCCTTCTTGTATGTCATCTGTTTTTACTCCCTGGAAGCTTGTGGGGTCTTTTGTTGCTGGTATTTTGAAATTTCACAGGGATGTACAGTATCCAGGCTTTTGAAATTAGAAAAACCTTTCTCAAACTAATGTCTTTGTTGTGAGTTCCAACAGTCGATTTTGTAACTCAAAAGCCAAGCATTAGCTCTTTTATTTCCTGCTTTTTTCCATGCACACTCATTCCCTGAGGTCATTAATGCCATTGGCTGACTAGGTGAAAAGCGGGCGAGTAGTTGGAGGTACCAAGGGACAAAGGAAGATGTGATCCTGGGTCCCAGGAATCCATTACACACTACTATGAGTTACCAGGAAGAGGCCCATGGGTGAGAGTAGGGAAAGAGATCCTAATGAAAATTAAAATCCAGAGAAACCACACCAAGGGATTATCCCACCCTAGGGAGTAATCAAGCATCCCCCAAAGCTGTGTGCATTCTTGCTTCAGTGCCTTTGCTTGAGCTGTGCCCTAGCTGGAATTATAATTAGCTGCCATCAACAGAGAATTCATTCCAGTGGTCTAAATATATGCGGGTTCATGCTCTCATGTAAAGGAAGTCTAGAAGTAGGTGGTCCTGGGTGGTTTGGTGGCTCCATAGTCATGAGGGACCCAACCTCTTTCTACCTTTTTGCTCCAACTTCATTAGCATGTTGTTTTCATCTTCAAGGGCACAAGATGGCTGCTGGCATTCTAGTCATCACACTCAGGTTCCAGGCAAGAAGAAAAATAGGAAGAGGCAAAGGGGCATTCTCTGGCTGGCTGATTTCTCTTAAGGAGCCTTTCTGGACGTTTATCCAACAACTTCTACTTGTATCTTATTGGCCATTGTGCAAGGGAGGCTGGAAATATATCCTTTTAGCTGGAGATATTGCTGGCCAGAGTGGGTTTCTGTTAACAAGGGAGAAAGGGAGAATGAATACTGGTAAGGGACTAGCAGTCTCTGTGACCATGTTCTGGACTCTTAACTACTCTAGCTGCTGAGACCTTGTTCCTTCCAGAAAGCACAGGTGAGGTGGCCTTCGGTTTTCCTGATGCCCCGGGCAGAACCACAACTGCCAATGCCCTCATGCCCTTGGAGACCCCCTCTCTGTGTTTATGTCATTTTTATTTCTGCCTGAAAAGTGTTCATCTCCTCACCCTAGCACATCCCCCGCCTTCCCATATGTTCAAATTCAGCCTTAGAGACCTAGCCAATGGAAACTTCCTCCAGAATTCCTTGATTTCAACTGCCCAGCCAAAAGTTCCTCCTTTTTCTCCTCTGAGTTCCATAGTAGGATGAGGGATTACAGTGACTAACTGTTCCTGTTTGCTCAAGTTGAAGAGGTTCAAGGGACAAAGGACTTTTGTATTGAAACCCGTTCTGGACAAATCATCCTGGTTTGCTTGGGACTGAGGGGTTTTCCAGGATACAGGACTTTCAGTGCCCAAACTGGGAAGGTTCTGGGCAAGCCAGGATGAGCTGGTAACTTCACAGGGGTCAGAACACTGAGCGTGGCAGTCAGAAGACAGGAAGGAGAGTGCTGGTGCTGCACCAATGGACCATATAGTTTTGGGCCTCCCTGACTCTCAGCATCCAAATCTGTGAAATGGTACTACTATCAGCTTTTCAGGGTTGTGAGGAGGATGGCAGGAGATCCTTTTATTTTTTATTTTTGAGACGGAGTCTTGCTCTGTCACCCAGGATAGAGTGCAGTGGCACGATCTTGGCTCTTCCTCCTGGGTTCAAGCAATTCTCCTGCCTCAGCCTCCCGATTAGCTAGGATTACAGGCAAGCACCACCATGCCCGACTAATTTTTGTATTTTTAGTAGAGATGGGGCTTCGCCATGTTGGCCAGACTGGTCTTGAAATCCTGACCTCAGGTGATCCACCCACCTCAGCTTCCCAGAGTGCGGGGATTACAAGTGTGAGCCACCGCGCCTGGCCTGGCAGGAGATCTTGTACATGAAAGCTCCTTGCAAATGTGGTAACATATAAATGGGTGACAGCCTTTTTTTTTTTTTTTTTTTTTTTTTTTTACTATATTGGTAAACCTTCTTATGGTCCATACCACATTCTGTTGGGCATAATGGTTATTTGAATGCCTGTTTCATTTTCCTCTCCTAGACTGAGAAACATATGTCCCCATAAATCAGAGGAACCCAGCAATCTCTGCAGCAGGTATGAATTTGCATCCCAACAGTCACATGCAAGAGCCATGGCAGTATTTTATTTTTGTAAACCAAATTAAATCTGGCTGTGAGCTCCCAGTCACCATAGTTGAGTCATTGCCTGGAGCACCCCCTCCTTAGGGTGGGCAAGGATGGTTTACATAGTCCAGAAACTTCAGCAAAGCTTGTGTTCTTCAGCCCCATATGGTCACTGCTGGAGCCTCATGCTCAAGTCCAAATGGTTCATTCCAAAGAAGGGTGGCTCTTCTCTCTCCATGCCAAGCCAGGCTCTGAGATCTTTTTCAGCAGCTCACAAGGTCTTAGAGCTTGATTGTCAGTCCCTGGCACCCAAGGGCCTCCCCATCAAAGGTCCTGCCACCTCCTGAGGTGCTGCATTTAGCTGGGTGCGTGTTTCCATGTCAGTGGTGTGCTGGAGCAGGCTTATACTGACTCAGGAGAGCCAACTGTGTGTGTCTCTTCCCAACTTCCTGCTCAATGACATAAAGTTGGTAGCTTGAAATTGACCATGGTGGAAATATTTACACCACAGAAACTGGTAAACACTGTAAATCAGGAGCCCATGCCCTCCAGCCCACCACCCTGAGAACACGTGTTAGCTTTCACCAGTACACCAACATATATCCCACCATGGCTTTGCTTCCTGTCTCTGGAAAACCTGGGTCTCCCCGTGGGTTCAGCCTCTTCCTGCCCATCCCAGAGACCCTGCTCATCCAAGACAAGCCAGCTCTTTGTGCCCAGTGCCTAGACTTCAGAAAATAAAAGCCTTTCATTTCTCCTGTGGAACAGATCTCAGGACACAGAGATCTCCTGTTTCTCTTCAGAGGAGAAAGATGAGGTTCCTTTAATTCTGTTTTCTGAAACTTTCTCTTTCAAATGAGTCTATAATATCATAAAGCACAATCAGTTTGCCCATTGGGCAATCCTGCCACATTCAAATTCCTCCCGGCAGTGTCTGGCATTATGCTCTTATTTCAGTAGAACAGCTGGATAGATGGATAAAGGGAAGCTGGACATTCACCACTCCCTGTGAACTAGGTGATACTCTCAATGCTCCCCTCTCCCATACACACTCTTACTGCCCCCCACGCCTGCCGCCCAGGCCCATTGCCAGGCCTTGCTGTAGCTCTGCCCTGACCTCCTGGCTTCTGTAGCTCTTTACGTAACTGAGCACTAAATGTTCCATCTGGGAGGCTGGCTCCAAGGAATTTCTCATTTTCAGATATTTATGCCTTAAACTGAAGACCAAATACTGCTGGTTCTTGTCTCCTGTCTTCTCACGGCATCATTAGTAGTTTTCAGGAGCTGCATTCTGTAAGTGAATTTGCCAGCTTATCACTGGTGAGTTCTAAGTTACCAATGACACTTGAAGAAATGCCCAGAATAACTCCAGCCAGCCAGCAATGCATAACCAGGGAGACAGGAGCTCAGACACATGAATTTAGGGAGAACAGTGGGGATCTCATCTATAAAACCTTGGTAATGGCTTGTATCTTTCTCCAAGGAGATAAGAAAACTATTGTTGCTTCCATCCACCTTCTCAACACTCCTGGGAGGAAGATAACAAGCAGATGTTAGTGTTTTCCTGTTGCAGATGGGTACACTGAGGTGCAGGAAAATTGCAAAAATTAAATATAGGTAAAGGTGGTTTAAGTGAATGTATGCAAAGGGAAGTAGTGAGGTTGCAAAGAGATACTCTTTCATTTATACACACATTGATTCAGCTCTTTGCCCAGCATGCCTTGTGTATGGGGGACAGACACAAGAATTAATGAAACAGGCTGTCCACTCACAAAGAGCCCAAAGTCTGGTGGAAGAAGCAGACACACTTAAGCCAAGAATTTCACTGTTACATGTGCAGGGCTACCATGTGCAGTTGTTCGGGTGCTCTACTGCACAAGGGTGCTCTGCTGAAGAGGCAGGTGGAAGGGGCATGCTAGAAATCTAGCCCTTGCCCTGCTGGCTGAGACTTTGCCCTGGTGTGGAGTTGGGACCCCCTGAGGAAGGGGCACATTTTTCTAGTGGTAAAAAACCTATATGGGGGATTTCTGGACTGTCCAAAGAACACTAGCCCTAGATTTTTATAGCATTATCTCCTGTAAACCATTCAAAATCCTAATCACAAATGGATAGCCTGATCATCAACAGCAGCCACCTGATTTGAGCTCTAGACTTTGCTCTGCCAGTGAGTCCCCGTGCCTCTTCCTTTCTTGGGGTTTCAGTCTCCCCTGTGCACTGTGGGGATCAGCAAGATGGGTATGAAGGCCCTTCCTGCACCAGTAGTCCAGGTGAGTTTGCTTCTTGCAGAATACTCTATGGGTGATGCTTCCTGCCTTTGTACTTGGGAGGCTGGTATGAGCAGAGAGAAATATCAGTAAAGGAAGGATATTCTAATGAGGGGACCTCAGGTAAAATGTCCAGGATTTTTATCAGGACAGAAGGGTGACCTGTGCTCCACTGCCCAAAAGGCAGAGTTGGCCCAATGCTGGAGACCATTCTGGTGGGCAAGGCTGTAGGAAGTGTAGGCCGATTGGAAGGCCTAGGAAGTGGTGATTGGCATACAGAGATCAGCAGGGGGCCTAGGTGAGACTCCCGCTTGTGGTTTCCAGCCTCTTTTAGATTGTTCAGCAGGGCAAAGGTCAGACTCACAAGTAGGCATCAAGCAGAGGCATAGCGGGTGGAACACAGGGGTCTGGGGACACTGGCACAGCCTTTCCTGGGTCTCTTTAACAACAATGGGTAAAGGGGTCAGGCACCAGCTGTGTCTACCAGGAACCCAGATCCCAGCTTGGGGGCCCACAGATGAGGAATGCTGTGAACCCACCAGCTAAGAGGAGCCGAGGAAGGCAGAGGCCAAGAGCAAGAGGCAGAGATGGAAAATGTCCATGAGTGAGGCAGAGACATTGTGGCGCCCTGGACAGAGCTTGCGGTGGGGCACCTGAGCTTAAAGCTTGGCCCTAGCACTGTCCAGCTGGGTGACTTGGAACCAGTTACCCTCTCTGGAGTCTCAGTTTTCTCATCAATAAAATGGACTAAAAAACCCTTTGCTTTGCAAAGTGGTTGTGAGCATTAATGGTGTTTGTATATGGAGTCCCACCACAGGGCCTGGCTCATGGTAGACTTTAATAAATAATAGCTTCTGTCAATCTGAACAAAAGTCAGCTAGAGTGTAGTACAGGCATGAATAGGGAACAGCTTTCTAGCGCAGTGAAAAGGGATGTTCCACCTGCCCCTCAGTTTATTAAAATGCCACCTTCTGCCACACATCTGGATGAATGGACTTGATGTCTAGCTTCCGTGGCTCCTTCCTTTACTAGAAAGAATTCTAAGTGAGCCCATCACCAAATTTATCTTCTAAAGACAGTGACAAGCTGTATCCAGGGTAGCTGGAGATGGGATTTCTATTTTGGTTGTCGACAGTGTCAAACAGATACTTGCAACATGCTGTCAAATTGGAATTGGACAGAAAGGACAGGAGATTCCAGCTTAGGCAAGAATCTCATACCTTTGTGAGGGGCATATAAAAAAAACCCGATGTGTATCAGCATGTCCATGGGATGATCGGGCTGAGAAGCTCTGGGAGTTTCAGAAATAGAGTACCGTTGATGACAAGACAGGAACATGTGGCTGTCACAGTGTGGGAGGAATTAACCACAGTTCTGTACACTGTACCATTTAATAAGCATCTCTTGTTTGATCTTCCAACAATCCCATGGGGGAGATGCTGCCCCCGTTCTACAGGCAGAGAAACTGAGGCTCCAAGAGGATAATAGACTAGACCAGGGTAATAATACACTGAGGAAAGGGTGATGCCTAGACTGGAACCCAGGAATCTGATCCCAACAGCAGGATAATTTCTACACAGGCACACTAGAAGTCCTGTGTCTTGCTAAAGGCAAGCCGTAGGGAGCAAAGCTAATGGTTCAGGTCTGGGTTTCCCCTCTCTGATTTATTTCTATTTGTTGTATTTTCTACTTTTGATTCCATATGGGAATATTAGACCAGAGTGTGCTGGCTCCTACTGAAAACTCTACACAGCCTTCCTTGCCCCACCCAGAGGGGTTGAGGCCCCTCATTATATTCTCACATAATCCCTTGTGCTTCTCTTTTGAAGCCCATATCACAGGTGGAATTACTTAAGCCCTTGTGGCCTGATTTGTTTAGTGTCTTCCTCACTATACTTTAAGCTCCCTGAAGACAATCATATCTTTCTGCTTTACCCCAGAGCTTAAAATGATCCCTGGCACATAGTAGCTGCTAAGCAAATGATGACAGCTTTCCCTTGGCGGAAGAGTAGAATTTGGTCCAGAAGAGATGGGTGTTGGCCACTCCAGATGGAGGGGCAGGCCTGATTGGGAGAAAAGCCCCAGCTGAACGTCTACTTTGTCCACATCCTCTCAGTATAGAAAGTGCAGGGCCTGACACATAGTAGGTGACAAAAAAAGATTGATTGATTTAATGATTGAATAAAAATAAGAAGCAAATTCTGTCAGGTTTCTCCGTTCCTATTAGTTTCTTTGCATGGCTGGTTTGAGTGCTATTGACTCAAGCATACATGGCTCAAGGGGCAAGAATGCAGGGAACTTATAGGGGGCTCTCAGGCATCGTATGTTTTATATACATGTTTCATCATCCTAAGGATAGGATAATGAAGTAATCCTACAGGATAATGGGAAGAACCTTCTGGGCTTATAATAGTGGGTCACTTGGGAATCCAGGGGTTAAAGATTAGATACCGGCTTAGACTGATGGGAATGGTGATTGGATGTCTAACCTCACCCTGCAGGTTTCCTGGCGACTTGAAACTCCTTTGCCTCAAACCTGAATTGGTCCAGCACCTAGGCAGTAGGGGACTGGGCTGAATAGACCTACATAAGGCTTCTTGTACACAACCTGTTAGGGCAGGATGCCTTAAGGTGTGGGCAGCAGGGGAAGCAGACACTTACTGATGGTAAGGACAGAGATGAGGTGAATCAGTGCAATAAAGTATGCATGGTTCTGTCGTATATTTGTATCCAGCTCCTTTCCTGCCACAGGACCTTTGCATGTGTTATTTTTAGCCACCCTTTCACCCCTTTGCAAGACTAGCTCCTTTTTGTCCTACAGGCCTCAGCCTATTTTTTGTTCCTCAGAGGAGACTTTTCTGACTACTGTATTATAAATAGATCTCCCAATTTCTCTTATTCTCTTTCTTAGTCTTTTATTTGTTGCTTTCATTACACATATTAGAATTTGTAATCATTTTACCTATTTCTGTTTACTTGTATACTTAAAAATCTATTTTCCCCACCAGAATGTAAACTCCATGAGGTCAGGACTATGTCTATTTTGTCACCATTGATTCCCTGGGTCTAACAGTGCCTGGAAGAGCAGGCAGCCATCAGCCTTGGCAGGATGTTTGATTGATTGAATGAAGAATTATGTAACTGATCCAGATTCCCTTTGAACTTTGGCTGCCTAGAAATTCAGAGTTAAAATTTTAATGCAACTTTAATAACTGTCTGGGTCATTAAGATGGGCATTTCTGAGTGCTGACCTTTTATCTGACTTTCCTTGCGCAGTGGACCTTGTTTTAATTGGCCTATGTAACTGATGCTTATAATTTATGGTAAGAATCACACTTTCCCTCATGATCTCAAGCAAATGTGATGTACAGTGTAGGCCAGAGACATTTTTTTTGTACTTTCCATAAAACAGAACAGTGTAAATAGGTGCAACAGAACTATGACCAATAATGTTTTCTCTTCATCAGGACGGTCTTTAGCAATAATTCTTTGGCTAGGCCCTGGTACCTTTGGGGTTCAGGCCTGCCAGGGGAGCCCTGTGATGGGTGAGGGTTCTGCCACAAGTGGGCAAGGGCCACAGCTATTCTACATAAAACTTTTGTGCAAATTAGAAAAAGGTGCCCCTATGGGTAGTTATAGCACTATGCAAAAGCAAAAGATTTGGAAAACGGGGTGTTGGCTGGATTTCGGTCCCTCCTTGCTGCCTTGGCTGGATATCTTTGTGAAGTAAACAACCTGAACCCCTGTACATGGTGGTCTTGAGTGGAAAGGTCTCTAAGGCTGGGGAGGACCCTACTTGGCTTGGTATTTGGAGCCCTCTCTGTAGGGGCTGCCCAGCAGACAGGGCTTCCTATCGTCAGTCATTACTTCCCTCAATCATGTCAGAGTCTGCTCAACCCTTTGGAAAATATGGCTGGGAGAGGACAAGCGGGTTGGGGAGAGAGCAGCATTTGTCAGGTGTCTAGCACTAGGCCAAGTGCTGGGCATATAGCGGTAAGTATGACCTGGTCTTTTTCTCACTGTCTGATGAAAGGATAGATAGGCAAATAAAGTGGGAACAAATTCTCACAAGTAAATGAGTGAAAAGATACAGGAATGGAGAGAGGAGCAGCCTGCCTCAGGAGTCATGTATGGCTTCTTAGATGACAGATGACATGCTTTATGACTTGGGTCCTTAGAGGAGTTCCCAGGTCAATCAATAAAGGAAAACGCATTCTAGGCAGGAGAAACAACAAGTACAAAGGCTCAGAGCTCTGAGGTCTGGTTAGGTCTGGGAACAAAGGCTGCCCAAGATGCACGAATGTCCTCTGCCCACACACCCAACTCCTATCCACCCAAAGAGGTCTAATGTTAGCTCTTCTGTGACGCCTTCCTTTGCTCTCCCAGGCCCCTTCCCCTCAGTCTCCGTGGTGCATACCTCATAGCACCTGACACCGCATACTACTGTCATTTACTCCTCTGGGCTCTCACTAGAGCCTGAGCTCCTTGAGGGCTGGGGTAGCCCCAAGCTCACCTTTGTGTCCTTCTTTTCTCACACAGTGCCAGTCACATGTCAAGGGATAGAAAATGACTTATATGAATAAATGATCAGTGTGCTTGAAGCAGAGTGTAGCAAAGCCAGTTTGGAAGCCAACCTGGAGAGGAATTCTGGGTCTTGTAATGCCATGCAAGGGATTCTGGACTACCGGCATTGCCATAAAAAGTTTGGGGTGGAGGATATCAAGGTAGCAGGGCATTCAATCTGGAAGGCAGATCCCAGCTGTAAGATGCACAAGCCTGTGACCCCTCTGGGTCATGCAGGTGCCTCAGTGCACAGAGCAGAGTCCAGGGAGGATACCTCAAAAGATGGGAGAAGCACAGGGCTATCGTGACCAGGGCATCTTTGATTACAGATGACAGACAGTAATGCCTTGTGTTATCTCACCTGATATGAAGTTCAGAGGTAGGAAAGTTTTCAGGCGAACAGGGCTCAACAGGATAATAATCTCATGGAGGTTCTCTCCATCTCCCTGCCTTGTGACTTCATTTTCAGCTTCATTGCAAGATGGTGGCAGCTGCTCCAGGAATCACACCCAGATCCATCAACGTCCAGTGGTTTAAGAGTTACTCCTTCTGCTGTCTCCTTCCTAAGAGCAAGAAATCTTTTCCCAGAAGTTCCCTGACAGACCTCCCCTGACATCTCATTGGCCAGAGCTGGGTCACATGTTCACTCTTGCACCAATTACTACTAAGAGTCTCATGATTGACTTAGACTAGTCAGGTGCCAGGCCTGGGGCTGCCTTTCCCTATAGTAATTGGTGTGGCCTGGCAGAAGAGAGGATGCTGAGCTGCAGAGGACCCTGACCCAACTTCTAGACCCTGAGCTGGGAGTATGTGCATGAGGATGAGCAGTGAACCCCTCCAGGGGGTGCAGGGGAAGGACGTCCTCAGCAGAGCCACCACTCAGGTGGAAGGGGAGAGGGAGGGAGTTTGTTTGTCAGGGCACAGGGATTTAGGGGGGTGGCTGATGGGAAGGGTGGGGAAGGAAGTTGCAGAGGGCGAATGGGTGAGATGGGGAGGCTGGGAGGCAAGCATTAGAGGAGAGGCTAGCATGCTAGGATGGTCCCAAAGGTGGGTGAGAAAGGCTTTCCCGTCGGCCTCAAGTGCTACATTATGTGCTGGCTGGGAGTGAGGTCCTGCAGTCATGCTGGGGGCTTGATGACTTAGCAGCCTGGGCTAGGCCTTGAGGGGACAGGTGTGGCTGCGACTTGGTCTGTAGGAGGGAGGCTATGAGGGGCAGGAGACTGCACGGCCTGTTTCAAACACTCCACCCACAAACCACACACTTGCATACTCATACACACGCAGCCTTGCCATTTACAATGGTAAACTCCTCAGATGGCACAATGTAGCTCTTTGCCCAAGCAACAGAGGAAAGGCCCCGGTTGTTATTCAGAGACATATAGGGGAATTATTTGTATTTAACTGACCTCTTGACATCTTCACTTGGACATCTCAAAAGCTCTCAGAGCCCATGCCTCTCAGCCAGGATGGCTAGAACAGCTGGGGACTGGCTGGAGACTCTTTATGCCCATGGGATCTCTTCAGCAGGGTGTCAGGGATTTTTACAAGGTGGCTGGGTTCCAAGAGGGCAAAAGAGTGGAAGCTGCAAGCTTTTCAAAGCCTGGACTGAGAAGTCCTAAAATATCACTTTTAGTTTTCTGATCAAAGCAAGGCATATGACTGGGCAAGCCCAAGGCTAGCCAGAATCAAGGAGAAGGGAAATAGACTCCATCTCTTGAGGAGAGGAGTGGCAGGTGTAACCAAGAATGAGAAGGATAGTTGGTGGCCCTCTCTGGAAACAAAAGTGCCACAAAACTGGTGAGCTGCAAAGTTGAGGCTCCAGCCCATGCCTGTCTAGTGCCAACTGCACACCACCACGCCACTGATCAGATCATGGACTTCTCAAGCTTTGGATTTGGACCACTGAATAACTTGAGATCATCCAGTGGTCCAAATCCATCATTGTCTTAACCTGAATTTTCTTAGAAGCAGGACTTGAGGCCCAATTTTAGTATAAGTGGTTTATTTGAATGGTGACCCCAGGAAGCCCTGATAGGGAAGAATTATGACAGGGATGGAGGGATGGAAACCATTAAAGGATGTCAATGAGAAGGTTATGTTGTAGGCACCTGGACCTCAATCTTGCTGGGATTCTGGGAGGTGGTCCAGAACACCTCTGAGGGGCCAGGAAGCTGGGGTGTTTATTCTTCTGCTTCCCACTCTGGGGCCAGGATCCCATCCTAGGCCCACAGAACTTCTGTTTGAGCTGATAATCCTTTTCAGGCTTGTTCAGGATACCTTCATTCGCTGGCTCCTAGTTATGGAGGCTTCTGACTTTTATGGCCCCTGGGCTGGAGAGCCTGTATTGCACCGTGGAGTCACATGCAACAACCCAGTCAGGCTCTTTAGCTGCTAATAAAACTCAAGACTCTCCCAGAGCCAAACGTATTTCCTCTGCTTGGATCTCTGGGCTGTCCCTGCCTCTACGAACCCAACAGTGTCTTCTGGCTGCAAGAACTAGAATTAGAAATTGTGATAGACTGTTACTTTGTAGCTGCTGAAGAATTATGCCTCCCAGTATTTATGTTCTTGTGTAGTCTCCTTCCACATAGACTTGAGCTTGGCCATGTGATTTGCTTTAGCCAATGGGACATTAGTAAATGTGATGCAGGCAGAGGCTGGATAAGTGCTTGCACACTGGGCCTTTTCCTCTTGCACCCCAGCCACCATTCTGTGAGGAAGTCCAGGCCATCCTGCTGGAAAGAGAGATCATATGAAGAAAATACATGGTGAGAGACATATGCCACAGGGAGGAGCCCTGAGCCATCAGACATGCGATCTGTATCTTCCAACCCAGCCCAGTCACCAGTCAAATGCAGTGAAGAGACAATACATGAACTACAATACAGAGCAATACAGAAGAATCGCACAGCTGGGTCTTGTCTGCATTTCTGACCTTCAGAATCTCCAGCAAACAAGATGGTTCTTGTTTTAGGCCACTGTGTTTTCTAGAAATAGATAACTGAAACAGAACTGCAGGCCTTGCTACCCATATGCATCTTTGTAGCTTCTGCTTCCTAAGTTTACTGACACCACACTTCTTTCCTCTGTAGGTTGAGAAAGTGCTTATTGAAAGATACACAACACCCAGTTTGAGGAAGCAGGGAATTCTTTGGTTCTGGGCAAGATGGGAGTGGTAGAGAGGTAATTGCACGTGTTTGATGGTGCTACCCAGCAGAGGTGCCCACCAATGCCACTGACATTCTCAACAAGGAGTGTGGTGAGTTCTCTGCCTCACTGTGGGGTTCTGACTTCTCACTCAAAAGCAAGAATTGAATGCTCAACCCTAGGCATGGCCTAGGAAGGCCACAAGGTACTCTGAGTAATAGGCCAGCTTAAGATCCCTTTACCAACTGGTCAGAGCTGGAAGACCTGCCTCATCAGGGGGCTCAGTTGGACCCAGGTGCTGCTGACAATCTTGACTTGGCTGCTAAAAATCAGCTGAGAAGACACAGATATAGCTGAAATCCCAGGGCTACATAAAAACAAAAGCAGAAAACAGTATTAGGGACTAACCATCCTGTAGGGTTTCTCAGTGAGTTCCATTGCTATTTGTGTACAACAAGCATTACTGAATGAAAATGTCACATCTGAGCACTGAGTTTTGCATCCAGTGGAGTGTGTGTACCCAAAGGAAAAGTTTTAATTCCCATAAAAATATGCAAAGTTACTAATTAAAAATTTTCCCCATCCACATTAAGATCACCAAGTGAGTAAATCTCCCAAGCTGATGATTGTACCAAGTTCAGATTTTATTAATAAAATCTAATTTGTTTTCCCAGTTTTATGGATTAGATTCCCTAGTTATGTTATTTATTCCTACCACCTTTTATTCTTGAATCACAAAATAAATGTCAATTTCAAAAGTTAGATGGTGAATATTCATCTCTCTCCCTAGAATATTGTGGGTGGGAGGCTTTTTTTCCTGATTTAGAAGGGGAAAAAAATCACAATTTAAATATGAAGTACACATAAAAGAATTGAAAAGGTATTATAAAATGTTCTTTTTTTATTCTCTTTTTATCTCCATTCCCTACTCTCATTATTCTCCTCCCTGTAGAAGACCATTCTAATATATTTAATGAGTATTATTTTGTTTCTATGTCTTCCTGTAAATGTGCACTGTTGTTTTGTGGGCATGTATTTTAAATTGTTGTTATTAGTACTATGTTACAGATCCCATTGTTTCTTCCTTTTTTAAAAATTCTGCACTGTGTTTCTAAGATCCATCTATGTTGCTATATGAACATCTAATCTACTGATTGTAACTGCTGTAGGGGACTCCAGGAAATCCATTCTCCACATTTCACCTATTAATTCTGCCAGGGATGGACACTCTAATGGCTTTCAACCCTGGCCACATTAAGAAACATTATACTGAACATCCTTGTTCAGGTTCCCTGACAAACCCAATAAAATAAATGTCCATGCATTTATTCATGGATCATAGTGTAGGTTCACATGCCTTTATGTGGCACCAAAAAAATCTGGTGAACACACTGATTTATAAAGCTGAATTTAGATTTCTTAAATTCTGTCTTCATTGTCATAATGAAAATGTTCAAACAGCTCAAAGAGTTAACATTGTGACTTCGAAAATGCAGATAATAATTTTAGAAAAAAATTGTCTCTGAATTAATCAGTACATACCCTGCGAGAGAAAAAAATGTTAAAAAAAGCTAAATATATTGTATTCATTCAAAACAAACATGCATTCACAGTAAACATTTCCTTAGGTTTGTACAATTACAGTGCATTTTCCCAGTTGAGCAATACTATGATTTGTTGGAAGGGGCTGCAAAGCCACTGAGCAAATGGATCGCATGTGCCCATATTTGCTAGTACATGGTCCCTGTTCACACAGCCTGCTTCTAAAACAACAGCATTCTTCTTTTTCTTTTCAGTTTTAGCTCCTACTTGAAAAAGTCAGATACAACTATAGACATAGGGTAGCTCTTAACCTGCCTTCTTTCCCCATGGGAGGTTACAATTTTATGGAGTGAATCGCTCTTGCTTGTCAAAATGTCCAACAGATTCAAAAGATGTATTTTTCGATGTATTCTTTTATTTTTTTTCCAGGATCTGACATTCTTAGTTCATATTGCCTTTTGCATCCGACAGCTCCCTGTTAAGCTCCCAGCTCAAACTAGAGACCTGTTTGCTTGGGAGTCTGTGGCCATTCCATGGTCGTCTCAGCAAAGTCTTTCCCCTTAAGTTACCAGGTCTTTATTTCTTTTGTGACCTAGCTCTAGCACTCTCAAAGGATTCAAGTGGGGCAAGAGACTTTCATATTTTGAATCTCTCTCTTTGAATGACTCCTTCTCCAGTATCCATTTTGACATGTAAACCTCCATTTTGACTCTTGCCATTATAGATGTAGGAAAAAAGAGTTTTTCCAGAGATTCCTGAGCCCTCCCAAATTGTTGGGAGAGTGAATCATCTGAGCTTTGGTTTGGCCAACCTCTGCACCTCAATGTGCACATGGAGGGAGTTTTCCTGGAGCTGGCTAAGCCCCCACCACAACAAGGACCATCTGGGTACACTTGGATCACAGTTTCTCTGGCCTTACCCCTCATATCCTTCCTACTAAATCTGAAGCCTTGCAACATTTCCCCCTTTCTTCCATCTCTTATGCTTTGGAATAGCTCTCCCCAATTCATATAGAAGCTTCCTTTAAAAAATATGTGCAACAACAGCTGGAAAATTTTTAGGGATGGTTAATAAAGGGAGCTTTCCCAACCAGATGTGAAAGTGCCTTGAGCTATGATAACTGATACAGTTTAAGATTGCCACATGAATTAATACATAAACGGAAAAGAGGAGAAAATCTCAACACAGACCAAGAAACTAGAAGGATTCAGCATATGGAGATGACAGCATCTCAAATCAGTGATGAAAGGTTGTGTGATACAATATACAATGCTGGGAGTACTGGTCAATCATTGGGGGAAAAAAAGAGTTAGATCCCTACCTCACACCAGGTAGGTAAAACATCTAAATGTTAGAAGAATGAGAGAAAGAAGTCATCGGTATACTAGAGAATATTGGTGAATATATATACAACCTGAGAATGAGAAAAGCCTTCTAAAAGTACAGGAACAGAGACAAAAAGCCATACAGGAATGTCAGTAGATTTCACTAAAAACAAAAGCTAGGCACTTCTATATCTATAAACCCATCATAATAAAGACTTAAAGGTAAAATAAAATGGGGCGAAATGTAGCATAGATGGCAAATTATTAATATAATTAGTTTATTAAGACTTGCTACCAATCAATAAGCATAAAGTTGAGATTGATGTTGAGACCTATGTTAAGGCATTATTGCTCAAGGAAGGCTGCCAACTACTTGATGACAGGTTAATTACATCAGACCCTTCTTCTAATGGGGCAGCAATTTGTTTCTTTTAGATTTTTACCTACTGTAGATATAAGTTTGTGTTCCCTATCAATAGTGTTTCTGCCAACACTACTATCTGTGGACAGACAGAACTGGCATGGTATTCTGAATAACATGGCCCCAGCTTGAGGGACCTATTTTATGGAAAAGGGAGGGCTGACAATGGCACACTGCAAAGGGTTCCCTTGGTATACCCATCAGCTGGAAGGAGCAAGCCTAATGCAACAATGACACGACCTGTTGGCTTAGCTAAGGGACTGGCTCTGGGACAACAATCTTCAGGGTTGGCATGCTGAGCTCCAGGATGCCATATGCACACTGAGCTAGTGAGCAAACTGTGTCACCAGAAGCTAGAATACACAGGTCTGGCAAAAAAAAAAAAAAAAAGGGGAAGCAAGTTTGGCCCCCTTCACTATTGCTCCCAGTGACACTTAGGAAAGCTGTATTTCCTTGTCCTGAACCCTTAGATTCTGTTGTATTAGGGGTCCTATTTCCCAAGTGGGGAATGCTTCTATCAGGAATTCCTTTCAACTGGAAGCTATGACTGTCATCTAGTTGGTCACTTTGACTCCTTATGCCTATGGTCCAGGAGGTAAAGAAAGTTATAGTGGATTCTTAGAATAGATTCTCCCAGAGGCAGGTCCTGGAATCAGGATTTGAGTGCAAATAGTTTATTTGGAAGATGATTGCAGGAAATACCAGAAGGGGAGTAGAGAAGTAAGATGGATTGAAGAAGGAAGCCAACATAGGATTGCTGTTGAGGAAACAGGGACTCGACTCTGCTGAGGACATCTGGGAGAAATGTGGAACATGCCTTAGAGTTGTCTCATCAGAAGGGCAGAGAAATGGGTATTTAAACACTAATTTCTGCTGTTCCCAGAAGCTTCAACTCCAGGGCACCCTGTCCTGCGCTGAATGGGAGCTGGGCATGCTCTGAAAGCTGGAGAAAGCCCGCAGTCAGGGAGCAGTGGTGTTCACAGCAGGAAGCTGCTGAATGCCCAACCACAGCAAATACTTAAGTGATATGGGTGGGCTCCGTGTTGGAGCGTGATTTTCAGTACAGTCATCCCTCCAACTTTTCAAGATAAGGGGCTTTTTAAATGCCTCATGGACCCCTCTGGCTTTTACACTGTGCCTTGAGTTGATATCTGGCTGGCCTATGGTTGTTATTTTCTTTCTTCATTGTTCCTATGGCCATTAACAACAGCTAGTCAGCGCCATAATCCTTATGATCACCATCATCCCCTGATTTTTCCAGATGTCGGAGCTATTGTTCAAGCCTATACATCTCCTTCCCCTATGCCCCTCCCAACCCACTGTACATGAGTGATGCTGCAGCATGGCAGGGGTGATGACCACTGCACTTACCACCAGAATTTCAATTCTTCTTGCCTCCTGGCCAGTGAGACATTCAATTCCAGAATCAAAGCCTGATGACCTGCTTTCAACTCACACATGTGCAACCTGGATGTTCAAGCCAAGTTCAATTCTATGACCAGTGGATGGGAGTGGGGGGCAGAGTCAAAGGATACATGCTTTTTCACCACCTTGGGTAACTGGGGTTCAGTCCTGCTAAGGATCTCCAAAAGATCATGTGGACATGCCTCAGAGTTGTCCCAGTCCCATGAAAGGGGCCACATAGCTGGGATATTTATCTACCAACTCCTAGTCATCATTAGTTGAGACTGTCCCCAAAGTGTCCCCTTCTCAGCACCTCTGACCAGCTCTGAGGGCAGGCTGAGTGTGTTTCCACAGCCAGAGGGAGGCTTCAGCAAGGAGTCTCTAGAGTTTGAGGTACAAAGCTCATGTGCGTGTGACAGTGATTGTCAAGGGGATATGAATGGAGCACTGACAGCTTTAACTTGAGGGGTGGGGCATGCAATTTACCCTAATGACCACAAGGTGCTGGGGCCATGCTATACGATGGGGTCAGAAAGGAGCAGGTCTGGAGCCCAGAGGATTTACTGGAGTTTTATGGCATTTCCATGCCTGGTGATCATGGTGAGTGGGCTGTTTCGGCAACCACAATCCCACAACCAGCAAGGTGATTAAGGGCTCACACCCTTCAGTGTAAAAGAACTGGGTCACCTCGCCCAGTGAGCAACAGAGATCAGGAAACCAAAATATTTTGTCCCAAAATATGCCTTGGCATATTTTGAGATGGCTGTTCAGAGGGTCTACAAACAGAAGCTGTCTTTTGTAGGAGGAGATTTGCATCTGTAGAAAATCTGCATTGATGCTGCCAGGCGTTTTCTGAAGCCTCCCTTTGTCTGGATCTAGGAAAGATGAACTGAGTCTGACACCTTTAAAGAAACATTTACCATCTATTCTCTCTGAGGGCTGCTACCTTTGAGATTTCATCTACATAACAAGACTACATTTGCCAGCCAGGCCTCTTCTTTCTCTCCCATAACCTGTCTTGCCACTATAACCTGATTTACCACCAAATCTGTTTTGCCATGATCCCAGCCCCTATTCTTTCCATAGCCTTAAGATGGTATATAAACTTATGAATTCCACTGGGGGGTTGGAATAATTACTCTGTGTTTCTCCTCTGTCTGCACATTAATTCATTTGTATGCCTTTTCTCCAATTAATCTGACTTTTGTCAGTTGACTCTTCAGCAAACCTTCAGAGGACAAACTGGAAGTTTTCCCTTGTCTCCTACACTGGCTGTGGGTGAGGCAAAGCTAGGGTGAGTGGTAGAGGAGAAGGATAGCGGTTAATCATGGCTTCGGGGCCAACTGCATTCTATCTTTGAAGATATCGTGGCTGACCATCACCTTGACCACCACCTTGTAGGGAACACTGTGTGCACTGACCGTAATGAAGGACATGTGTAGAACTGAGTGGTGCAAGGGGTGAACTGTATACAATGCCCATTGTGTATCTTCATATCCTTTCAGCCTCACTTTCTATCCCACTCTCCTTGTGGTGACCAGTTCCACATAGGCTTTGACCAGCTTCATGCGGGGGCAGCATGATATCTCCTTTTCTCAGGCCTGTGCCAGTGCCTCTCATTTCCTTCCCTAAGCATGCAGAACCCCAGAAACCTGCTTGCAACTCACACATGTGCAGCCTCCATGTTCAAGCCAAGTTCAATCCTATGACCAGTGGATGGAAGTGGGGGACAGAACTGATGGATACATGCCTTTTCTTTTCTTTTCTTTTCTTTTCTTTTTTCTTTTCTTTTCTTTTCCTCTTCTCTTCTCTTTTCTCTTTTCTTTTCTTTTCTTTCTTGTCAGCAGCAAACCCTGGGGTCTTTACTAACACTGTGGGGGCATTTAAATGTCTTTGGTTCTTCATTAGCAACAAGTTAGTAACCCAAGAATGTAAAAATCCCGTTTCTCCACATCCAGCTGATCAATATGCACTCAGCAGATACACGCTTTTTCTTTTATCTCTGGGGAAGGCAGTTCTGGATACATTTCCTTTGGTTCCTCAGAAGCCATGGGATTAAGCACTGTTGTCCACAGAGGTGGCCAATTTGTGAACACATCCTTGGATCACCTTTTCCTTCTTGAGTGTCTTACTCCCCCTGTTCCTCACTTCTGCTTCTTGGGATTACTTTTCGAATAGACTGACTTCATGCAAGCTTTGGGGGGAATTTAGACTAAGGTACTTAAGGCTCATGTGTTCATGGAATTAAGCTTCTGTTAGGTCACTTCAGTGTCACTTCCTTTTATTCCCTGTAAATCTGATTGCTGAAGCTTTGTAATATCAAAAGTCAACATCTTTCTGAACATCTCCCCAGACCTCAGGGAGGCTGTTGCTGTCTGCTTTGAGGATCTATCACTTTTTACTCTTTACTTCATCTGCATTTGGTTTTCTCAATGTCATTGCTATTGAGGGGTGATCTTCTGGCCAGGGAACACAGTACTAGTTTATTGGGACCTAACTCTCCATGGGACTGTCATGTTTCTGCATGCCTTAGAAATAGAGGCCTTTGTTCCAGACTACTTCTTTCAATGGTGTATATATCCAAACAGCCATGGAAGATGGAGATAGTATCTCCCTCTGGAGCAAAGGGCAGGCTTTCTTACTGTCCACTGGAAAATATTTAAGTTCCCTAACTTCAGAGTTCCTCTCTTGAAATGCAATTCACTGCATATGCAGGTGTCATCTGGCCCTCTTTACATTATCCTGTGGGACAAAAAGTCTGCTGATACTTTGATTGTTGTTATTACAGTGAGTCACACAGTCCTTTTTCTCTGACCCAGGAGTCTTGTGTCTTCCGCCAGCATTCATGAAACTGGCAGCTTAACTCATCAGCTTGTAAAAGTGATAAAACCTCAGGCTCTTCACAGTTATTGATATGTACTATTTTAGTCTTTGATGAAATTCTAAAGCTACTTGGTTGAGCTACATTCTTCCCTCAGCCTGTGTTATTGCAAGAATTCATTCAACAATCATTCAACATTTTTTTTGAGGACTTTCTGTGTACCCAATGCTATTCTTGGGCCTGGAGATACTGCAGTAAATGAAATAGACAAACATCCTCACCCTCCTGGGCCTTACATCCTAGTGAAGCTTTAATCTGTATCATCAGCTTCCTCTCCTTGTTTTCTCTTTCTCTTTCTAGATAACTTGGACCTAAATTCACTGATGACACTTATTCCATTCCCTCCTCTAACCCTGAGACCAAACACTTCCTCTTACCGTGAAAATGATTTCCTTGAATTTCTGCTCATATCAATACTGCCAACTCATCATACTTTGAGACGAAAAACCTAAATTCTGCTCCTGACACTGCCACCAACTCTATGGCCTCGGACACGTTGCTTTTGTTTTTATAAGCCTTCACTTCCTCATCTGTAAAATTGGTACAGTGAGGTCTATCTTGCTGCTATTGGAGGGATTAGAGGGGATCATGTATATAAAATCCCTAGATTTTTGTGCAGCACAGTGACCACTCAGTTGCCCTCCTTGATCCCAGTCCTAGCCCAATCCCCCATGAGGATTGGTTGGAAAGGAGCAACCCAAGACCTCTAATTTCCCATGTTCCTCTAATTTCTGACTTATGGCTGCTCAGACCTCATGTTGAGTCTGTGCCCTACTTTCACACCCTGATTTCCATATAGTAAGCTCAGCCTATTTGTGCCCATGATATGGCACAAAAACTAAAAACTCCACATGAAGAACATGGCTTCCTGCATCCAGTAGCAGCAACTCCAGACAATTCATCACCAACTAGATTAGAATAACACTAACTTTTGCTACCATAGCAACTGCTGTTCATTGTGCAATCACTGACTTTGGAAGCTACTTAAAAATGTGCAAACCATTTTGCATAAGGTGGCTTTACATCACCAAGAGTAGTGACTTTCATTTCCCCTCAAGATTCATCTTTACAAATTTACTTTTTTTTTCTACTTAGAAGCATTTCATAATTTATTTTTTAAAAGAACCATTTTAAAAAACCATTTTAAAGTTTTGCAATGGTTTCCTCGTGCCCATAAAAAAGCAAATAGAAATTAAAAATAAGAGGCTTAATTCTTCCTGTCAAAAATAAGGGAAGAGACTTCCTCCTCCGTTTTTCTCAGAGCATTTGCTTTAGAAAACTTGTAACTATAAGTTTTTTTCTCATCTCTTTGATATATATGTAAACCTTTTAAAAACTGAAATAAGCCTATGGCCAGCTTTGCAACCCAGAGATCCAGGAACATCTTTTTTAAGGACTTAAGAACCATTGCTTTGAATTGTAATTATCAAGGAAGATAGGGCCCTTATCTACCAGTTTCTGTGGGAAGGTAGGAGCCTCCAAGTTGCAAAACTACCTCCTGTCAAAAGGTAAAGAGAAGTTAATTGTCTCTTTGGGTAAAGCCAATTCGTTAACATAGGTGGTCACCCAAACTATCAAGTGAACTTGAGATGAATTACATGCAACAGATGATACTATTGAGTTCTTCTACTTGAGGACTAGTTATTGTTCATCTTGAGAACATGTATGCAGTGTGCTGTATCTGCTTGGCCAAGTAAAAGGATGAGAGTTCTTTCTGTCTTTGCTGTCTCTCTGGGAATTGCCTAAGACATGCATGACATTCTGGTTTAATGCTCATTCAGTAATAAAACTGTTTTCTTTCTCTTCCTCTAGCTTTGTGAAGAGGTTTTCTGGGTTGCAAGGATATTTTGTTTTAATTGTATTTCCCTAACATCCACCAGAACCAAATATTTTGAAACAGCACTTACAGAGGTTATCATAATGAATTTGTGGAAAAAAGCTGGAGGAAAGTACACCAGGGAATTATAGAAGGAGAAGGAAACTATATCCAACTTCCCTCCATTTCCTATCGCCAAAGAAGGTGATAGAGCTCTCATTCTGAATAAGCCCTGGAAGTGGTCCTCCGACATTAGCCTTGGGACATGCTGTAATTCTTTACCAGATAATGCCATAGAATAATTGTCTTTGTCTTTTCAGAAAAAATCACTGGATATTTGCAGACTCAATTCTGTGCTAGACTTGAGGCTCTAATTCAGTGGTGCATCACTCAGGTTAGGGAACACCTCAGTGTCTGTCACAATCCCAGGGGGCAGGGGCACCATTCACGTTGTAGCTTATGTGGGTGACACCCCTAGAGTTGTGCAGTGCTAGCTGTGCCTCTGCGTATTATGGCCCTAGCTCTGTGCCCCCAAAATAACTTATTTCAGAAAACTGGTGTTCAGTTTACCTATAACCACCTACTGCTCCTGCCTGAAAAATATCTGGGGATAAGTCCAGACAGAAGGCTCTTGAATATCCTAAGAATTGTTTCTACTTCTTTATGTCTACTGCAGAATCAGAGCTAGCTATGGAAACAGAAGGAGCCTTGGGCTGATTTTGTTCCTTAGTAGCTGGGTGACCATGAATAAGTTATTTTTAAACATTATATACCCTTGTCTGTTCATCTAGGAACTGGTGACAGCAAATATATCATAGGATCAACAGAGATGTTTCTACATGACTGTCTTCTTGTCATTCAAATTGCATCTCAGAGAGGCTTTCCTTGAACATGCAAAATGAAGTAGCTCCCAGCCATTTGCTGCTTAATCCCTCTATTTTAATTCTTCGCATTTTTTTTTATCATCAGCTGACATTTCTTTCCTTCCCTCCTTTCCTTTCCTCTTTCCCTTCATCCATTCTTCCCTTCTCTTCCCTACTCTCCCCTTCCCCTCCCTCCCTCCCTCCCTCCCTTCCTTCCTTCCTTCCAAATTCCTAACTTCCTTCCTTCCTTTTCTCAAACTCCCCCATTAGAATGCAAGATGCATAAGTGCTTGGGATGCAGCCCTCAACAGAGGAGGCTAGTACACTTGTTTAGTTCATTCTTTGGCTGAGATTTGGTGCTATCATCTCGAAGTTTTGAAAGAGACTTTCGGGTTTCTAACCTTGCAAAGCACAGCTTCCTGCCTGACCTTAACACCCCTCAGATATTTCAGATGAAGCCTTTTCACATTGAGCTTTTGGCCCATCCTGTCTTTTACATACAAGGAACTGAGTTATATCTCTGAAAAACAATCTGATAGAATAGAGTCTCATGTTTCAGGTTTCCCAGTTTCCCATTTTTCAAGTATCTCGCGGTGGGATCATCTTTCCTCTGTCTTTGGGAAGCATGATCATGTGTGTGACACTGGAGGGCCCACACCTCTGCAGGGAACCAGACACTCAAGCCAAAGAGGCCCTGAAGCAGGGGTCAGACTCCATTCTGCTGAAATTTAACTGTCACTAATGTGAGCATCAGGATCAAGGTGAATGTAAAAACAACTCTAGCCAGAGCCACAGGCATTCGACAGCTCCTCAGTGCAAAATAAATACCAGCAGAAATATGATGCACCTGGGCTGATAGCAGAGGCGGGCCCAGAGCCCGAGTTACAGAACTGCCTGCCCAAAGACTGAGCAGAGGGCATAGAGGTGTTGTGGACATGAAGGATCACATTCTAAATTCATCCCTGAGCAGAAGCCCATTGTCAGAAACTCACAGTAGGGAGCAAAAGGACTTCACAAAGCTGTAATACTGTGGGGAATTTTAAATATTCACATTTCCTAAACTAGCCTTTCTTCTGAGACATGAAGTGTCTTTCAAAACCATATGGCAGGAGCACACTCAATGTACAATAAAATCCTTGGTTTTGGTAATCATGACGAAGCTGTTGCAGTGTTAAATGATGCCACTTGATGGATTGTGAACATGAAAGTGCCACAGTCAACAAGAGCTGGGAGTTTAATATTTTTAACAATCTCTGAAGGCCTGAGAAAGAAAGAATGAAGCAAAATGCCAACAGGTGCTCTTGTCCAGCTTATGGCTTGCCCAAGAAAGAAAAAGGAATGATGGGGACAAAGAGGAGGAGGAAGGGAATAAAGAAAAGAAAATAACATGCAGATGGAATAGAATAGAATCTAGTTTTTCTTTTGATAAGTCATTATACTGATAACAGGCAACTTCAAAGCGAAGACTTAGGTGTTTGTTTTGTTTTATTTTGTTTTTGAGATGAAGTTTTGCTCTTGTCGCCCAGGCTGGAGGACTGGAGCGCAGTGCCGCAATCTCGGTTCACTGCAACCTCTGTCTCCCAGGTTCAAGTGATTCTTCTGCCTCAGTCTCCCACGTAGCTGGGATTACAGGCACCCACCACGGTACCCAGCTATATTTTGTGTGTGTGTGCATTTTTTTGTATTTTTAGTGGTGGGAAGGTGTCACCATGTTGACCAGGTTGGTCTTGAACTCCTGACCTCAGATAATCCACCAGCCTCTGCTTCCCAAAGTTTTGGAATTACAGGCGTGAGCCACCATGCCCGGCGGAAGATTTAGGTTTTTAGGGGAGCAGAGATATTCTACTTGGAGAAGATGGCCGCCGGTTAGAGCGCCACCTCCTGGTCTAATCTCCTGTTGGAGCAGGAGGTGCAAACACCAAGCTTGTAGGGAGCCGAGGAAGGCAGGAAACCGACTGTGAGAGAGATGGCCTCGGCTTCCCTGGGCAAACAGTTTTATTTGCGGTAATGGACTCTCCATTCCTCATCCCCCTAGACACACACCCAAGAGTCTGTCCTACAGGGAAAAAGAAATACACTGGAGGGCTCTCTCTAAAGAAATGGCATGGTCCTGAGCCAGAGCATCCCACCTGAGTATTTGGGAGTCACCCTGCTAGACCCATCAGCTGGATCCCTGCTTATTACCCTAAGAAAACGAGGCCATCTGCATGCACAAATCTCTCTCTCAGCTCTCTTGTTGTCTCACTCTTGCACATGAAGGGAAATCAAGGATCACTAAACATTTGAAGAAATCCTCCAGCATGAAAGACAGAGACCAAGGGAACTGAAAAAAGGCCCTAAAAATATATTGATTTTGGGCAACAAAAGGGAACTTACAACACAAAGCACTTCTAATTAGTATCCACAGAAATTCTAGAAGATATATTCATTAACCAGCAAGAGAATGCCATGAAAAAGTAGCAATTAGGGGCAAGAAAGTGCTTAGACATTGAGAATGACATTGCCAAAGAAAGTTCAAAGGAAGAATTGGAAGACAAATGTGAAGAAATATCTTCTGACGTTGAATGAAAATACAATAAAAGGAAAAGATGTGAGAAAAAAAAGAGTCACAGAAAATCCATTAAGGAGGGTCAAAATCTAAATAATTGGAAGCCCAGAAAGCTAGAATAGGGAAAACAGAGGGAAAGAAATTATGTAAATATATAAAAAGGGCGATTTTCCTGATAGGCACAAATCTTTTGATTAAGAGGGTACACCAAATGCAGAGAATAAGGAATGAAGAAGACCATCGTCTGGCCTTTTGCTGTGAAATGTCAGGTTACCAAGAAGAGCTTAAAAGACTCCAGAGATAACATAGGTCATCTCTAGAACAAAGGTCAATTAGCAATGGTTTTCTCATCTGCAGAACTGGATGCTAGATTGTAATAGAGCAATGTCTTCAAAGTTTTAAGAAAAAAATTACTTAAAAAATAAAAAAAGTATGAATCCATTAAAAGATAGTAAACCCATTTTATGTTAACATAAATAACATTTATTTATTAGTTTTTTTTTTTTTTAGAGACAGGGTCTTGCTCCATTGTCAGGCTAGAGTGCAGTGGTGTGATCACAGCTCACTGCAGCCTTGACCTCCTGGGATCAGGTGATCCTTCCACCTCAGCCTCCTGGGTAGCTGGGACTACAGATACATGCCACCACACCCAGCCAATTTTTAAATTTTTATTTTGTGGAGATGGGGTCTTCCTGTGTTGACCAGCCTGGTTTTCAGCTCCTGGTCTCAAGCAACCCTCCCGCCTTGGTCTCCCAAAGTGCTGAAATTACAGTCGTGAGCCACCATTCCTGGCCATAAATAACATTTTTGGCAACCTTTTAAATGTTTGGCTTAGGAAAAGACAGCTGGAGTCCCATATCTGCTTCTGCATCAATCTGTTGTGATTTGTTGTTGTTGTCAAGGGAAAAATTAGTAACCTAGAGTTCTATACCCAGCCAAACTGAAATTAGAAGGAAGGAGTACTTTGTTTCCAGACATGCTGGAACTCTGAAATGTTACCTCCTACATTCACTTTGCTGGGGAAGCTGTTTGAAAATGTGCTGCAAAGTAAAAGAGTAAACCAAGGAAAGTGAAGATGTGGGATTCAGGAAACTGAGGAATCAACTCTGAAGATCAGTGAGAACTAGAGGGACTTTTGTGCAGGCCAAACAATCCTTGAAAGGGGTCCTTGGGGGATAAAAGGGACTTGAGAGAATAGGTGATATTGTGGAATGTGGGGGGAAAATGGAGATGCTGATAATAGAAATAGAATATAATTATAAACTTCAGGAAAAGTAAATAGCTATGCAAGAAAGAAAGAGTAGTAATCCTACACTACTTGGCTCTGCAGTGAATGATTGTTTCATAATCACAGTCATGCACACGCTGCTTGTTGAATTTTAGAATTTAGTTTTAACCTCTAGACAAAGCAAAGACAACTTAATGTTCGTTACAGAATAGAATGCAAATTTTATCAGTGTTAAAAATGCAAAGGTAAGAGTTCAGCTGACAGAAATAGAAATATAGAAGGAAGGAGAAATAGCTGAAGGGAAGCCAGGATTACGAGCTTCTCATTTTGGAAAGGGGAAACCGATGGAACAAAAAATACTGTGTTAGTTTATTGTTCATGTTGACAAAGGTAACCAAAAAAAGAGCTCTACCTAGTGCTATAATTGTATTGGGACACTGGGGAAGGTTAGAGGGAAGGGAACAGTTTTAGATAGCGACATTCTCATCCAATACAGCAAAAAGTCAATCTTGCAATAAATTGATAAATCAAGAAATAGTGGTGGAAACCTCTTATTTTGTGGTAGGGACGTAGATGCAGTATTAGCTAAAAATACAGAGGTGGGAAGAGGAAAGACAGTAGATTACTGTTTTTATTAGCTGGGTGTTTTAAAATTAATTAATGTAAAATAAAAATAAAGAAATCGATTTGTGGGGTCTAGGCCACCAGTATACGTTATCGAATCCGCTTAGTTCATCATTGTCTTGTGTCTGTGATACTGAGAGGTAGGAATCAGAATCTAGCCTGTTCTTTTTCAACCTACATATCAAATGTGGATCCAAATGTTCCGGGAGAGTCTTCAGGGATCATGGTATGCAAATGAAGACCCACTCTTTTTCAAATAACATGGTTCTTTCATATTGAATCCTATCTCTGTAGGAGGATTGACAAATGTTCTCTATTATCAACCATGACTTAATGTACTTTCAGTGGAGGGCTATGGAGTGTGCTGGTAGTCAGGGGTGGGATGGGATAGAACACAATGTTCCCTTTTACAGCAGCCTTAGTGGTGACCCTAACTCCTAGAGAGACTCCTAGAAAAGTCTTGATCTGTCACCTGCCACCATCCTGGTGCATTTTGGGGAATGCATTAGAAGATCAGTCCAGATACTAAAGAAAAAAGTCAGTTCATCAAAGCAAGCATGGGAATCAAAACTGATATTTGGCTGCAGCTTCTGACATTCAGAAGGGGAAAAAGGCACAAAGAAGGCAGCCATTAAGAGAGTTTATCTAACCAGAAGAGGCAGATCCTAAGTCAGGTGACTGACAACATTGAAGACAAACAACTAGGTGTGCCAGATATACACAGGAGGCCCAGTAGTGGGGAATGATGAGATAAGTTTCGTAATTATCTTCCTGGAAGAGATGTCTCATTATCACCTTTTAGAGAGCATGAATCCATGTAAGATAAATTTGTTCATTATGTAGCTTTCTCAACAATGGTTTATTTAGGGCCAACTCAATAAGAATTTGGGAAAGAAGGTAGAGAAAGATTTCATTGTTCCAATTGTATTTCTCCATGTGATAGTCTGTAGGCTTCTGGAGGTTGCTGTTTACAACTCCTAAATGTACGGAATTTTGACAATTATCCAATTCAAATGTTTGAATGTAGATTTCATGGCTGAAAAATCTAGTTTGATGATTGAAATGGGCATTGACCACATTTTATGGATGTTTAGAATTTTTTAACCACATTGCTACATTCAGAGAACATCTACCCTTACAAGTCAGGTCTTCTTCCTTAAGGGAGAACCTTGAAAACTTTCCCTAGCTTTCCTGGTGTCTAGGGTGTAGGCATATGACCTCATCTCTACTAATCAGTCTTACCTACTTGAGATGTTAATTTGAATGACAGTAACGTGAGGAGGAGGCTCTGGGTGGAATCATGTTGCTAATGTGGTTGCTGCTGAGGTTTCTAGCTTTCAGGGATGGAGCGTCTGTGTATTAGTCCATTTTCATACGACTATAAATAATGCCTGAGACTCAGTAATTTACAAAGGAAAGAGGTTTAATTGATTCACAGTTCTGCATGGCTGGGGAGAGACCTCAGGAAAATTACAATCATAGTGGAAAGTGAAGGGGAGGCAAGGCACATCTTACATTGTGGCAGGAGAGAGAGAAAGAGAGAGATAGAGATAGATAGATAGACAGAGAGAGAGAGAGAGAGAGCAAGAGCAAGGAAGTGCCACACTTAAAAACCATCAGCTGTCATGAGAACTCCCTCACTATCATGAGAATAGCATGGGGGAAACCACCCAATCACCTCCCACCAGGTCCCTCCTCAACACGTGGGGATTAGAATTTAGACTACAATTCAATATGAAATTTGGGTGGGGATACAGCCAAATCATGTCAATCGGCAAGGTGGAGTGGAACCAGGGGGACAGTGGTGGTACAAGAAGTGAAGGAGGGCTCATCAGTAGGACAGTTCTATGGTGTGGTTTTGGTCATTGATTTGTAAATCTTAGACTCAAGCCTCAGCTTTTCCAACAGTTTAGAGAGCAATGCACTCTCCTTTAATGAACTAATTTTCTGTGTCATCCGCTAGACTTGGTCTTTGTTGCTTGCAGCCCAGAATCCTAATCAATGCAGTGATGTGTGCTAATAAAAATAATCAGATAACTCCCAGACTGCTTTGTCAAATGAAAATATAACCATCCAAAAGAAGGATGGTTAATTTGTGTGCTCACAAACTTATTTTTTTATTTTGCACAGATACTGCCATATGATTAAGGAAGAGTGGGGAAATTGTTCTACAGACATGAATGAGTTTCAACTCCAGCTTTAGAGACAGGACCCCAAAAGTTTGATAGATTAACATTTCATTTGGTTTTCAGACAAAGCTAACTTGGCTAGCTAACTTTGACTCTGAATTATAGTGGCAAAAATGCCTGTCAATATAGTTACGATTGTGCCTGTCAGTCATCTTATATTATACAAAAAGTCGATCTTTATTCCCCACTGAACTTCTGGAGAGTGGGTGGGTTTTTTCTGCCTGCATGTGATTATAACAGAACTAAGGTTTGGATAGCTTAGAAAATGTTTTCATTGTGTTATTTTCAAGTGCACTTAAATCAGGTTGTTCTTAAACAATTTTAGAGGAAATTCAGATTCAGTACAAAAATGCACCAAAATTTTATTTACCAAAAGTCAATTCAGTCCAGATTTTCTGAGAAGATTATTTCTGAATGACAGAAATGACAAAGATGTGTTCAAATTCAAAGACTATAGCTTAGCAGTATTTCTCTTGTGGGCATTTCAGCTCAAAGGAGACACCAGAAAACAATTTTCAGGTATAAGACCAGAATTTTAAAGGAGTTAGATGGCCTAATATAACTAAACTGGCAAATTGGATCTGTGATTGCTCAAACCAAAAGGCAACCTCCAGACCTCCTTAGCTATGCCACCAGGAAATAGAATTCTAGGGCAGTGTATCCTCTAGAAGGGGAATCCCTCCCCAAACCTATCTAATACAAGGGCATGTAGAACATTAATCAAGGGAGATTTCCTCAGTGTGCAGAATTTGGGGCACCCATAGTGTATTAGTCTGTTCTCATATAAAGACATACCTGAGATTGGGTAATTTATAAAGGAAAAGAGATTTAATGGAAGTACAATTCCACATGGCTGAGGAGGCCTCACAGTCATGGCAGAAGGCAAAAGACATGTGTTACGTGGTTGTAGGGAAGAGAGAACTTGTGCAGGGAAACCCCCCTTATAAAACCATCAGACCTCATGAGATGTATTTGTTATCATGAGAATGGCACAAAAAAGACCCACCCCAGTGATTCAATTACCTCCCACCAGGTCCCTCCCATAACATGTGGGAATTATGAGAGCTACAATTCAAGATGAGATTTGGGTGGGGACAGAGCCAGACCATATCATTCCACCCCCGGCCCCTCATGTCCTCATATCTCATGTCCTCACATTTCAAAACCAATCATGTCTTCCCAACAGTCCCCCAAAGTCTTAACTCATTTCAGCATTAACTCAAAAGTCCACAGTCCAAAGCCTCATCTGAAACAAGGCAAGTTACTTCTGCCTATGAACCTGTGAAATAAAAAACAAGTTAGTTACTTTCTAGATACAATGGGGGTACAGGCATTGGGTAAATACGCCCATTCCAAGTGGGAGAAATTGGCCAAAATGAAGGGGCTAAAGGACTCATGCAAGTTCAAAATCTAGCAGGGCTGCCAAATTTTAAAGCTCCAAAATGTCTCCATGAGACATGTTGACTGCATGTCTCACATCCAGGTCACACTGATGCAAAAGATAGGATTCCATGGGCAGCTCCACACCTGTGGTTTTGCAGGGTACAGCCTCCCTCCCAGCTGCTTTCATGGGCTGGTATTGAGTGTCTGCAACTTTTCCAGGTGCATGGTGCAAGCTATTGATGGATCTACCATTCTGGGGTCTGGAGGACAGTAGCCCTCTTCTCACAGGTCCACTAGGCAGTGCCCCATTGAGGACTCTGTGTGGGGGCTTAAACCCCACATTTCCCTTCTGCACTGCCCTTAGCAGAGGTTCTCCATGAGGGCCCCACCCCTGGATCAAACTTCTGCCTGGACATTCAGGCATTTCCATATATCATCTGAAATCTAGGTGAAGGTTTCCAAACCTCAATTCTTGACTTCTCTGCACCCACAGCCTCAGCACCATGTGGAAGCTGCCAAGGCTTGGGGCTTGCACCCTCTGAAGCCACAGCCTAAGCTGTACCTTGGCCTATTTTAGCCATGGACACAGGGCACCAAGTCCTAGACTGCAAGCATCAGGGGAGCCCTAGGCCCAGCCTATGAAACCATTTTTTCCTCCTCAGCCTCCAAGCCTGTGATGAGAGAGACTACCACAAAGGTTTTTAACATGTACTGAAGACATTTTCCCCATTATCTTGCCAATTGACATTTGGCTCCTCATTACTCATGCAAATTTCTGCAGCCAGCTTGAATGTTTCCTCAGAAAATGGGTTTTTCTTTTCTATTGCATTGTCAGGCTGCAAATTTTCTAAACCTTTATGCTCTGTTTCCCTTTTTAAGGTGAATGCTTTTAATAGCACCCAAGCCATCTCTTGAGTGCTTTGCTGCCTAGAAATTTCTTCCACTAGATAACCTAAATCATCTTCCTCAAGTTCAAAGTTCCACAAATCTCTAGGGCAGGGATAAAACCAGTCTCTTTGCTAAAGCATAGCAAGAGTCACCTTTGCTTTAGTTCCCAACTAGTTCCTCATCTCCATCTGAGACCACCTCAGCCTAGATGTCATTGTCCATATCATTTTCAGCATTTTGGTCAAAACCATTCAATAAGTCTCTAGGAAGTTCCAAACTTTCCCACATTTTCTTGTCTTCTCTGAGCCCTCCAAACTGTTCCAACCTCTTCCTGTTACCCAGTTCCAAATTCACTTCCATATTTTTGGGTATCTTAACAGCAGCACCCCACTCTACCAGTACCAGTTTTCTGTATTAGTCTGTTCTCACTCTTCTGATAAAGACATATCTGAGACTGGATAATTTATAAAAGAAGAGAGGTTTAATGGGCTAACAGTTCCATGTAGCTGGGGAGGCCTCACAATTATGGTGGAAGGCAAAAGGCATGTCTTACATGGCAACAGGAAAGAGAGAACTTGTGCAGGGGAAACTCCCCCTTATAAAACCATCAGACCTCATGATTCACTGTCTTCACTATCACTCTTCACATATTCACTATCATGAGAACAGCATGGGAAAGAAACACCCCCATGATTCAATTACCTCCCACTAGGTCCCTCCTATGACATGTGGGAATTGTTGGAGCTACAATTCAAAATGAGATTTGGCTGGGGATACCACAAAACCATATCACATAGTGACTGACCAAGGAACTCAACCCATGGCCAGATAATGGAGTCCTTTTTATTCTTGCATAGTGGGATGTGGCTTACACTAATGATTTAAGACCACAGTTACTCTTTTCTTATTTTCCATTTTCTCAACAAGGTGTGTGTGTGTGCGTGTGTGTGTGCACTCACTTGCACTTATAGCATCATCTATTTGCCATTGTATATTGGGTGTGCTTGGGGGTGGTTAAATGCATCATTTAGTCAGGGTGGGTGCATGATCATTGGGAATACACAATACTCAGGGATTCTGGACTTGGAGATAGATACAGTAATTGGATGTAACTTTGGAGTTGTCTTCTGTTGGCAAGTGTTTACATATTTTTGCTGTATGTAAGAGAGTTGCATTGCGTTAACAGGCATTTAGAAATTATATGCCAGGGAAGCAGTGTGTGTGCACATGTTGGGTATTCAAAGGGTGGAAAGTAATAGACTGTTTGCTATAGTTTCTGACTACTCAACACACTTTTCCATATCCTTCCTCTGGCAAAAGTAACCCACTTTTTCTTTGGAAAACTATATCTGTCTGAAACTTTGCTGTTTTGATGCAGTTGTTAATTACAACGACTAATCTTACTTTGACCACAGAAGTGGGGCATGGGACCCAGGCCTGGACAGTCAAGAGTAACCAATGATCTGGACCACAGTGATTGTTTTAAAGATGAGTATTTGGCCCACATTGGGTTAGAGTTCTAACAGATTCTTCAGCTAATGGAGAAGGCTGACACTTTTCTACTGGGAATGCTAGGCTTGGACAATGTGAGACTGTAGCTGCCAGTGGCCAAATAGCCTGCCACATAGAAAGAACATACCTTACTAATATAACAGCTAGTCTTTGTTGAACACTTACTATATGCCAGTTGTATATGCTTTATCTCATTTACTATGTATAACAACTCTATAAGGTTTTTATTGTATCTCAATTTTACAAATGAGAACACTGAAACATACAGAGGTTAAGTAATAAATTGCTGACATTTATGGTGGAACAAGGATTCATAGTCAGAGAGTCTGACTTTGTAGCTCAAGGGTTTCATTGCCATGCCACACACTGGTAAGCTGAGCAAAGAAAAGTCAAAGAGAAAGAAGGATAACTGAGACAAGGAGAGGGAGAAAGAACCCTGGTGATATGATTTGAGGAAGCCAGTACAAGCAGAACCAAAAGATGAAGAGAAACGAAGCAGTAAATCCAGCTATGCTTAAACCAGCTGTACTCCACGGATTTGCAGGCATTGAATTCATGGTTTCCCTCTAGGACTTAATTGAGTTTCAGTTGGGTTTTTGTGCTTGTAACTATAGAAACTTGAATGAATACAACTATATATGATATTCTGTAGCATTGGAGTCTAACAGAATAAAATGTTTGACATCTGTGTAGTCCAATACAGTAGCCACAAGCCACTATTATGGCTATAAGATCATTAAAATATGCCTAATTTGATAGGGAACATAATTTTTAGTTTTATCTCATTTAAACGAATTAAAATGAATTTAAATAGGCACATGTGGCTAGTGGGTACTGCATTAGACAGCACAGATTTAGAGGCTACAGCTGGAGCTATCCTCAGATTCTTATATTACTGTCTTTGTTTATTCAGGCTGCTAGAACGAAGTGCCATAGACTTGAGAGCACAAACATTTGTTAATTCATACATAATAATTATACAAATTATGGAGTACATGTGAGATTTTTGATACATGCATAGAATGTGTAATGATCACATCAGGGTATTTAGGATATCCATTACCTTGAACATTTGTCATTTATTTGTGTTGAGACATTTCAAATTTTCTCTTCTAGCTATTTTGAAATATACAATATATTGTTGTTAACTGTAGTCACCCTACTGTGCTATTGAACACTAAAACTTATTTTTTTTTTTCTATCTAACTGTATGTTTGGACCCATCAGCCAAACTCTCTTCATTCTCTTCTCACTTTCCAGCCTCTGGTAACTATCATTCTACTGTCTACTTCCATGAGATCAACTTTTTTAGCTCCCATATATAGGAGAACATGTGATGTTTGTCTTTTTGTGCCTGGCTATTTTACTTAACATAATGACTTCCATTTACATCCATGTTGCTGTGAATAACAGGATTTCATTCTTATTTATGGCTGAATAGTATTCCATTGTGTATATTCAACACTTTATCAATTTACCCATTGGTGGACACTTAGGTTTATTCTATGTCTTGACTATTGTGAATAGTGCTGTAATAAACACTGGGGTGCTGGTGTCTCTTTGATATACTGATTTCCTTTCCATTGGGTAAATACTCAGTAGGGGGATTCCTGGATCATATGGTACTTCTATTTTTAGTTTTTTGAGAAGCCTCCATACTGTTTTCTATAATGGCTGTACTAATTTACATTCCCACCAACAGTGTATACGAGTTTTCTCTGCGTCCTCGCCAACATTTGTGTTTGTTTTTTCTTTTTTGATAATAGCCATCCTAACTGAGGTGAGATGATACCTCACTGTGATTTTGATTTGCATTCCCTGGTGACTAATGATGTTGAACATTTTTTCATATACCTGTTGGTCATTTGTATGTCTTCTTTTGAGAAATATCTATTCAGATCATTTGCCCACTTTTTAATAAGACTATTTGTGGATTATTACTTTTTGCTGTTGTTGAGTTGTTTAAATTTCTTGTAGATTCTGGATATTAATCCCTTTTTGTGTGAATAGTTTTCAAATTATACAGGTTGTCTCTTCACTCTGTTGATTATTTCCATTGCTGTGGGCACCTTTTAAACAGCAGAAATTTATTTCTCACAGTTCTGGTGGATGGGAAGTTGAAGATCAAGGCAGTGACAGACTCAGTGTCTGGTAAGGTCCTGTTTCCTGGTTCATAGATAGCGCTTTCTCATTTCTTCACATGGAGGAAGGGTAAGGGATCTCTCTGGGGCCTCTTCTGTAAGTGCCCTTATAGAAGATCTGCCATTGTGACCTAATCATCTCCTCCAAACCCAATCTCCTAATACCATCATCTTGGGGTGAGGATTTCAACATATGATTTTTTTTTTAAAACTTTAGGAAATTGTATTAGTTAATTCTTATGCTGCTATGAAGAAATACCAAGACTGGATAATTTATAATGGAAAGAGGTATAATTGACTGACAGTTCCACATGGTTGGGGAGGCCTCAGGAAACTTACAATCATGGTAGAAGGAGAAGCAAACATGTACTTTTTCACATGGCAGTAGGACAGAGAAATGCAGTGCCAGCAGGGGAAATGCTGGATGCTTATAAAACCATCGGATCTCACGAGAACTCATCCACTATCATGGAAACAGCATGGGGGATACCACCCCCATGATTCAATTACCTCCACCTTGTCCAGCCATTGACACATGGGGATTATTACAATTCAAGGTGAGATTTGAATGGGGACACAGAGCCAAACCATACCATTTCTCCCCTGGCCTCTCACAAATATCATGTCCTCACATTTCAAAACACAATTATGCCTTTTCAACCGTCCCCCAAAGTCTTAATTCATTCCAGCATTAACCCAAAAGTTCATATTCAAAGTCTCATCAGAGATAAGGCAAGTCTCTTCTGTCTATGAGCCTGTAAAATCAAAATCAAGTTAGTTACTATCTAGATACAATGGAAATACAGGCATTGGGTAAATACACCCATTTCAAATGGGAGAAATTGGCCAAAACATATGGGCTACGGGCCTCATGCAAGTCCTAAATCCAATAAGGCAGTCATCAAACCTTAAAGTTTCAGAATGATCTCCTTTGATGCCGTGTCTGACATCCAGGTCATGCTGATGCAAGAGATGGGTTTTGATGGCCTTGGGCAGCTCTGCCCCCGTGGCTTTGCAGGGTACAGCCTCCCTCCTGGCTGCTTTCATGGACTGGCATTCAGTGCCTGTGGCTTTTCTGGGCGCATGGTGCAAGCTGTCAGTGGATTTACCATTCTGAGGTCTGGAGTACGGTGGCCCCCTTCTTACAGCTCTACCAAGCAGTGTCCCAGTGGGGACTCTATGTGGGGGCTCCAACCCCACATTTCCCTCCCACACTGCCCTAGCAGAGGTTCTCCATGAGGGCTCCGCCCCTGCAGCAAACTTCTGCCTGGACATCCAGGCATTTCCACACATCCACTGAAATCTAGGTGGAGGTTTCCAAACTTCAATTCTTGACTTCTGTGCACCCACAGGCCCAACACCATGTGTAAGCCATCAAGGCTTGGGGCTTGCACCCTCTGAAGCAACAGCCCAAGCTATACCTTGGCTTCTTTTAGCCACAGCTGGAGCTAAAGCAGCTGGGACACAGGGCACCATGTCCTGAGGATGCCCTGGGTGGGGAGGGGTGGTGGGGGAGGGGGGTGGCTTGGACCTAACCTCTGAAACCATTTTTTTCCCTCCTGGGCTTCTGGGCCTGTGATGGGAGGGGCTACTATGGAGATCTCTGGCATACCCTGGAGACATTTTCTCCATTGTTTTAGTCATTACCATTCAGTTCCTTGTTACTTATGCAAATTTCTGCAGCTGGCTTGAATTTCTCCCCAGAAAATGGGATTTTCTTTCCTATTGCATTGTTAGGCTGCAAATTTTCCAAACTCTTATGTTCTGCTTCCTCTTGAATGCCTTGCTGCCTAGAAATTTCTTCCGCCAGATACCCTAAATCATCTCTCTCAAGTTCAAAATGCCACAGATTTCTAGGGCAGGGCAAAATGACACCTGTCTCTTTGCTAAAACATAGCAAGATTCACTTTTGCTCCAGTTCCCAATAAGTTCCTCATCTCCATCTGAGACCACCTCAGCCTGGACTTCATTGTCCATATCACGATCAGCATTTTGATCAAAACTATTCAATAAGTCTCTGGAAAGTTCCAGACTTTCCCTCATTTTCCTGTCTTCTTCTGAGCCCTCCAAACTGTTCCAACCTCTGCCTGTTACCCGTTTCCAAAGTCGCTTCCACATTTTTGGGTATCTTTATAGTAGCACCCTACTCTCTGCAGGACCAATTTACTGTATTAATTTGTTTTCACGCTGCTATGAAGAAATACTCAAGACTGGGTAATTTATAAGGGAAAGAGGTTTAATTGACTCACAGTTCTGCAGGGCTGGGGAGGCCTCAGTAAACTTACAATCATGGTGGAAGAGAAGCAAACACATCCTTCTTCACATGAAGGCAGCAGGGAGAAGTACCGAGCAACATAAACATAATATATAATGAAATTAATCAATCACTAGTTAACATACACAAGACAAAAAGGGAGAAAACATAAATATATAAAATATAAAAAATTTGAAATGAGAATGGAAAAATAATCATAGAAACAAAGAAAATTAAGATTTAAGAAAATATTTATTTCCATGTAAAAAAATTTGAAGAAACTGGATTACTTTCTTGGAAAATATAAAGTTCCCAAATTAATTGTGTTACAGACAGAAGACCTAAATCCACCTGATGGATTGTTGTGGAATAAAATGAGAAATTTGCCAAAGAGTTACCCCTTCCCTTTAAACAGCTTTGTAGCATTTCATTCCAAATGCATTTAATCATTTCCCCATTGCTGGGCTATTTTTGACTTTACAAGTCTTTTTTTTTCCAAACAAAAATTGAATTCTTTATGGCTATAGTTAACAATAATATATTGTTTATTTCAAAATAGCTAGAAGAGAAGATTTTGAATGTTCTTACCAAAAAGAAATAATAAACATTTAAGATGACAGATTTGCTAACTACCCTGATTTGATGATTCACAATGTTTATAAGTATCACAACATCAAATTGTTTCCCATAAATATGTACAATTATTATGTGTCAATTAAAAATGAAATGAAATTTAGAAAAAGAAAAAAATGAAATTCTATCAAATGTGAAGGAAAACAGAGTTGCAAAACCCCTTAAATTGTATTAGAGGACTGCAAAAGAAACACTACAAATTTTGCCTTAAACCAGTGTGATATGGATTTCAAATCCAGCAAAGCATAAAAAAGAATAATAGCAATGAACTTCACTTATGATGATCAATACGAAATCCTAATAAAATAATAGCAAATGAAAATCAGCAGCACACTAAAAGAAAGAGAAAGGCCTATAACCAAGTGGGGCTCATTCCAGGAGTTAAAGATGGTTCAATATTAGAAAAGTTTTTTATACTTCATTTGCTATCATTCCTATTTTATTAAACATTACAAATGTTTAATGGAATAATAATAAATCTGATAAAAATAAATGGAATAAAAATAAATAATGGAATAATAATAAATGGAATAAAAATAAAAATTTTAATGTTTAATACAATATGAATTAAGGAAACTCATAACAAAGCAGGTATTTTCTTAATAAAACAAGAATACATATATATGTTGTATTGCTGTATAAAATTGTGCTTGTAGTCAAGTACATATGTGTGTGTATATATTTTATATATATATATACACATATATATATAATTTATTTATTTTTTTAGACAGGATCTCTCTCTCTCTCTCTCTCTCTCTCTCTCTCTCTCTCACCCAGGCTGTAGTTCAGTGGTGCAATCATAGCTCCCTTCCCTCCTGGGATAAAGGGATTCTCCTGCCTAGGCCTTCCAAGTAGCTGGGACTACAGGCATGCACCACCATGCCTGGTTCAAAAAATATATCTTAAACCAAAAGTAAGCACTATTCTTCACGATGAAAACCTATTAATACTGTTAAAGTCATGAAGATAAGGATGCTCACTCTCACCATTGTTATCTGATAGTTTTTCTAGAGCACTAAACAATAAGAGAAAGAAATAAAGGTATAAAAATTGTAAGCCGAGAGTGAAAAGCAACCTAAAGGTCCATCAATGGATGAATGGATAAAGAAGATGTGGTGTACATGGCATGTTATTTGGTCTTAAAAGAAGGAAATCCTGCCATATTCGACAACATGGATGAACCTGGGGGCATTATGCTAAGTGAAACAAGTCAGTTGCAGAAGAGTAATACTGCATGATTCCACTTCTATGACATATCTAAAGTAGTCAACCATAGAAGTAGAAAGTAGAAAGGTGAGTTTGGGGGAGAGGGAAATTGGGACTTGCTGTTCAATGGGCATAAAAAGTTTCAGTTATACAGGATAGATAAGTTCTAGAGATCTCCTGTACAAAATTATGCTTGTAGTTAAATATACTTTACACGTTTATTAAGAGCGTTGATCTCATGTTTCTTTTTACTACAATACATTTTTAAAAACGAATAAAAATCATAAAGGAAAAGACAAAATTATTATTTCCAAATGCTGTGATTGTATAACTGGAAAACTCAACAAATCAACTGAAAAAACACTATTAGAAACAGTAAGAGAGGCCAGGCACAGTGGCTCAATGACTGTATTCCCAGCATTTTGGGAGGTCGAGGCAAGTGAATCACTTGAGGCCAGGAGTTTGAGAACAGCCTGGCCAATACAGAGAAACCCCATCTCTACTAAAAATACAAAAAAAAAAAAAAAAAAAAAAATTAGCCAGGCATGGTGGCACATGCCTGTAGTCCCAGCTACTTGGGTGGCTGAGGCACAAGAATCTCTTGAGCCCAGGAGGTGGAGGTAGTGGTGAGCCGAGCTCTCGCCACTGCACTCCAGCCTGAGTGACAGAGTGAAACTGTCTCAAACAAACAAACAAAAACACAGTAAGAGAATTCAGGCTTCTGGTTCTCAGATCAATATGCAACATTGATAATGTTCCTAAATAACACTTTACTAGTTAATACGATTGTGTAGAAACATGTGAAAAGATACCCAATTTCATTCATATTTAATAAGATCAAATGAAAACAAGGACTCCTTTTTCACTTATCAAGTTGATTAGGTTAAAAGCTGACAGTATATAGAATTTAAAGTACAGGGAAACAGACATTCTTATAAAATGTTAATGAGACTGCAAAATTGGTGCAACTCCTTTGGTAGGCAATTAAACATTATCTAGCATCATAAAAAGTACAGACACCCTTTGACTCAGAGTTCACATCTAGGAACTTATTCAACAGATTACTTTCATGTGCACAAAGATACATATACAAGGGTGTGTATTGTAGCACAGTTTGAAACAGCAAAAGACTTGTAAAATGGGAAATGTCCAGCAAAAGGGAATGCGTAAATGCATTTGGAATAGACTCCTATATGGCTGTTTAAAGGAATGAAGTACATCTATATGCGCAGATACGGAACAATCTCTGTTTTAGTCCTTTTGGGCAGCTGTAACAAAAATCTGAGATGGGGGAATTAATAAACAGCAGAAATTTATTGCTCATAGTTCCGGAGGCTGGGAAGTCCAATATCAAGAGGCCAGCAAGTTCAGTGTCTGTTGAGGGACCGTTCCTCATAGATGGTGCTTTCTCTATGTCCTCATACAGCTGGAAAGGTGAAAGGGTTAATAAGCTCCCTCAGGCCTCTTTTTTAAGGGTGCTAGTCTCATTCATGAGGGCTCCACCCCATGACCCAATCGCCTCCCGAAGCCTTGCATCAACACTGTCACCTTGGGGGTTAGGTTTCAACATCTAAACTTTGAGGTAGACACAAAGATTCAGACTCAGTAATTCCCAGTATAGGTATTATGAAAAAAGCCACAAGACATGGAGTAATGCCTGTAATATATTGCCATTTGTGTCAGGAAAAAAGATGTGTATTAACAATACTTTCTGAAAGGATAAAATAAAATAAGTGAAGACCTGCCAAAAGGTGTCCAGAAGCCCAGAGAGGAGGGAAGCCTTGCTGTTTCATGATGTTACCTCGGACATGCATCACTTTTCTGGTTAAAAAGGCCAGTATAAGCATGTGAATGAATCTGATATTCATTATTGAATTGTTGAATAACCTTGCCCTCCCCCTCCACACTTCTGTATCATGTACCATGCTAGACCTGGAGGATACAGCAGAGAACAAGACATGCCTGTTCCAGTTCCTTCCTTCATAAAAGTTTAGCAGTCTAGAGTAGGGCTTTGCTACTCCAAGTGTGTTTTGTGGATCAGCAGCATCCACATCACCTGAGAGCTTGCAAGTCAGATTCTCCATTTTAACAAAGTCCCCAGGGGATTCATTTGCACAGTGTGATTTGAAAGCTCCGTTCTAGGGATCATCCTCAAATAACTCTACTCTCGCTGGTTCAGATATGGTTTCTGGCCTGGAAGAGAGAGAGCACAGCTTCAGCTAGCTGGGAACATGCTGAATATACTCACAGGAGCATTGCGGGGAAGGAGGTTAAATACCTGCAGTCCAAATTGTGCTATAACTTTACACTAATTTTTGTCCTGCTTTTTCTCTCAGGAGTTAACAACTAAATAGCTTTGCTGTGCTGTTGCTATAGCAACAGGGTTCAGTAGCGCTTTGACTGTTTCCTATTGCCAGAGCCTCTCGACTAGTCTCCCTGCCTCCAACTGAGCTTGCTTTCAGTTAATCAAAGTCGAAATCAAACACGTGGCAATTGGGGCAATCACAGTCCCTGGATGATACAACTGGTACAATAACTGCCTAACTTTGCCTTAATTTAGGACTGTTTAGAATTATGTGCAACTGATTCCTGAAATCAGAACGTAGTCACCCCTTGCCACAGAGAGAAAAATAATTTCTTTGACAGTTGTATATTTTTCAATTTCTAATTTCTATAGGGTTTTTTTTTGCTGTGTAAATATAGTAAAAAATTAGGAAATGCAAATGAGTGAAGAATATACAATCTAAGTTCCCACATGTCTGTTTTTTTGTGACTGCACATTAAGCCACTGTTGGGTAAAATGGGATGGTGTGTGTGAATCACCTGGTGCTGAGCCCAGCACTTAGTGGGTCTATAGGCACGAGCATTTCATCCTTCCTTCTCCAGGTGACAAGGTCTCAGGCATATACCTTCCCTTGCCATCCCCCAGTGACTGCTACCAGGCCCAGGTATCCACATCTAACGTGAGTCCACAGCACCTCTGGCATTCTGAAGCATTTTCATAGAGGTGTTTCCTGTGTAGACATAAAGCGACAACTGTCTTTGTCCAAAGGATAGTGCCTAGAAATGCGAGTACTAGGCACCCCATAAAAGGCAGCCCAGTTCCTGTTTACTGGTTGTGCCTCAATTCTTCATGGGCCTCCTCTGTAGCTACTTCTTCTCTTCTGTTTATTTTGAAACAAATCCAGAGAATTTGGAGACAAGGAGATCATTTGGGTCAGTTTCCTGACCTCTGATAAGGCTTATGCAATTTATGCATGTGATAACTGTGATCCAAAGAAGTTACATGATGTCATACAGCAAATTGATGGCAGAGGGGAATTAGTTCTCCTGGTTTATCCACTACATTATTTTTAAGTTTGACATTTTGTTGGGTTATAACATATTGCAGTGAAGTGTGCACATCTTACATGTATAGCTCAATGAAGCTTCATATATGTGTATACCACGTAACCACCACCACCATCAAGGCAGAACTTGGCCAGCACCCCAGCAAGTTCCCTGATGCCCCTCCCAGTTAGCGTCTTTGCCAAAGACAAGTGCTATCATCCTAGATTAGTTTCACCTACAATCTGTGGCGCTGCAGATCGGAGGATCAGCTACTGCTACTGCCATCTTACAATTGAGCAATTTGTGACCTTCATTAAGTAGCAAAGGCTACATAACAACAATAACATCTAATATGGTTGGACTGCTACCTCTACGCCAGGCACTGTGCATGTGTGTATCTCATTTAACGTTCACAGCTCCATGAGGCAAACACTGTTACCACCTGATAATTCTCTCCTCTCTCTCTCCCCCCATCTCTCTGTCTCTCCTCCTCTCTATCTTATCTATCTCTCAGGATTTATCATTGAAGTTTGACCTTCACAATGTGGAGGCTGGTTAAGCAATCTCTGTGAGGCTAGTTCATTGCATCTAATGCGGAACCTTGGATTCCACAGGGCAAGCAGCTGGGAATGGAGATGAATGAGCAGGAGAGAGCAAGAACCAGCTGGACCCTATGAGCACAAACTAGAACAAGGGGAGCAACTCTCCTGTATTTCCAGGACTGAAGGGGTTTCCAGAGATTCAAGACTTTCAGTTTTAAAATTAGGAAAGACCCAGGCAAACTAGGGGGGAAGGTGGAAACCATGAGGACAGCCTGCGAGCCATGTCGGTTCTTGCACCTCCAGCCTTGGCAGTTTGGGCATCCTTAGGGGAAGCTGGTGCGCCGTCATGGAGCTGAATACACAGACCTGGCTCAGAGGTTGAAGAAGCTGAATGTAGATCTCAGGGAAGGTAGAAAAGTCGCAGGTCCCACACCAAAGAGGTAGGCCAGCAGGTAAGCGACAACCTGTGTGAGCTACAAAAAGGCTACCAGCTTCACTTCCGCCCTGCAAAGCTGTTGCTCGAAGGTTTCCTGTGAGCCATCCTAGCCAGAAATACACAGGGAAGTGAATTCTGAAAAATGGAGCTCAGCCTAGCCAACTGGACAGATTACGAAGAGTCACCCCTCCTTTACAGATGCGGAAACAGCCTCAGAGAGGCTAATTAACACACCCAGACTCACACAGCTAGCAAGGAACTCTAGCTGTAGAGTCTTATCCTAACACAGGCTCTATTTCACAGGCTCTGGGAGGTCAGTGATACCAACAGCTGGGCAAAGTTCCAGGACAAAGTTTAGGGCAGGTTCCCAGGCATAGAAGCAAGTGGAGTTGAGGCCATTAAAAGCAGGGGTCTGGTATTGCACTGGCCCAGCTGTATAATGTCCCACAAGTTAGTGAACCTCTGCAAGCCTCAGTTTTCCATTACGTGAAATGAGTTCATCATAATCCCTATCTCACAGGGTTTTAGTGAGGATGAAGGGAGACGACCCAAGGATTCAGAGAGCCCAGTTGCAACCTGTAATTCAAGAGCTGTGTATATGCCCAGCATTCACTCTTGCAAGAAAAGCTCTTAGGGCTGGATGATAGAGCAGGAGCTATCATTGCCCAACCCTAGGAGACTGCCCTCAGCTCCAAAGTACGGAGGCACAGTGGCACAGAGGCCTGAGGCCCCCCCTGCATAGAGCTGGTTGGGACTAGGCTCAGCTCAGGCTGTGGGGTGAGGCATTAGGAGGGCTGCAGAGGCAGATACTGATGGAGTCAGTGGGGATACTGACAGACCTGTCAGGCCTTAGAAACTGAGAGCTCCCTGAAGGTTTCACCTGCACCCCTTTCCCCCAGCTGAACAGCAGCTTTTCAGAGGACGTGGGTAAGGTGTGCTTCCTGCCACCCTGGCAGCCCCAGGTGAGTCAGCGGGACTCCTGGGCCACAGGACAGCCCAGGTGGAGTGGGAAGAATGAAGCAGCACCCTCGCAGCCCGCTTTGCCACAGGCAGTGGGGGCAAATGCACCAGTTTCGCAGAGTTTGGTGCTAAATTTAGAACCCATCGTCCTAGTGAGCTCAGTCACTGTTTAGTCAGAGGCGAAATCCAGGGCTGATGAAACTTACCTGCCTGTCACTGCCCGGCTGGCATGTGCCACTGCCCATGGAGGGTGGCATAGGAAGCTCACAGCATCCGAGTCTACGCCTCTGACCCTTGCCACTCCTGCTCTGCCCCCAGGCCAGACTGTGCGACCACCATGGCAGGTCCCTGACATGGGCCCTTGGGACCAGAGAGCCTCATAAGGTGCTGCTGCCTTGGACCTGCTGACTAGCCATGTTCTCCCAGCCAGACTAAATCTCCAGCTGTTCTTCTGAAAGCTTCTGCTGCTTTCTGAATTTAACACTGGGAGAAATGGATTCAGCACCAAGGTTGTGAGGCCCCAGGGATCTTGCCTATTGGCTTTCAGGGATCAGTTATTTCCCAAGGCCAGGGCAGAGGGCTGGCTCAATGGAAGTCAGGCTTGGGGATTGAGTGAGTACTTATTGTGTGCCAAGCCCTGTAAATGCAGGAGCTGCCAATCCACAGCAGTATTTTAAAACTGGGAATCCCCACCCCATAACAAAATCGATTTAGTGGATCATGACCAGCATATAAGAAAATGAAACAAAATAGAGAAGATCAGAGGGACTGAAAGTAGAAAGGGTAGATATTGTTTTCTGAAAATTTATGTGTGTAGGTGAGTACTAGATTGAAATATACAACGTATTTGTTAATGAGGGCCAAAGTCCAGAAGAGTTTAAGAAACACTGGCCCAGAGTGGGAGGGAAGTATCCCAATGTAATTGTAGGTGTGGAAAGAGGACAGACCTGGATTTAAATCCTGGATCCGCTGCCAGCCATGTGAACTTGGTCTAGGCAGTATCTCTAAGTCTATTCTCACTGACTGCTTTTATTTTTAAGGATAATAATGCCTTCTACAAAGGGTTCTTAATGAAAGCTAGAGCTGAGGCATGCCCAGGTGCTAGCATAGGACCTGGTACCCTATTAGGTGTTCAGGCCATGGAAGCTATTTACGTTGTTATAAGCACTGCAAGAGACCTGGAGGCAAGGGAGGGATTAACTCCTGGGGGGCTGGCAGAGCCTTCACAGAAGAGCTGACGACTGAACTGAGGCTCAGACAATGCATAAGGGCATGTGAAGAAGAGTGGAGGGGACGGGGCAGTCTGGGAAGGGGAACCATCGTCTCTCAATGTGGGGAGTGCAAATGGGTCTTTTTTTCAGGAAGCAGCTGCATAGTTGGGCTGGTGGGAGTGTAGAGTGAGTAGGAAGCAGGGCATGGCAGGCAATGGGCCTGGGTTATCATGTTGGGGCCCTTTGAAGGTGAAAGTCTTTGTATGACACACGGGAGAGATTGAGCGTTGTCCTGGGGGTGCAGGGACTGCTGTGGCTTGAGTGTGTCCCCCCAAAATTCAGGTGTTAAAACTTAGTGGTCAATGTGACGGTATCAAGAACTGGGGTCATTAAGCAGTGATTAGGCAATGAAAGTTCCTGTCCTTGTGAATGGAATTAAGACCCTTATAAAAAAGGCTCCATGCAGCATTCCTTCACTTGATCTTCTGCCTCCTGCCATGTGAGAATGCAACAAGAAGGCCCTTACCGAACACTAGAGGCTGATGCCTTGATTTTGGGCTTCCCAGACTCCAGAACTGTGGGTGATAAATTTCTGTTCTTTATAAATTACCCAGTCTCAGGTATTCTGTTATAGCAGCACAGAACGGACTAAGACAGGCACCCATGTGGGCAGGGGGGTAATTAGATTTGTCTTGGTGTTTAGCCTCTTATTCTGTAATGCTTTTGTCCCCATAATTAGTTTTTTAAAAAATTTTATTTTATTTTAGGTTCTGGAGTACATACACAGGATATGCAGGCTTGTTCCCATAATTAGTTTTTTAAAAAAATTCCTCTACAAAATGCAAATCAAAACCACAATGAGATACCATCTCACACCAGTTAGAATGGCGATCATTAAAAAGTCAGGAAACAACGGGTGCTGGAGAGGATGTGGAGAAATAGGAACACTTTTACACTGTTGGTGGGATTGTAAACTAGTTCAACCATTATGGAAAACAGTATGGCGATTCCTCAAGGATCTAGAACTAGATGTACCATATGACCCAGCCATCCCATTACTGGGTATATACCCAAAGGATTATAAATCATGCTGCTATAAGGACACATGCACACGTATGTTTATTGCGGCACTATTCACAATAGCAAAGACTTGGAATCAACCCAAATGTCTATCAGTGACAGACTGGATTAAGAAAATGTGGCACATATACACCATGGAATACTATGCAGCCATAAAAAAGGATGAGTTCGTATCCTTTGTAGGGACATGGATGCAGCTGGAAACCATCATTCTTAGCAAACTATCACAAGAACAGAAAACCAAACACCGCATGTTCTCACTCATAGGTGGGAACTGAACAATGAGATCACTTGGATTTGGGAAGGGAAACATCACACACCGGGGCCTATCATGGGCAGGGGGGAGGGGGGAGGGGGGAGGGATTGCATTGGGAGTTATACCTGACGTAAATGACGAGTTGATGGGTGCTGACGAGTTGATGGGTGCAGCACAGCAACATGGCACAAGTATACATATGTAACAAACCTGCACGTTATGCACATGTACCCTAGAACTTAAAGTATAATAATAATAAAAAAATAAATAAATAAATAAATAATAAAAAAAATCCCTCTACCTGGAAGTGCCTTCCAGTGTCTTAACTTCAGGAGAGGTCCCCTCATTGGCTGGGCCATTAAATTCAGCCCTTTAAGGAGGAGACCAGGTTTGCTTGGCATGGGCTATCTGAGCCCAGCAGTGAACTCACCATCACATCATTGGAGGAATGCAAGCAGAAGCTGATATATCTCTTGGGGGATATGATGGAGAGGTAGTTAAGCACTGAAAGACACATGTGGAGCAAATGACTTTGGAGGGCCTGTCAGCTCTGGGTCTGATGCTGCTGTCTTATGTGGCAGGAGAGGGGAGTCCTAAGGGTGTCCCAGAAATAGTTTTTCTCTTCCTACATGGCGGGGTGAGGAGAGGAGGCCTGAGTGTCTGGGTCAGCTGCTGAAGAGTCCCTTAAATACGGTAGAGAAGGGGACTCTGAGCTTTGAGCACAGGACATTCCCAGGCCTCTCTGCAGAGTTGCCAGAAGGAAGTCAGTGAAGGGTTGTCTTCCCATGGCAGTGAGAGGCCCTACCCAAGGAGTCCGAGACCCCATGAGTCACCGCATGGTGGCTGCACTGAAATGCTGACTGCATGACCTGGAGTTATTGAGCAACGAGCAGCCACATGGAGACGAAGAAAAGGGACTTTCAGTCCCGCAGGCTTGGGTTTGAATCTGCTTCTTCATTCATGAGCCAAGTGGCCTCAGGCAATTCCAAAACTCTCTGGGTCTGAAGTTACACATCTACCAAGCGGGAATTCACAACACTCATCTAGCAGGACTATAGCTTGGAGACATGTAACAGTCAATACATAGTAGCTATGATGATGACACTTGTGACACATTAAGGCACATTAAGGTACATGTTACTCTTTTTTTTTTTTTTTTTTTTGAGAGGAAGTCTTGCTCTTGTCCCCTAAGCTGGAGTGCAAATGGCATGATCTTGGCTCACTGCAACCTATGCCTCCCGAGTTCAAGTGATTCTCCTGCCTCAGCCTCCCGAGTAGCTGGGATTACAGGCACCTGCCACCATGCCCAGCTAACTTTTGTACTTTTAGTCGAGACGGGGTTTCACCATGTTGGCCAGGCTGGTCTTGAACTCCTGGCCTCAGGTGGTCCACCCGCCTTGGCCTCCCAAAGTGCTGGGATTACAGGCATGAACCCCCGTGCCTGGCCACATTAAGGCACATGTTACTCTTGTAAGTCTAGTATGAAATGCATAGGCCCAGAGCTACCCAAGGAACTTAGGTCACAAAAGTTTAATTACAAAGGGGCCTGGGAGAAAATCCATGATTGATCTTCTGAGTGGGGACCACGGGAATGACAGGTGTGGCCAGAGGAGACAGGAGGTCATGGTGGATTCAACCAGCTTGGCCTTACTTGGAGGACCCCTAAGGGTGCTGGTCAAAAGAAGCTCTCATTTCTTGGTGTGGGGGAAATCTCTGACCCAAGGTAGGAGATCCTAGTAGTGAGAGGGCTCCCAGGACAAAGATGGTGCTTTGGAGAGGATTGGCCAAAAAGAACTTGGGGTGTCTGAAGACCCCTCCCCTCCCCAATCTCAGTAGGCCCTAGATGCCTGTCACCTTCACAGTGAGCATCCCCCATAGCCAACTGGAGGCTGGTGGTGGTGGTGGGGAACACTAACAGTTCAGCAGCCCGTGGGTGTTACTGGTTGTCTCTATCTTTCCTTCACAATCCTCAGCACAACACACATTAAGTTTTGCATTTTTCTCAGTGTTGGCTCTTGCCTTGAGCTTTTTAATTGGACCTCCCCACACTGATTCCTCAGAGGAGCAGGGGACAGGCAGGATTAGTTCCGAATGCAAAGGCTTCCAAAACCTTGAGTTGGGAGGCAGGAGGGGAGAGAGACAAGTCTGGGAACACATATAGCCTATTTATATTATTTTCTGCTGCCACTTTACTGCCAAATATGGTCCTTGGTATATAGGAATTGCACAAAAAATATCCATTAAGAAAAACATGTAAGCACACAAAGTTGTTTCCTCAAAAATCTTATCTGCAGCAAACAGACTCTGAGGTGCTCCCCAACAATCTCCACCTCCTGGTGTTTGCCCTTTGTGTAATCCCTGTCCTTGAATGTGAGTGGAACCTGCAACTTGCTTCTCACCAATGGAGTGTGGCAAAGGTGATGAGATTATGTTTCTGTGATTATGTTTCGTCATGTAAGACTTCATCTTGGCAGATGGAGGGAGGGATGCCCTTGTTGAGTTTGATGAAGTGAGCAGCCATGCTGAAGAATCCCACGTGGCAGTGAAGTGCAAGAAGCCTCTAGACTCTAAGAGAGATGTCCTGTCAATAGCCAGCAAAGAGTCAGGACCCTCAGCCATGCAGCTGCATGGAAATGAATTCTGCCAACAACCTGAACAAACTTGACTTAAATTCTTCCCCAGTCAAACTTCCCGATGAGACTGCAGCCCAGCTGATACATTGATTGTACCCTTGAGAGACTGAGCACATGACCCAGCTAAGCTGTGCCTGGACTTGTGACCCAGGGAAACTGCGAAATGATAAATGTGTGTTGTTTTAAACTGCTAAGTTTGTGATAACTCATTATGCAGCATAGAGAACTAATACAATATCCATTTCTAACACTCTAAACCAGCACATGCTAATTAAAGTTTTCATCCTTTCAGTGTGTTTTTCATTTCAATTTTGTTTTGTATCTAATTTATTCAGAGATAATAAATTCATATGGTACCAACATTTAAAACTATGAAAGCATTTATAGTAAAAAGTCTTCTCTTGTTTTCCTGTTCCCAGTTACTCGGTTTCCCTCCCCAGGGACAACTTGTGTAACCAGTTTCTCATTTATCCTTCCAGGGATGTTCTACACTTGTATGTGCAATTACCACTAAATAAATATATTTATTTTTCATGAATGGCACTGTACTATGTATATACTTCACTTTGTTTTTCAGTTAATATTTCTTAAAGGTTATTCTGTATCAGTCCAATCAAAGCTCTTGATTTTTAAGATGGGCATGTCATAATTTAATAACCAGTCTGCAATTGATAGACTTTTAGGTAGTGTTCAATGTTTTGTTTTTACAAACAATATTGTAAGATACTTTGTATATTTGTAATATGGTGCAAGTGCAAGTATTTCTGGAGAAGAAATTTCTAGAAGTGGAATTTCAGGGTGAAAGGACATATATCTTTGTAATAATGACAGATATTGCTTCTCTTCCATAAAATTCATAACAGTTAATTCTTCTGTCACAATGTATGAGAATCCCTGTTTCTCTTACACCTCACAAAGACAGGGTCAATCTTTTTGCTTCTTGATAAACTGTCAGGTGAAAAATGATTTATCAGTGCATTTAATTTGCAGTTGAGTATATTTTCACAGGTTCAACAAATATATGTATTTTCTTTTCTGAATTCTGTTCATTTCCTTTACCATTTTCTTATTTGTTTGTTGGTCTTTCTTCTCTTTTAAAGATTGATATGCAGAGCTCTTTCTCTATTATCTAATTATTTAGATAGTTTAGATAATTAGAGCTAATTATCTATTAGGATAATTAGCCCTTTGTAATATGATTTGCAAATGCTGTATTTTCCTAGATTGCATTTTGATTTTATTCATTATGGTCTTTGCAATGTTTATTTCTAAAAATTTAAATTTATTAGTCTTTTCCTTTATCTTCTCTTTCTCTCTCTTTTCTCTCTCCTTCCTTCTCTCTCTCTCCCTCCCTTCCTTCTTTCCTCTCTTCCTCTCTCTCCCCCCTACTTTCCTCTTTCCCCCTTTCTCCTCCCTCCCTCCCTCCCTCCCTTCCTTCCTTCCTTCTTTCCTTCCTTCCTTCCTTCCTTCGTTCCCTCTCTCTCGTTCTTTTTCTCAGCCTCTGGGTTTAAGTAATATTTGAAAAGTCCTTCCCTAATCTGATATAATAGCATAAACATCCAATTATGATACTTTAAAAATATCAGTTAAATAGAGTACAAGGAAGTTGATCCCTTTGAGAATGACCAATAAGAGGACTTTTGGTATGAACCACAGACAAAGAAGAAATTTCAACTTTTCAAGCCAGAAAATGGAGGCAGGTACAGTTTCTCCTGGGCAAAGACTGAATGAATGCAGCAATCAAGAAGACCCCAACTCAGATTGGCCTGATCCCCAGTCCTGGTGCCCAGGTTGTGTCCCAGCTCCAGGCTGTGTCACCCCAAGGGCCTGAGACCCATGCCAACATGCCAATTTCCCTCACCTGTAAAATGGGAATGCCATTACCTGTCCCACCTTGCCTGCCTTGCAAAGTTGCTGTGAGGAACTAATGAGGCCAATGAGAATGGAAAAGCCCTGACAACTTCAAGTTTTGTACACATGCACATTGCCCTTCCCAGTGAGCCAGAGTAAATATGTCCAGCCTAGTCAATACCAATGCCTATACCATCCCCAAAATTACCCTGGTTGGAAAACTCCAAGTCATCTTTTACCCCTTCTTCCCATATCCTCTATATCTAAGGAGTTGCCACAATTCACTGATTCTAATGCTAATTTTTTCTTGCCTCTGTCTTCTCTTTTCTACTTTCACCACCACTGCCGTTGTTCTGCATCCATCTTTTCTTGGTTGGACCATTGCAGAAATGTCCTCGGTGTCTGTCTGTCACTGGTCCTTTGCTTTCCCCAATCTTCTGCTCCCAGATCCAGGCCTGGGCCTGTCCTTGAAGAGGGACTGGCCATACCTGGTTGGAGCCAGTTAAGTATGAATATCTAGGCAGACCAGCTGATCGTCTGTCTCCTCAGCAGCTAGCCCAGTTTAGTTCAGTATCAGGTGAATAGAACCCTGCTCTAGCCCAAGGCGGTGTGACTCTTTATTATTTTAAGCTAATCGCGGGAGTTCCATTCCCCTCGCCAGTGACTGACATAGGAATGGATGTGGGGCACAATTCTGGCCAAGATGTGATGGGAAGACCATCAGGGCAATTCTGGGAAATATTTTTCTTGTTTTTGTTTTGTTTTGGTTTGGTTTGGTTTTTTAGAGATGGTGGTCTTGCTATGTTGCCCAGGCTGACCTGAAATTTCTGGGCTCAAGTGATCCTCCTGCCTCAGCCTCCCAAATAGCTGGGACCACAGGAAGGAGCCACTGCACCCAGCATTCTGGGAAAGATTCCCTGGCTCTGAAGTAATTTCATACTGCTGCTTCCTGTTGGTCTGCATGTGATACCTGGAACTGTGGTGGACATTTTGAGACCACGAAGGGGAGATGAGGCCTCTTAACCTGATGATGGTAGAAAGGGCAAATGGAAAGAACCCTAATAATACTGACCTGCAGAACTGATCAAATCTGGAATTGCCCTGCCTCTGGAATTCTTACAGGACAGAATCAATGTGTGGAATGCTGTGCTGGGTTTCTGTTACTTGCAGCTGTGAGTAGTCTTACAGCTGAAAATACTACTACCACATCTATGGACATAACAGGGCACCCTGACTGGAGCAGAGCTGCCATGTGCATACATCTGGCATGGAGGACACCTTGTTCTCCAGGGATCTGGTTGCTTGTGTTAATATGTGTGAGGCTTTTGTTTTGGCCTAGGGAAGGAGGGAGGGTTAGGGGTATATGCAAAGATGGGGAAATAAGGAGAATGGGAGGATGTCAGTGATTGTCCTTTCTTCCCCCCAAGACCGTTACCATTGGTCTGCCCTGAGGATCAGTGTATTAGTCTGTTCTCATGCAGCTATAAAAAACTACCTGAGACTGTGTAATTTATGAAGAAAAGAGGTTTAATTGACTTACAGTTCTGCAGGCTGTACAGTAAGCATGGCTGGGAAGGTCGCAGGAAACTTACAGTCATGGCGGGAGGCGAAGGAGAAGCAGGTGAGTCTCACATGGCTGAGCAGGAGGAAGAGAAAAAGTGAAGGTGGTGGTGATATACACTTTCAAACAACCAGATCTCATGAGAACTCTATCAGGAGACAGCACTAGGGGGATTGTGCTAAACAATTAGAAACCACCCCCATGATCCAATCACCTCCCACCAGGCCCCTCCTCCAACACTGGGGATTATAATTTGACATGAGATTTGAGTAGAGACAGAGACAAACCATATCAATCAGCTTTGAGTCCTGATGGAGAGAGGTTTGGGCCAGGAGTCAGAAGAGTGGCATTCATAAAAATGTTGTGAGATCCTGATTCCACATCACTTCAGGGCCCAGCAGGCAGGGAAGAGTGGCAGCAGGGGATGGTTTAGGAGGCTGATGCAATGGCCCCGGTAAAGAGGAAGAAGGGTCCTGGTCCAGGAAGGTGGTATGGCATGGTAAAGAGTGACCAACTGGTCTCTCTGGGGGATGGATAAGGAGAGGAGAGCTCCCTGAAGGCCTCAGCAGTGAGAGTGATCACAGAACCTGGAGCCCTGGCCTGGCAATCTGGAACTGACACATCTTGGCATGCCTTTTGTCTCCTTAGAGATACCACTGCTGCTGCAGACACAGTAAGTCATGGGGAGAGGATCACATGGGTAAGCAGGTACCAACAGATAGGAGAACAGGATGGAGCCTGGACCCCCATCCTTGGTTTGGAGGTGAACATGGGAACAAGTAACAGATATGGGGGATGAGCCTCAGGTATAAGCAGATTAAGAATTTCTGGTGGAAGCAGGAATTACGGTGGCAGCCTCTCTTGAATTTTGAACCCACCAGTGCTTGCCTATAGGAGTTGAGGTACCTTGTATGCTCACAGCTGGCCTGCCACAGAAAGAGGGCAGCCTTGGGATTTTGTGCAGACACCAAGGGGACTCAGGCGTCCAGCTGAGAAAGTCAAGAGATCTGCATCCCAGACTTGCTTCCTAACTAGCACCTACAATTTCCTGGGGCTACATAAGGCCTTTTCACATTTGCTTCCTCCTTCCCCACACTGACAGGCATGTTCAGATGCAGTCAGAGTCTGGCCCTGGTTTTGGTGACAGGTGGGCACCTGCAGCTGGGTACCGTATTGCCATAGTAACAAGGTAGGGAAAACTGCCCCAGAGCTCTGAGGCTGATTAGATATCAAGACCAACCCACTGTCGCCTGACACCGTGTCTCCTGGGGCACTGCTGTGTGTGAGTGTCCAGGACAAGATGGGAATTTTCTGAGACAGAAAATTTAAGTGGATGGAAAATTAGATGCTTAACCAAAGATATTGTCCCCTTCCCCTCCCTATATATACTTGTCACTACCAGCTACAAATATACAATTTCCTGTCTCCTTGTGAACTAGTAGAAGCCACAAGAAAGGTGGTCCCACTTCCTGCTGGCATTCAAAGTTATGTAGAATAAGACATGCTTAGTTTGGAACATTACTTGGAGTGTTCCAAAAACTTCCTGATAAGTATTACCTAACATCGAACTTGGGATGTTTTAGTCAGTTTAGGCTGCTATAATAAAATACATACTACAGACCAGATGGCTTAAATAACAGACATTTATTTCTCACTGTTTTGGAGGTGGGAAAGTCCAAGATCAAGGAGCTGGCTGATTTGGTTTCTGTTAAGGACTCTCTTCCTGACTTGCTGATGGCTGCCTTCTTGCTGTGTGCTCCTGCGGCATTTCCTCTGCTCGTGGAGAGAGAGAGCAAACACTCTGGTCTATTCTTATAAGGGCACTAATTCCATCATGAGGGCCCACCCTCATGATCTCATCTGGCCTTAATTACCCCCCCAAAGGCCCTATCTCCAAATATCATCACATTGAGGGTTAGGGCTTCAGCATATGAATTTTAAGAGAACACAAATATTCAGCCTATAACATGGGGTTTATACAGTTTGAAAGTGGCCCTTCAGCACCTGTCAGGAAACATTTCTTATTTTATCCATTTATTTGTTCATTCATTTAGCCATTTTTTGAGTGCCAGAGACTATTCAGAGACTATGTCCTAGGATATAGCAGAGAACAAAACAGACAAAAATTTCTGCTGCCATGAGGCTTACCTTTTAGTGGTCAGAGATTGGAAAATTTACAAGTAAGCAAGTAATTACATAATCAGTGGTGATAAGAGCAATGAAAAAGCATAAAATAGGGAAGAATGAAAGGGTGTTGAGGGGGACTTGCTCTTTCATACGGCATGATCAGGGAAGACTGGGGCATCTCAGCAGAGGTCTTATGGTGGCCATGATAAAGTGTCTTGCAAGACCTTCTACAGGGAGCATAACTGATGGAAGGCCATGGCTATTTCATTTTGAAATTCATCGCTGCTTTTGTGTGAAGGCTATGTCTCCCGGGAGAGTTGGGACTTCCTCATCAGCACACTTTAGCTCAGGGACTCCCTGATGGTTTTGTCAAAACTTCCTTAGCCTGCCCAGCACTAGAGGAGGCTTCCACTCTACCTTCTCTCTTTTCTCCTTCTCTTGGGATCAGACTTGCCTCATGATCTAGCTACAGCCCCCGCCTTCCTCTGCTCCATCCCTAATTCCTTTTGCAAGGCAAAAGGAATAAAAGCCTTGCATGATTAATCTATTGCAGCATCTGCTTCACAGAGGAAGGACTAATGCAGATTTGAAGGAAGTTAGAGAATAAGCCATGTGAATTGGTGAGGGAAATATATTCCATGCTGAGGGAACAGAGACTGCGATGGTCTTAGGGCAAGAACATGGCTGGTTTGTATTAGATCTGAGATTTGATTTTTATCCTATTCATATGCTAACAGGTTAGTGTGTAACTGTTACATAGATTCTGGCAGAAGACATGAGACTCCTGGGTCAGAGACAAAGAACTCAGTTCTTATAGCACAGCCACACATCCTCTTGGTCAAAATGAGTTAATAGGACAGTCCAGAGTCAAGAGGAGGGGAAATGGACTATTTCTCCTCATGGGGGAGGCAGCAAAGTCACATTGCCGAGAGGTGTGGATATAGCGGGGAGAAGAACTGCAGCCAGTTTTTCAAACCACCACAGGTAAGGACTGGAGCCAGGTGCCTCAGGAGCTTGAGGACAAAGAGGAAATTCACTGAGTGATCAAGCAAGGCCTCATGGAAGACTTAAGTCTTTAGCCTTGCCAAATTCCTTTTTGTTTTTGTTTTGAGATGGGGACTTGCTCTGTCTGCTAGGCTGGAATGCAATGACATGATCATGGCTCACTGCTGCAGCCTCAACTTCCTGGACTCAAGAAATCCTTCCAACTCAGCCTCTTAAGTAGCTGGGAATACAGGCACATGCTACCATGCCAGGGTAATTTTTAAAATTATATTTGATAGAGATAGGGTCTCACTATGTTGCCCAGGCTGGTCTCAAACTCCTGAGCTCAAGTGCTGACCACCCATCCTGCCGAGTGCCAGCTGCTGCCTCCCTGTGGGTCTCACAGAGAACACAACCAACACCTCTCCTGATGGCCTGGGAGGCAAGGCTGAAACAGATCATGTGAGTCTTCCATTGTTCACATTCTGTTTGGTTACAGAGGGAGAGAGGAAGGCGGAGACAGGCCATAAATAACATGCTATGCCTGCTCTTACCTCCACTGTAATTACTCTCCCGCTCACCGCAGACACTTGCCCTGCCACCGGGGTCCAGCCTGCCACTGAATCAGGAAAGCAGTTTGTTCATGCAGAACATGTCACTGTTGGAAGTTTCTCTTTCATCATTAACTAATTTGCTGTGCTTTGCCACAGCCCTTGTTATCTATAACCATGGTAACAATGGAAAGAGCTGTACATGCATTTATTTTGGACTCTAAAAGCCCAAGCATGGTTTATTTCTGTCTCTTGGCTCCAGAGGAGCTGGGTGGGTCTGGAGGCAGGGGCTGGAGCTAGAGGACCAGCCCTTAGTCCTGAGCCTATCAGGGTGTGACTTCAAACACACAAATTCTTGTCTGGGACCTCAGTTTCCTTAAGTGTAAGGTGAGGGGATTGGGGTGTATGGTCTTTGTGGAGTCTTCCAGTGATGTCTTTCTATTAGTTGAAGAGTCGGGTGTATTTAGGATCTAGAGGGAGAGTTCCCCAGCCCACCCCAGAGGCTGTGAGCCGGCTGCGAACATGGGGATGTAGGCAGTGGTGTGTGGCTGCTGCATCTGGCAGTCCCCTCTTTCTGCTAATTTGGTGTCCTCACTATATAATTATACTGTGAAATTCCCTGACTGAAGATAATTTTTTAAAATATCTTTCCCTGACTCCCACCACTCATTGCCCAGATTCGTGAATGGGGTAAGTGGGTGTTTGCAGCTTTTGGCGGAGAACGAGGATGTTATGCAACCTGCCCTTCTCAGAATTTCCCAGCACCACCTCCACGCTGGGCCCCAGAAGGGAAGAATAGGGTTTTCTGATTGGGAGGATGCAGATTTTGACTTCTCTCAGTCTCGATTTCCTCATCTGTGAAGTGGGGAGAAAATTATCTTTCCTGTGGGGTAACATGAAGAGTATGAGACCATGCACTGCACCTCTGACCACAGGGAATGTGATGAAAATGTGGGCTTTCTCCCTTTTCCTGTGATCTTGGATCGGTAACTTCACTCCTCTGAGCCTCGGTTTCCCCATTTGCAAGTGGGGTCAATAATAGCTATATATCTTTCAGGAGTGTTGTGAGGGGGTTAAATAGGATACCAGCAAAAAACGCCCTGTGTTGTTGTTACTCAGCAATTGGTATTTATTATGACTACCAGCAAAAGCATGATGTCCTGTTACACCCTGCAGGATCGTGTTATCTGGGCGTGTCTTCCGGCTGGCTGTGGCTGCTTTGCCAGTCCAGTAAGATATGGCCAGAGCTGACAACTAATGGACCTGTCAGCTCGATGCAGAGCACTTCTTGAAGCTCCCCAGAGGCAGGTGCCGATGCCACATCGATAAACCCCATTCCCCTGATGGGCTCCTGACATTTCCTGCCTGCATTCCCCTGTCTGCCTGGGTCAGTAGTCAGACTGAGTCACAGCCACTCCCTGCAGCCCTGGCTGCCCACTGACCCAGGGCACAGCGTGGGAGGCAGCTGTGCAGGGTCAGTCCACTGATAGGGTGCCCTTTCTATTTATATTTTAAAACATTATGTTTTTTTCTTCTTATTTACCATGCTTATTATTCTTTCTTACATGAGGAAGATACTTAGAATGCCTTTGATCATTATTTATCTATTGCATATGTCAACATGTGTTTATTTAAACAGAGATAAAGGCCTGGAAGGAACCACCAGGGAGTTAATAGTTGTTGCCAGTAGGGAGAGGCGTTGGGAGAGGGGGGAAGCATTCACTTCTTTATAGACTAAACGAAACGGTGGGATTAGCAAAAAGTGCTTAATTTTGGTTTGAGTGAAAGCTGCTCAGTATATTTTATGTTTAAAAAAATTTTTTAAAGTAAATAACATGGATTACTTTAGAATTAGAGATACAATCTCAAAATGTGAAGAGACAAATGATATAAACACTTTTCAGCAGAAGAAACATCTTCATCATATTTTTTTGTTTGCTTAAATTGGGCTAATCTGTACTGGGCACCTATGCCCAGGGATTAATGTGTCTATTCAGACTCCCATGGAGGTGAATGTTTTTCTTGTTTATTCTTCTCATTTCACAGATGAAACGGTGCAGCCTCTGACCTGGGTTCTTTACATGAATCCTCTTAGTTCAAGCATGTTTCAGTTCTGGAAGGGAGAGCTGTTACAGTATGCTCTTTTGTTCTTTTGTTACCGTACACTCTGCGTGAGATTTGTACTGTGGCTCTGTGGACCTGTCTCCTTGCAAAGGCCAGGCTGAATGCAGGCTTCATGAAGACTTAAGCACCTGCAGTATCTGTAGCTCCCTTGGGGAAAGATGCTCTGCAACGCAGACCCCTGTGCTGGCCACCCCCATCCCTGTTCCAGAGAAAAGGCAAGGACTGGTCTGGTGGGAGGCTTCCTGCTTCAGGGAATGATCTCATCTTGAACCTGAGGGAGGTCCAGCCGGTGTTGATTCATTTTAGCAGGGGGCCCCCAGAGCAGAGGGCCTTACCTCTCCACCTGTGATTTTCAGCATTCCCTTGGGTCAGCATCAGGGCATTTGTCTTTTAAGACTAAGGTGAGCAAATTTTAAAAGGAGAAATTGAAAGCCTGTTCTCTGGTTGTCTACATGGCTAGGAGGAGGCCAGAGAGGAACAGACAGCCATAGACTGTCATAGGTGGGTGAAAGTGTGTGGACATGCTGACTCGAGCCAGTGGGGTTTCAGTAAAGGGTCGGAATCCAGGCTCTGCCACTAATTAGCTGTGTGACCTTGAGTAAGTTACCTAGCCTATCTGAACCTCAGTTTCCTTATTTGCAAAAGAGGAATTCAGAAGACCTTGCAGAATCAGAAGAGGGCTCCACTACATGAGATCGAATATGTTGGATGCCCTCCAAAGTTAAAATTAATAGTAATGATTACAAGACAAATCACCAGCCAAGTGATAGGGAAACGTTCTGTGCCGGGCAACCTGGGGCACGTGGGTGCTTAGGAATGCCGCTGCCCATGTGTGAGAGAAAAAGCAGCACTCTCAATTTTATGTTATTACAGGGGAGGCCACCAGGTGCCGTGGAGGCACCATGGGATCTGGCATCTGCTCTGGCCTCCGCTGCCTACCTGCAGTGTGACCTTGGGTGAGCCTTTCCCTTTTCCAGGTTCCAGAGCTAAACTGGGCCAAAACCATGCTCCTTTTCAACCCCAGAGGAGGTGCTGACCCTGCAGGGTCCCCACATCCATGGTGTTACAAGGTCTTCCTCATCAGGCCCATCCCTGATGACCCTTCTCTCCTTGTGCAGAACGAATGTTGGGTCTGGAGTGTTAGTCAGTGGTTGGTGGGGGGCAGCTGCTGCCTCTCTTTCTCCCCCACTCCTTGAAGGGGCTGCCTGTGCACACCAGACTGCTGTATTTCCGAGCCAAACCTCTCAACCCATCGTCCTGCTTGTTGCCCTGCTGTGCTCTCTGGATGCCCCAGACTTGAGTCTTCCCTGGGATCACACTGACCTCAGAGTCCCAGGTCCCGGGCCCATGTGCACCCTTACAGGACTTAGGCCCTGGTTAGAAGCCCCTGTTTCAGTTTGGGTCATCATGCCTGGCTCTTCTGGGATTACATCTGGTTCTGGAGCCCAAAGCGCCCACCCTGTTCTGCTAGTCCTCTGCTGGGCCCCTGGGGACATTCCAGCAATTTCTTCTGGAGCAAGGCAGAGATGGTTATGCTTCCCCTGACATCACCCTGGGCTGGCAGGTGGCCCCTCTCTAGGCACTGCAGTGGAGTGGATCATCTGTTCCATTTCTAAAGATTAGTCTCCCTTGCCTCCACATCCCACTGGCTCTGAGGTGTTATGGGTTTTACATGCCTTTCCCCCAAACTGCACCCTGACCCAGAGCCTGCAGTGCTGCACAGCACAGATGTGGTGACACAAGAATCCACTGGCCCCTCTCCTAGCCACTGTCCTTGGGTTGGCTGCACTCCCCTTCACTCCAGGCCGGCCTTAGGCACACAGATTTGCCCTGCACATGCATCCCTGCAGCTCTTCAGGATTTGGAGCCACTCTCCAGGTCCAGCTCTGGTACCGAGAATGTGCTTCCAACTGTCTACTCCGCCAGTGCTTCTGCAGCTCCAGCTCACCCTCACCACATCAGGAGGTCAGCAGGAAAGTGGGGTGGCTCAGAGGCCACATTTTCTGCTGGGGTTTGCATCCGAGCCCAGATGGCATCACACAGCCTGGAGGTCAGGACACGGGATGGGGATGAGGACTGCTTCTTAGGGTGTGCTGAAGGCAGCATGACTAGCTCAGAGGTGAGCCCTTACATACGCAATAAAAAGGGTGTAAAAGCATCCCTTTCTTGCTTCCCCACAAAGCTGCATGTGAGCACGCACGTGGATGCTAAGCCCCAAGGTGGGCAGCAGAGGGCAGGGGCTGAGAGTTAGTGATGAGAACACAGTGTCCTCAGGAGCCTGTGGGGAGTTTGTGGTGAGAACACAGCGTCATCAGCAGTAGAGAATGGACAAAGGTCTCCTGACTCCCTGTCCAGGGCTCTCCCATACCCTGAGTCTCTAGGTGTTTCTAAGTGGCTGACAGCTGGTTCTATCTATTGGGTATCTCTTCATCAAGTCACCCCAGCTGTGGCTGCTGGGAGATGCAGGCATTTAAACTCACTGAGCAGTCTTAGTGCCTGGCCTGGGTGGTTTCCTGTGACACCAGGTTGGACTGCAGGTGACTGTGCTGGGGCACAACTTTGCAGTGGGTTTAGCTGCCCCTTTTCAAAACGACAGCCTGCTCCAGGGCCAGCAATTGACATTAACAAAGAAATGTAATGAGCTGGGTAATAGTGGAAATTGATAGTGGTAATTAATTGCTAAAAGCATGCAGAGACCATGGCAGTGGTTGGATGACAAAGGCAGAAACCTTACTTCCTTTTGTAGGAAGCCCTCCAAAAGGCTCCAAGTCTCTGTAAACAACTTGCACAAGCTTTGTGAAGATACAAGGAGCTGCAGGTCTCCAGTGGCTTTGAAGGCAGCCTTCAGTCTGAACACCACTCTACTTGCCACTTCTTTGCTGGATCATCTTAGGCAACTTGCTGTAACTTTCCTGAGCCCATGTCCTCATCTATAAAATGGGGAGAAGTCCCAATTTACAGAGCTTGTGAAGAGCCAATGAAGTGCTTCCAACTGTCTACTCCGCCAGTGCTTCTGCAGCTCCAGCTCACCCCCACCACATCAGGAGGTCAGCAGGAAAGTGGGGTGGCTCAGAGGCCACATTTTCTGCTGGGGTTTGCATCTGAGCCCAGATGGCATCACACAGCCTGGAGGTCAGGACAGATGTGAGAAGGAGATGGACTTTGTAGCCAACTCAAATTCTGGCACTATCGCGTATTCACTGTGTGACCTTGGGGCAAGTCATCAACCACTCTGAGTTTCAATGCCCTCATCTGTAAAATAAGGATGATAATAACAGTTCCCATAATACATCGCTATTATTGTGAGGGCTAAATGAGGTAATAAAGTGCTAAGCACATACACGTAAGTGGCTGCCACAGCATATGGGACATTGCAACGTTCAATATAATTTACCTATACAACACTCTATTAGGAAATGTTTATAAGGTTCCAGCTCAGTCCATGATACTAGTAGTGATAGTGACATTTATGGAATGTTTCTCATGTGCTAGGTGTCATTCTAAGCTCTTAATGTGTATCAGCTCCTTTAATTCCCCTAACCACCCTATGAAGTAGATACCATAATTATCTCTGCTTTATGGATGAGGAGCCTGAGGGCTAGTGTTTGGTGATCACGTGAAGCAGAACTTGAAGAAATTATCTGGAAAAGCTAGCCAAAGCAGGTAGCTTTTCTGGGGAGGCCTGGCCACCCAGAGCTGTTTTGCTCCTCAGCACATTCTTCCCTGGATGGAGGCCGCTGTGGCGTCCTGTCCTGTCTGGGCACATAAAGACTCAGCATCCCCCTTGGCACTCTTGGAGGACTCAGTCCTGTCCTGCCCAGGAGTGCTCCCCATCCAAACCTCATCCCATATTTGGGTGCCAACCTAAACAGGGTATATGAGAGCATTCTGGGCAGAGGGAGCAGAATGTGGATAAGGACATGAAGGCATAAAATGGCATTAAATTCTTAGGAAAATGCAAATGACTGCACAGCTGGAGTTGGGCAGGAGGTGTGTGTTGGGGAACCCTGGAGGTGTGTGACTGGGAGGTAGGCAGGGTCTAGAGCAATGGTTCCCAACCTTACATGCACCAAAAAATCACCTGTGGAGCTTTAAAAATGCCACTGCCTGTGTCCCACCCCTAGAGGTGACTGAGTATTGGGATTTTTAAAAGCTTCCTAGTTGATTCAAATCCCAGCTGAGACCCAATGTCCTAGAAGATCATTTAAAGATATGTAGATTATATTAAGCAAGTAGACCTGTACTGTACAGTAAATTAATATACTTGAGGTAAACTCAAAAAAATTCAGATCTTCAGTCACACAAGCCACATGTCAAATGTTCAGTAACCACGAGTGGCTGCCATATGGGACAGCATAGATAGAAAGCATTTCTATTCAGCTCAGAAAGTTCTCTTGGGCCAGATTGATGTAGACTTTATCTGGTAGGCAGTGAGATGCCACTTAAGGGTTTTAAGAAGGGGAGTGATGTGGCCAAGGGTTTGCTTTAGAAAGAGGATTCAGGGGCTGTACAGAAATGGATCCAACAGATCTAATGCTAGCAAGACTAACAGCAGAGGGAGTTATTAGGGAACTGTTCTGATAGTCCAGCTGGACAGCGAAGCCCTGAACTAGTGCCTCAACACTGGAGCTGGAGAGGTTGGGATAGATTTGAGAAGGGTGAGAAGAGGCACTGCAGGATAAACAGGCCCAATTGGATGGGGATTGAAGAAGGAGGGTGAGTTTAGATTGCCGCTCATATTTTGGATCAGTTACTGGGAGGTTCCTCTGTGGCAATGGCTCCCAACCCAGGAGATTTCCCTCCCGGGGCACATTTGACTACACCTGGAAATATTTTTGATAATTGCAACTCAGGGGGTTGAGGGTTTACTGTGTCTCATGTGTAGAGACCGGGGATGAAGTAGAGGCTGGTAAATACCCCATAAATCACAGGACAGCCCCCTAGAATGAAGAGTTATCAAGCCCACAATGTCAATAGTGCAGAGGTTGAGAAACCCTGTTCTGTGGGATAAAGGCAGGAGATCAGTCTGGGCGCACTGGTAAAGATAATGAATAAAAGTGGGATAAATTGTGCTTTTAGTTCTTCTGAGAGTGGTTGGTAGAGATCCCCAGTAGACAGCAAATGTCTACTGGAGCTCAGGAAAGAGGAGTGGGGCAGTGATAAGCAACTGGGCATCCCCCCATCTCTGTATCCAGACCACCCAGTGGCTGCCCTGGACTCCTGTGGAGGGTGCTAAGTGAGAATGGGCTGAGAGTGGAGCTTCAGGGAGCAGCCACACTCCAGGGGCAGGTGGAAAGGGAGGAAGCCACATCTTTGGAAAGGTCTTTGTATGAAGCCAAGTGCTGTCTTCCTTCAGCCCCTGCTTTTATAGCATCTATAACGTCCCAACCATCCTGCATCTCCAGGCACTGCAGGCAGTAATGACTCATTCTTGCTGTCCAGCACCCAGACATTACCGTCAAGGCTGAATATCTCCCAAGCCTTGAGTTGTTTGTGAGTGACGTCTTCCAGACTCCTCATACTCCAAGCTCTGCTCCTGCAGGTGTGGTCCTTTGGCATTGGAGGGAAGGATGGGAAGAAAGGCATGCTTCTCGCTCCCAAGTGCGCTTCTGTCCCGCACAGTCCCCATGTGTACATAAAGGGTGCCTACTGCAAGGTAGCTGAGAACGGGGCTTGGGCCATTTTCTGGTGATTGTCCCTGTAGTGGGTTGAATACTGTTCTTTCAAAATTCATGTCCACCCAGAACCTCAGAATGTGACCTGATTTGGAAATAGGGCTTTTGCAAATGTAGTTAGCGATCTTGAGATGAGATCATCCTAAGTTTAGGGTAGACTCTAAATCCAATGACTGGTGTTCTTATAAGGAGAGAAGGCAGAGAGACACATAGAACTAAGTTCATGTGAAGACTGAGTCTGGAGTTGTGCTGCCACAAGCCAAGGAATGCTCACAGCCAGCAGAACCTGGAAGGGGGAAGTAAGGATCCTCTCCTAGAGCCTTCAGAGGAAGCGTGGCCCTGCTGACAATTGATATGAGACTTCTAGCTTCCAGCACTGAGAGAATAAGTTTCTATTGTTTAAGCCACCTGGCTTTTAGTAATTTGTTATGGCAGCCCTAGGATCTAATACAGCCCCCTGTGTTTAAAGCAGACATACCTTGACACAAATATCTAACCCTAGACTTGCTTGTCAAGCTTCCTGAGGTTTATCATTTGGGTGACAAAGGTTGGAAATGGGAGACCTCCGGTGTCTCTCTCAAAGGACTGTCTTCCATCATTTATCAATGGGTAAGCAATCTTAGAGGAGAGGGAGATTTGGGGGATGCAATAAACCCTGGGCTCCAAGGCAGCTTCTGGTAGCTAGCTAATCAGTTTCACGGCAGATTGAGCTTTTAATTCTGAATAGCTTCTAATTCTGAATAATAATAGATTATAATGCTGTTTATGGTAACTAATGTTTATTGGGTACTTATTATGCACTAGCACTTTATAGATAGTGCAATGAGATATCTGTACTCTTTACTTCAACCCTATTATTACCCCCATTTTAGTGATGAAGAAACTGAAGTTCTGAGAAGCTCTCTAAGGCCTTACAGCTTATAAGAGGCAAAATCCAGATAAACCCCAAGGAGTCTGCCATGAATGCTGGTTTTTAGCCATTGTATGTGCTAGCCTGCAAAGTGATGAAGTTGTTGGGTGAGCAGCTCCTGTCCGATGATCGTGGCCATCTTCAGGAGCTCTCGAGTTACCTGGTTCTAACAGTGTGGGCACTAGGTGAGCAGAGGAAGGAAGACAGTAACTGCTGATTAAATGCCTTAAAAAAGATCAAACTATTTTGGGGACACCATGGGCCATCTTTGAATACTGGGATGGGAGGCTCTCTAAAGAGAAGGAGCCCCACTCACTGCTGTCACTGATGCTGTGGCTGCACACGATACCTGTCTGTCCTGACCTCTGAACATCTCCCTTGCCTGCTTGGCCTTGGGTGGAAACTAAATGAGGGCCTCGAGACCCAGAGTGTGGTCTGTGGACCAGAACAGCATCAGCGTCACCTGGGAGCTTGTTAGAAATGCAGACTCTCAGGCTGCCCCCGATGTACTGAGAATCTGTTTTAAGAAGATCCCTAGGGGGATTTGTATGCACATTACAATGTGAGAAGCAGGGGGAAAAAATGACCCAAAGAAGTCCATAACTTGCAGTGAATTCTGTGCTCTCTTGGTGCAAATGGGCAGAGATGAGGGCAATGGGAACTTCACACAGGGACCTCGACTTCAAGGATTTTGGGCCCTGGATCAGACGGCCTCATTCAAGACTATCTTTGGCCCCATCTGCCCTGTGATCTGACACTCTCAGTTCTCTACTCCAGACCCCCAAGCTGGAGATGCCCTTCTTGGCTGAGCATCAAAGAGTGACCCTCCAGTGGTTACCAGGAAATTAATTGGGGTTACTTCTCTTTCTGTATCTTCTCAGGGGGGAGGGATGGAAGCTTCTGGGATGAGGTCCCTGGCAGCTGAGCTCATGTGAGGCAGAGCACATCAGATTTCATGGATGATAGAGCTTTTGATGTGTACTTTCACAAGGAAATGCTAGACCATCCCCTGCTCTTTTTCCAGCCCTGCACTCTGAGAGGCAGTTGCTCTCAAGCTCAGAGATGTCAAAGGGGATGGCCACTAGAGATGAATTATGCTGCTCTGTTCTCGCTAGAGATAAATGATGTTGCTCTGTTCCCGCTAGAGATGAATTATGCTGCTCTGTTCACAGCCCTCAGATGACTGTGAATGCATGGGCTGAAAGGGCTCAATGTAAATGATTTGAAGTGTCTTATCACTTTGCATTTTCTTTAACACTGAATCCTTACTCGTTGCGCGACGACAGTAGTTTCTAGAAGGTGAGGTCTGCTTGGGTTTAGCAGAGAATTAGAGGTCAGGATATTTTTTGATCAGTCTCACAGTGTTCAGCCCTGCAGCCTGAAGGTCTGAGAACACCGGCGGGGAGTGGGCGGTGGGTGCGTGGGAAGGATGGTGGCTCCGCAGTCCTGCCGTCAACGGTGGGTCCCAGAGACAGCGTGGATCACCTCCGAGATGACTCTGAAGGCAGGTTTCCTATGACAGCTGATAGGACGATCTAGACAGTGCTGGGGCCCAGCTGGCCTTGGCCTGGGAGGATGACTCACAGCAGCGGGACCTTGTTAACCTGTTTACAGTGAGTCATCGGAGCCCCTCCGGGCCTTGGTTCCCTCAGCTGTAAAATAGGAATAATAGTAACTGCCCCAGCTGCCTCACAGGGATGTGAAATCTACAGCAAAATGAGCTGAAAGTGGCCACCTGTAAAGCACCTACCCCGGGTTACGAGGCGTCGCTTCGTGCAGCCAACGCATTCTCTGCTTCCCGTTCTTGGAGCCATCGCGGTTGAGAACAAAACTGTCCAAGTGGGGGGATGTGCACTGTGGTTAAAGACAGGGAGAGGTGAAGTCTCTTGAGATGACATTGGACTCTGCACATTTCTAAAATTCTGCTATCAAATAGTAGCTACCTCAAGTCCTCCTCGACCTCCTTCCTTGGACGTTTGATTAGAACATAAAAATAAAAAAAAGATTTAAAAACCTGTTACAAAGGAAAGAAAAAGTGTGTGTGTGTTGGGGGGAACCTCAGCAAGTGAAGAGGAAGGGAAGCAATGTCTGTAATCTGGGAATACTGTACAGGCCTCTTGATCCAGCTATGGTCTCACCTCCTTGCCTGGGAACATGGGCCTTTTGTCATCTGGCCCGGCTCTATCTCACCAGCCTCATGTCCCTCTAGTTGCTCGGGGCTTATTACTGGTTATATATTTTTGAATGAGTGGCCACTATGTTTTTGCTCGTGCTCATTGCCTTTGCTTGGAGTTCCCTGTTCTCTCTGGGACATACCCTTCTTACCCTCACAGGTAAACATACAGGAAGATAAGGAAATGTCAGTGCATAGCCCAAGGCCCAGGAGGGGCTCTAACAATGTGTTCATTTGACATTAATTTTTTTTTTTTAGATGTAGGTTCACTCTGTCACCCAGGCTGGAGTGCAATGGATGGGATCTTGGTTCACTGCAACCTCACATGCTTCTGGGTCAAGCGATTTTCCTGCCTCAGTCTCCCAAGTAGCTGGGATCATAGGCATGTGCCACCACTTCCGGCTAATTTTTGTATTTTTTATAGAGACAAGGTTGTGCCATGTTGGTCAGGCTGGTGTTGAACTCCCGACCTCAGGTGATCCTTCCACCTCAGCCTCCCTAAGACATTAATTTTTAAAATTTAAAAAAAGTGCAAAAGTAAGATACCGCATTTTGATTACAGTTGGCTATGCCCATTGGCTCTTTCTACTCCATCGTCCCCTTTGCCACACCTGCTGTCATGTCGGTGACACTAGAGGAGTCAGTAACATTCATACTGTGATACCATGGCTGGCCTAGCACTTCAGGGCCCTGACATCAGCGGTCTGGCATGGAGGAGGGTGTGGAGAGAGTGTTCCTGAAAGCCCCTCCTACACTCGAAAAGGCTCACAATACTTAACTCTAAATCGAATTGATGGTGACCTCACTAACACAAGCTAAGTGTTCCCCCAACTCAAGTTCTCCTTGGCTAGAACCCAAAATGCACAGGTCAAGCCTTGCCACTTGGGCTCATGGTATTTTAAGGAGTCGAAACACATTTTTTTGTTTTTAAATATTTAGAAGAGAAATTCAAGTACAAGATACAAAAACTTTATTTTAAAAAGTGAATAAGCTCAAACATGTCATTATAACTACAGTCTCGGGAAGACATGTTGGAAGCTTTTTTTCTGCAAAACAAGTGAGAAGTCTCAGACTCCTGGTTTGGACATACTTGATGGAAACCTTTTTTTGGATATCTTTAATTTATTTATTAAAGAACTGAGAGAATATTCAAATACAAATTGATGAAATTTGAAACAAAAGCTATAAAGATAAGCAACAAAATTATTCTGTCATCAAGGAGTGAATTATACATATACTGTATATAATTTATTAAGAGGAGATGAACTTTAAATATAAATAATGGGTTGGTTCTTGGATGGTTTGCTTATCCAATTAATGAAGAGGAAAAAATCATATGGATATATTTATAAAAGATTTATATTTCTTGCTGATTTGGAATGAATCAACATTGACAAAGATAACATGAAATCTACAATACGCTGCTACCACAAGTATATTGGTAACAAGGTGTTTAGTGAGTGCTATCAATTTAAAGAGAAATTAAGAGAAGTTATTGCAAAAGAAAACCTGAAATGCCTTGAAATCTTGCAGTTTTTATATAAAAGATCCTTGACCCTTGATTTGAGGTTTTCCCAAATGGATAACAATCCTAAAAATTGTTTCTACAAATAATAAATTGTGAAATTATCAACAAGTATTTTTTACTGCTCTGCCTGTGAAAGGACTTATTTTAATATTCTACCTACAAGAAAAGTTGACATTACAAATTGTTGTCACATCAGAGGCTATCCAACATTAAATAAACAAAAATACATACGGTAGAAAAGCATTTTAGAGGCAATTCAGGAATATTAATAAAAACATTATTTTTCTGACTTTCTTGAACTTGGTAATATTTTCAGTTTTAAAAATTGTAATTTAGGCTGGGTGTGGTGGCTCATGCCTGTAATCCCAGCACTTTGGGAGGACGAGGCAGGCGGATCACTTGAGGTCAGGAATTTGAAACCAGCTTGGCCAACATGGTGAAACCATGTCTCTACTAAAAATACAGAAAAATTAGCCAGGCTTGGTGGTGAGCACCTGTAATCCCAGTTACTCAGGAGCCTGGGGCAGGAGAATTGCTTGAACCTGGGAGGCAGATGCTGCAGTGAGCCAAGATGGCACCATTGCACTCTAGCCTTGGCGACAGAGCGAGACTCTGTCTCAAAAAGAAAAAAAAAAAAAAAAGGAATTTGTTGTGATTTCTTTGCTCATTCTAAATTAATATTAGATTTTGTATTCAATTTTGGTTTTGTATCCTTTTGCTTAGAGAGGCTTCTACCTCCTCTTGCCAGTGCACATGCATGCACGCACAAATGCACACCACTGTGTAAGCTTCAGCTTCCATAGACACTGGAACTGCCTGAGCTCACCCTTTCTGATTCTAGGCCACTGTCACTTCCTTGGGTCTTCCCTGACTCCCTGGTAGAGGATAGTGTCCTCAGCTCTGGGATCCCACATGACAACAAGGTAACTCTCGTTCCTCGCTCACGTGGCATTGTGTGTATTCATTTCTGCCTTCCTCCAGGGCAAGAACTTTACCTGGTGAATCTCTTTAGCTGCACGCAGCTTGGGGACTGGCCCTGAACACACACATTTCAGAATGTGAGAGTCTTGGGGGAGAGACCCCCATGGGTAAGTGATGACAGTCCTTGGTGCCCATGGCATCTACACTGTGCACACTGCCTCCTTTCAGCCTCCACCCCTCTGTCTTTCCAGGAATCTTCATGTAATTTTTTTTGCTTTTCTTTTTTCCTTCCTTCTTTTCTTCCTTCCTTCCTTCCTTCCTTCCTTCCTTCCTTCCTTCCTTCCTTCCTTCCTTCCTTCCTTCCTTCCTCTTTCTTTTCTTTTCCTCTCTCTCTCCCTCCCTCTCTTTTTCTTTCTTTCTTTCTCTCTCTCTCTTTCTTTCTTTTTCTTTCTTTCCTTTCTTTCTGTCTTCTTTCTTTCTTTCTTTTCCTCCTTCCCTCCTCCTTCCTTCCTTCCTCTCTCCCTCTTCTTTCTTTCTCTTTCTCCCTTCCCTCCCCTCTCCTCCCCTCCCCTCCCCTCCCTCCCCTCTCCTCCCCTCCCCTCCCCTCCTTCCCCCTCCCTCTCCCCCTCCCCCCTCCCCTCCCCTCCCCTCCCCTTCCCCTCCCCCTCCCCCCCTCCCCTCCCCTCCCCTCCCTTCCCTTCCCTTCCTTTCTTTCCCAGAGACAAGGTTTTGCTCTGTTGCCCAGGCTGGAGTGCAGTAGCACGATTATAGCTCACTGCTATCTCAAATTCCTGGGCTCAGGTGATCAACCCACCTCAGCTTCCCGAGTACCTCAGACTATAGTTGTAGGCCACCATGCCAGGCTATTTTTCAAGAATTTTTTTATAGAGATGGGCTTCACTATGTTGCCCAGGCTGGTCTCAAACTCCTGGGCTCAAGCAATCCTCCCACCTCACCTCCCAAAGTACTGAGATTGCAGGTGTGAGCCACCATTCCTGGACTTCGTGTAATTTTTTTCTTCTCTCCTTGCTCTCTGGAAAAGATCAGATACTCATTCAATCTGGGATTCAAATACCTGATTTTAGATTAAAATATGTGGCTTCCCAGAGGCTTTAGTTTTACCATGGGAATAGTCTTCACCCCCAAATATTGACACTCTTAGCGGTGGGCTTGCAGTCATGGTGAATGGGGGAGGGGTTTGGAGCCCAGGCAGCCTCCTGCCTAATCCAGGCATCAGGCTTCCTGGGGTCTGGAAGGTTGACTGGTGTGAAGGAGAGCAGGCTGGGAATGGCCAGGGAGTCCATAGTGGGAAGGAGGGAGGGAGGAGCTGAGCATGAATGAAGGGATGGAGAGATGTACCCAAGAGACAGAGGCAGTGAGTGGACCACAAGGAGAGGTCTGGGTCGGGGGTGCTCTGGGGGTACCCACAGTTTTCCTGCTTTTTATCTCTAGATTCCTCTGGAGAGACTGGAAGACCAAGATAATCTTATCTCTGAGAAAATCTGGTTCATTTTTCTCTCTTACAAAGATCATTTAAGCCTCAGTTTTCTCATCTGTAAAATGGGGAGATAATCCTTACACACAGTGACAAAGTTGAGAGAGGCAGATTAAATAACAGATGTGACTGCACTGAACACACACAGGGCTAATGCCTGGTGCAAAGTAGGTGCTTGATTAGTGTGCATGGCTGACGCTGTGAAGGGGCCCGCATCTGAACTCAGATGTGCTTGAATTCCCGCTAGGTTTGAATCTCAGCCTCTCTCCAGGTTATCAGGACCATGTGCCTTTGACAGTTTGGAAACACCTCAGTGTTTGAAGCCACAAAGATTCCTAGAGTAGAGTTGTGTGGAATTCCTGGTCAGGGATTTTCAAAATATTTTAACCACATAACCCTTTGTTTGAATGAAATTGTACATTGAAGTCTTGTGTGTCAAACAGGTAAAATGGGGCTGGGCTCGTGGCAGCACAGAGTGAGGGGTTCGGAGGTCTGAAGACAGCCTCTGCATCTTCCCCAAGACACTTGCCCAAGAAACTTCCACTACACCCAAAGTTCCATTGTTGGAAACTGATTCCAGTCTAAATGTCTTACTTGTGGTTGGACGAGGGAAACTGAGGATCATGGAGAAGGAAGATAATTGTCCAGGATAACTCAAGAGGTCATTTGCTTTCTCTTGGACTCAGTTTCCCCATCTGTAATCAGGAGAGGAACTCAGATCTCCCCTATTTTCTTTTTTTTTTTTCTTTTTTTTTTTTTTTTGAGACTGAGTCTGGCTCTGTCGCCCAGGCTGGAGTGTAGTGGCCGGATCTCAGCTCACTGCAAGCTCCGCCTCCCGGGTTTACGCCATTCTCCTGCCTCAGCCTCCGGAGTAGCTGGGACCACAGGCGCCCGCCACCTCGCCCGGCTAGTTTTTTTTTTTTTGTATTTTTTAGTAGAGACGGGGTTTCACCGTGTTAGCCAGGATGGTCTCGATCTCCTGACCTTGTGATCCGCCCGTCTCGGCCTCCCAAAGTGCTGGGATTGCAGGCTTGAGCCACCGTGCTTTCTGGCTATAACGCCAGTCTAAGGCATGATGCAAGCGCCACCTGGTGGTGAGAAAGGGCTCTGGAAACTGGAGAGAAACCCTGCTATTATTTCTCCAGGTTTAGGCAAATGTGAGGTTTTATGCAAATGATCCCACCTTTGGCCAGAGTGATACCTCTCAGGATTATAGGACTTTCAGGCTCCTTCTCCTATTCCTCATGCTCTCACACTGAAAGAGGCATCAAGAAGCCCAAGAGAGGTATCAGGAGGCAGCTTGAAAATATTTCCCCCGGCTCTGCCACTAACTCCTGTGTGATCTTGGCCATCCAAGTCCTTCTCCTCTCTGAGCCTCAGCTCCCACATGTGCAACCTGAGGGGGTTAGGTGAATCCAGGGTTCTTAACTTGAGATCTATGGATCCATGGCTGGGGATTTTGTGAAACACTTGAAATTTTAAGAATGTGTGTGTGTGTGTGTGTGTGTGTGTGTGTGTGTGTGTGTGTGTGTGTGTGTACAAGGTATAAGCAGTTTTGGAGGGAAAGAGTAGAGTTTTAATTGCCTTCTTAAAGAGGGCTGTTCTTCTGAAAGTGTTCCCTGGTCTAGAGGAGCTCTGAGGGCAACCAGGGCTCAGGAATTCTAGGAGCTTCCCCTTTGGAATGCTTGTTCACTCAGACAACCCAGAGGATTTACATTTGGCAAATGCATCCAGCTTGCCAGTGATGTGGAGACATGCTAAGAGAGCCAAAGAAAAATGAAAAGCAAAAGCTCCCCAGATACATGCAATCGATGGCCAAGGAGAAGCTCCTCAGTCTCCAGCAACCCTGAGTCAGGTAGGGACTAGAAGTTGGTAGCTGAGCCCTGGAACTCTGCAAACCTTCACCAGCTAAGGGTGCTGTCTAGGACAGCCTTCCTTCCTTCCTTCCTTCCTTCCTTCCTTCCTTCCTTCCTTCCTTCCTTCCTTCCTTCCTTCCTTCCTTCCTTCCTTCCTTCCTTCCTTCCTCTCTCTCCTTCTCTCTTTCTTTCTCTTTCCCTCCCTCTTTCTCTCCTTCTTGCTCTCCCTCCCTCCCTCCCTCTCTCTTTCTCTCTTTCTTCTTTCTTTGTTTTCTTTCTTTTTACAGGGTCTTGCTCTGTTGTCTAGGCTGCAGTACAGGAGCATGATCATGGATCACTGCAGCCTCCACTTCCCAGGTTCGAGTGATCCTCCCACTTCAGCCTCCCAAGTAGCTGGGACCATAGGCGTGTACCACCATGCCCAGCTAATTTTTTAATTTTTTTTTTTTGTAGAGACGGGGGTCTCCCTATGTTGCCCAGGCTGACCTCGAACTCCTAGGCTTGAGTGATCCCCCTGCCTTGGCCTCCCAAAATGCTGGAATTACAAGTGTGAGCCACTGAGCCCAGCCTGCCTGGGATTTCTTGCCTGGATGGGCCCACCATGGTCCCTGGGGAACTTCAAAGACAGGATGAACAACTGGCAGAACTGGGAGGACTCTAGTCCCCATGGTGTGGCCTCTTCTAGACCACAGAGATGGTCTTGTTGTCCCATCCTCACTTCCAAAGGCCCATTTGCTTTTGGAACCACTGCTTTCTGCAAAGCATCAAGCGGTGGGAGAAGGAGGAAGAGGAAGGCATTAGCCCTTGTGTCTCTAATCTGTGCCAGGTATTGTGCTAAGTATTTTACCATAACGAGCTGCTGTGATCCTCACAATAACCCTGGGAAGTAGGATTATTCCCATTAGATATTTGCAGACTTCGAGGCTCAGAGACATTTACTGACTTGCTCCAAATCATAAAACCTGTAGATGGCTGGGCTGGGTTTTAATCATGTCTTGCAGCATATGCAGGATTTGGAGAGGTTTCCCAAAAGTGGCTCTCAGGGCTTCAGGAGGCCCTCACACCTCAGACCTGGGCTGGAGGCATGGTAGCTCTCAGACGCTGATGCTGATTCCAAGCAGGCAGATTTAGTGATTGCCCCAGCTCCTGGGCTGGCCTTCAGACTCAGTTTGAAGGTCTGAAGACAGCCTCTGTGTCTTCCCCCAAGAAACCTCCATTTGCCCCTATCAACTGAAATTGTCCATTTTTAAATTTTTGCTATTTGGATTTCTCATTTCCTGGGGTAGTGATGGTGACCGAGAATCTGACCCTGACACTCCCTGGACCACACCCTGCTCTGCTCTGTTGCTGGGCTTGGGAATTACCCACGCAGAAGTCCACACCTCCCCTCCAGGGCCTTCAGACTGACAGTTTTCAGGGACCCCTCCCTACACGATGCAACAAGACCAGACCTGCCTGAGAGCGGGAGTTTGCACAAGCCTGGTGCCTGCCCTCCATGTGCTCCGGGCCAACTGGCCACGGCAGCTGAGGGGAGGTTGGCTGCCACCACTCACCTGGCTTGCCCTCCCTGTCAGCCTTCGCACTTGGGGCTTCCCTGGGCATTTGAGAAACCATCGAGCTTTTGGATGTCATGCTTCTTTTTGCAGATGGGACCTGAGGGAGCCAGAGTCCTGGGGATGCCCTGCATTTCTGTCTAGAAGAGAGTTTCCCAATCCCCCTTCCACCACTTCAATAAGCATTGTGACTGGGTCTGACACTACCTGTCCCTGCCCTCCGCCTCCCCTCCCCTAGTCACTGCTGCCACCAAATCATCCTATGTCCATGTTGGACTATTCAAGATGGTCCATTACAATGAAGTTGATTCATTCACATGTTCAACATATATTCACTGAGCCACAACTGTATGCCAGTATGTCCTCTGCTCAGGATACATTCTTGTTCTATTTATTTTTGTATTGTCATGCTTAGTGTGGGTCTGGACACACAGCATGCATTCCCTGCATTTGCTGAGTAAATGAACGAAGACTTGTAGCCAACTGAACCCTTTCAATCATTGTTTCCAGATGCTGCTCTTAAGTCAAGTATCTGCCATCCTGAATATTGTTGTAGTCGCTTCATTGAAATGACAGGCAGGATTTTACCTTTGTCCCCATAAAAAATAGCGTGTTTGTACCAGGTGTCTTTCTGTCCCTCCAGACCCACTGTCACCTTTTTCCACCCTGCTTTCTGCCCCAGAAACTGACCTGCATGGCTAGGCTCACCTGTTCTTGGGCTTCTTATTGGGTTTGGCCAATGAGTACTCCAGCTGGAATCAAAGAGAGGTTGGGGATGTTTACTCCTCTGACTTCCTCCCAGGGTGATCACCTGTGTCCTTCAACCAAAGGTTACTGTTTCCTTTGATGGCCTCCTTCCTATGCTTCTCTCTCCCCCTGGGTTTTAACAACTGCTTCTTCCCCTTGGCCCTTAGGCTTAGGAGTGGTAACGGCGTTGCAATTGCTACCCTGGGTTATAGCACTATCTTCAGATTCTTTAAATCTCAAAGCAACCCATCCTCACATTATCCCAATTTGAGTGTATTTTCTGTTATCACTGAGACCCCGACTGATAATATTACAGTCACCCAGTGACCAGCCTCAGCTCACAACACTGCTGACAGTTGTTGAAAACTAACTCTGTTCCAGGCACTTTACAGATACTATCCTTTTGATTCTTTTCTTTATATTTTCATATTTTTTTTGAGATGGAGTCTCACTCTGTTGCCCAGGCTGGAGTGCAGTGGTTGGATCTCAGCTCACTGCAACCTCTGTCTCCCAGGTTCCAGTGATTCTCCTGCCTCAGCCTTCCCAGTAGCTGGGATTACAGGCATGTGCCACCACACCCAGCTAATTTTTTTTTTGTATTTTTACTAGAGACGGGGTTTCATCATGTTGGCCAGGCTGGTCTTGAACTCCTGACCTCAAATGATCTGCCCGCCTCAGCCTCCCAAAGTGTTGCAATTACAGGTGTGAGCCACCATGCCCAACCCTGTTTTTTGCTTTTTAAGAGATAGGGTCTTGCTCTGTCACTCATGCTGGAGTACAGTGGTGTGAACATGGCTCACTGCATCCTTGATCCTCCTCCCTCAGCCTCCTGAGTAGCTGGGACCATAAGGGTGTGCCATCATGCCTAGCTAATTATATTTTTATTTTATTTGTATTTTTACTAGAGACACGGTCTCACTGTGTTTCCTAGGCTGGCATCAAACTCCTGAACTCCAGCGACTCTCCACCTTGGCTTCCCAAAGTATTAGGATTACAGATGTGAGCCACTGTACCTGGCCTATACAATCCCTTTTAATTTGCTCATTGGTTTAATGAGGGAGAGACTCAGTTGAGTGATGGAACTAATACTCAGAGCCTAAATAATTTGCCAAACATAACTAGCTAGTAAGTGCCGGAGCTGGGATCCGATCCTGGGCAGATTCAGCTCAGAGTCTGTGCACTTCATCACGATGTGATGCTGCTGTACAGAGGAGTCTCATGGATGCTGACTTTGTCACATAACTTGTTCAATATTGTACTCAACTTCGTGATGGCTGCAGATTAGATAAGTTTCATCCAAGGCACAGCTACCGTCTAGTTAGTGACTCTGATCATCTCCTTCTAGATGTCAATTGTCTTTTATCAATAGTCTTTGGCTAGAGTTGTTGAACTGGTTTCCAATCTACCTGGATGTATAACTATCCATTGCTCCAATGTCTTCACAGGGTTACCATGCTATGTACCTCCCTGAAATCTAGATGAAAAGTGTCTTCAAAAAATTCCAAACTAATCTATTAAACCCATTAAATTAAAAAAAGGGATTGAGTCTGTAATGACTCAGTTAAGTCCTTTTCTTTCCTGGAATTTTTCCTTGGCTTCCAATTCACTTCCTTCAGTCAAAACCTTGATGAATGACCCTTTCGTGGTCACAGTTTTACAATCGTGGGCTCCACTTGCTTTCTTCTAACCAGTACAACCTTGGGTGAAGTATGCTGAGGTCAGATACAGGTCAAGAGAGAAACCCGAAAGAGTTTCAGTTTTATTATACTGATAGTCCCTTGGTGAGAACAAGGCACTGGAACACAGGGGTTGGCCATGAGGCAGACTGGCCTGCTATGTTTGGACGTGGTGCCCCTGCAAAATCTCATCCATTGTGGCTGGTTTGGGGCTATCTAAAGTCTCCAGATGTTTTCGGGTACTGCAGGATTTACATGGGAGCAGCTAGTATCCATCCTGTAGATGTTAAAGATCAATTTTCAGACAGTAAAAATATGGCTCACACGGCACTCTACCTCAGAAGTTTGCCAAGCCAGAGCCTGAATTTCTTGGTCTTGCTTCGAGTTGGTATCTGGTCTCAAACTTTCCCACATGGATGATCAGGGAGATCAATGATCATCATTTGGGATGAGGAAGTCAAACAAATCCATGCAGATGTTGTCTAAGAGGCTTCCCATGCCTTTGTCCCTTATAGCTAAGACGTTCCCCACTCATGGTAAGGGTTTAAGCTACTTCTCTATTGAGACAGCTAGAGCCCAGCCGTGGCCTCCTACTAGTTCTTGGCAACACACACGTTTGTGAACCGGGAGAGAAGATGGAACCTGATTCGTAACCCAATCTCTGGGTCACAGGGGCAGGGACAAGCTTTTACCAAACCCACCAGAGTTCCCCTCTGAAGGCAGCGAGAGGGACGCCTGCGTGGTCGACTTACAGAGCTGGTGTTTTCATTTCAGGAGTATGGGGAAATCACTGTTTAAAAACACGGGGAGGGTTTAGTCCCACGCTTTATGCGAATCATGTGTTCTGAAGGGAGAGACAGCTTTGAAGCTGCTGCGGAGAGTGCCTGGTGATTATACAAAGCAGCAGTTGGCTAAATCAATGCTTTTTGTGTTAATTAGCTCTTCATTAGAACAGGGGGCTGCCCCAGAGGAGCCAGGAGCCGAGGGGACTGCTAGCCAACCCCGTCACCCCCGGTAACTGCATCCTAATTGGAAGGCAGATGTTGTGGCTTCCAAGGCAGATGGAGAAGGTGAAACTGTGCCTTCCTTCATTCTCCCTCCGCTGTTCCTGAGGAGGGGGGCTTGAGGAGGTGGCAGAGCAGGAAGGGCTCTTAGCAACACCCGATCCTGGCATCCTCGTGCTCTAGGCCCGTGGAGGGTGAGCTTCCTTGGCACAACTCCCCATAGCCTCGAAGACCGAGACCAGAGAACATGTTGTCTGGGAAGGCTTCTGACTCCAGGGAGAGAGTGAAAGCAAGTTTCCAAACCAAGGGTGAGTCAACTAACGTATAGTCACCCCTGGAGTCAGCATGTGACATCTGTGATAGTTAGGTTTTCCCATTCTCTTCTTTAAAAAAGTTTAGATAGCAACTCTCTGGCTCTCTGTGTTTCTTTTTGTGAATAGGTTAAGAATAGGTTAAGAAACCCTATTCATAAGTTTAATGACAATTTTATTCTGGGGGAAAAAAATTACAAATTTGAGCATGCTTTGCTTCTAACTGGGGTTGGCAGGCTTTTGCTGTAAAGCGCCAGGTGGTCAATATCTTAGGCTTTGTGGGCCACACAGTCTCTGTCTCAACTGCTCAACTTGGCCTTTGCAGTATGTGCACAGCATAGGTGATACCCAAACAAATGGGTGTGGTTGACTTGGCCTCGGCCCCAGGGTCACAGTTGACCTGCACCTTTCTCTTGGATTTGAAGGCAAGCGTCAGCTGGCTGTAATTAGCACTGACTGGCAGGCGGTGGCTGTGTGGGCCGCTGTGATGAGAAGAAGCCCAAGGCCTCGGGCAGGTTTGGTGGGAAGGGCGGCTGGGTTTAGTGATGTTTGCCACTGGCCAGGTAGGGAGAACAGCAGCTCCATGCCCTGTGTTTGTAGTCCTGCCTGGCAGCCCTGGGTGGGAGAGAGTGAGCTGGATTATAATGCACACAGGCTGCAGGGCGGTGGAAAGAGAGTTTTTGGAATGGGGGTGGCACTGTGCAAGGGCGGAAAGGACACTTTTTGTTTGGACACTGTCATTTACTCTCTGTGAATCTTCCAGATATCTATCTATCTATCTATCTGTCTATCATCTATATCTATCTGTATCTTTTTTGAGACAGAGTTTCACTCTTGTCTCTCAGGCTGGAGTGCAATGGCGTGATCTCAGCTCACTGCAGCCTCTGCCCAGGTTTAAGTGATTCTCCTGCCTCAGCCTCCTGAGTAGCTACAATTACAGGCACCCGCCACCCTGCCTGGCTAATTATTCCACTTCATTCCACATGGCTCCCAGAAGCACCACACTCCTCACTTCCGTCTTCTGACCCTGCCAGTACCAGGATACTTCCCCCAGTAAAGCAACATCATCACCGAGGAACACAATAGCACCCGCTGCACCAGAGCCCCCCCGAGCATCAGGGCTGCACATGCAGCTTTGACACTGATTTTGATGAGCAGCTCTCTGTCCCTGGGCCACCCCATAGCTACTGAACCCTCCTAACCCTGGTCCTTTTCAGTGAGATGCCACTTTTATCACATCACTGGGAGAACACAAGGAGGCACATTTCTAACAGTGCCCCAAGTGACCATGACTTTGAGCTCTAGTCCCGCCAGATTTTCAGGTTTCAGCCCTTCTTTAGACATTCGTTTCCCTATTTGGCTATTCCCAGGATGTGCACAAGGATGATGTCCTGGTCACTTTGGGCCTCAGCATTTGCTGTTTCCTGCTGGCCTCTGCCCTTCTCCCTGGGCCTCTGTGTCCACTGGTGTCCCTCTGGCCACAGCTGCTGCCACTGTGCAGGCCTGGGGTGGGGACAAGAGAGGAGACATCCTTTATGATTCCATCATGAGCACAGGGCCCCTTAATTTCCAAAGTGGCACAGAAACCAGCTTGTAAATTTTGATGAGACTTTGCAAAACCTTCAGGATCAAGTTTCACGACAGAGAGTTGTGATTTGATGTGATGGTCTCCTTGCCTAGCACTGGGCGTCTCTCAGGCCGTGGGCCCCGCTTCACACTGTGAGAGTATCATGAAACTGTCTGCAGTCCCTAGAATCCAGGCTCCATGCCTGACACCCTGGTCCCAGGCTGATGGTGACAGCAGAAACGGTCACAGTCTTCAACAGAAACCCCGCCCACAGTGTCGGCTTCTCTCCTGGCCCCAGTGGGGAAGTGGCATCAGAATACAGGAGTATGAGATCAGTCTGCCTCCAAAAGCCAAGAGGGTCTTAGTTTTGAATGCTCAGTGTGCAGGACATTGACTGCACATTCCAGGTTGAATTTCCCACCTGCAGGCTCTGCTTGCCTATTTATAGAAGTGCCTCTAACACAGGGCAAAGATGGCGTTTCCCCAGCCTCAGAATGCCTGTTATCTAAGCTTCATAAACGCACACACACAGCTTCTCAAGCACCAGCAACTGTATGCAAGCCCAGGACAGTGCCAATCCAGTGGAAAACACAGGAATGCTTCTCGGTGCCTGGGAAGAAGCAAGTCTGCAGAGCAGATGCTCACTCAAACACAAACCACGTGTAACGTTACCCTACACAACACAGAGCTTCTTAAGAAAGGCAGCTGCCGTTTGTCAACTGCGGCTGCACAGTACAATCAATCATCTGGGGAACGCTTGAAATGACTGATGTCCGTGCCACACTCAGAGCGACAGAGTCAGAAGCTCTTGAAGGGTTGGCCCGGGAACTGGCATTTTCAAAAAGCTCCCAGGTGATTCTGATGTGCAGCGTGCACTGGAACTTCTGCTCTGAAATGCCAACATCCAGGTCACTGGTGGTGTTCGTCAGAATAAGCTGGGTTCTCCTACAGTCGTGCATTAATCCCAGTATTTTAGTGGCTTATCACAACAAGGGTTTGTTTGTTCCATCACACTGCCTGTCCATTAAGGGTCAGCAGGAGACTCCACTCCACACAGGGAGCGAGTCACAGAGGCTTTGTTACTGTGTGATGGCGTTCTCTTAAATACTTGTTTCCTTGGTTGCCATGGCAGGGGCAGAGACATCTGAAAGGTCACACCAGGCTCTTCTAGGTTTTAGGCTGAAAGTAGCACCTGTCACTCTCTCCCATAGCCCCGGCCAGAGCTGGTCACATGGCCCTGGCCAGCAACAAGGCAGCTGGCGAGGAGGTGGTGTTGGGGATGAGCAGGAGGCTGATGGATGTTTGATGGATGCTACAGTGTCTGCCACAGTGGTGTTTTACACATCTTGCCCCCCAGGATTGACTTGGTGCTTACTTGACTGAAGGGTCAGTTCAGGAAGTTATGCCAGAAGGAAAAACCAGCCAGTCTTAACACAGCGGTCAGGTTTAAGTCTCCATCACTTGGAACTGCCTGCCATTTTGGCATTTTTGTAGCTTCCACAAGTCCCACCAGAGTTTGACAGAAAATATAGCTATTTTGCTCTGTTACTTATGTGCACAGTCAGCCATTTCAGGACTTTCCATTGATTTGTCGTTTCTCACATTGACAGTGCACTGTTTTAAGTATTGTAGCTTTGCAGGGCGTATTGATACATTAAAAGCTCAATTACCTCTCACTGCTTTTTTATTTCAGATATTATCTTGTTTTTTTTTCTTTATGCATTTTTCATTGTACAAACTTTAAAAATAAATGTTATAAAAATTGGTTATGATGTCTATTGGGATTAGACGTCTTCGTAATATCATCTTCTGCCTCAAGGAAATGCCCTATATTTCTAATTATTAAAATCTTCTGGCTGGGCATAGTGGCTCATGCCTGTAATCCCAACACTTTGGGAGGTTGAGGCAGGTGGATCATCTGAGGCCAGGGGTTTGAGGCTGCAGTGAGCCATGATGGTGCCGCTGCACTCCAGCCTGGGTGACAGAGCAAGACCCTGTCTCTAAATAAATAAATAAAGTCTTTTCTTGATTTTCTCAATGAATGTTAGCATTTTTTTTCTTATAGGACTTTCATATTTCTTACTAAGTTTATTTTCATATATACACGTACACACACCTATATATATTCATATGAAATGTGTAGAGCATATTTTTCCCATCATATTTTCTAACTATAGATGATATTTAGGAATGTTATTGATATTTGTACATTCTTTATAGAACAATCTACTTTACTAAACTTGCATGGATTTTTTTCCAGGTAGAAAATCATATTGCCTGAAAATGAGTATACTTTTGCCATCTTCTGTCTTATAATTTTGCAACTGATTTGTTACTGTGCCTTATGGCATCGACCAGGCCCTTCAGAACAATGTTTCACAACAATAGGAACAGTTGTGTTCTTGTCTTAGTCCTTATTTTAGTGGTAACAACTGCAGTGTTTACTGTTGATTGCTATTTTCAGATAGATATTTTATTATCTCAAGAAAGTATTCTTCTAATCTTAGTCCCCACAGTATTTTTTTTGTTAGGAGTAAATATTAGATTTTGTGAAATACCTTTTTGCCATCTATTGATATGATATGTGCTTTTTTTAAATTGCCTTTTTCTTTTATGTCCTTTTTTGGTCCTGTTGATGTAATAGTAAAAATTTTAAAAAATTGTATTTAATCCTTGAGGAATAAAAACAAAACTCTTGGCTTCATACTCAAGGCTTTTTAAAGATGCACTCTAAACTGACTTGTCCAGTCTCCCATCCCATCATCTCTCCAAACTCACATCAGCTGTACCTGATGACGGGCATATCCTGAAACCTGTAAAGTGTTTTGCAGGCCCTCACGCTGTTCACTTTGTCTGAAATGCAATACCCTTATCTTCCAAATGGAGACCCCCTGAACAATCTTTAGTGTTAGGGTGACCAGATATCATGCTTTGCCTGGGACAGTTCCGGTTTGCACCGCCTGCCCCTGTGAAATCACCTCTCAAATGTGTCCTGAGCTGGACATGAATGACAATATATGGGCACCCTCTCCTTAGGTAAATTGTCCCTGCTCTCAACCCCCTAAAGGGTTGAATGTCTCCCTTCTGCACACCATACCTTCCTGGACATATTTTCACCAGAGCTGTCTGCTACCCAGCAGCAGTGAGCTGGCACGCAGTAGGTGCTCTAAATCCTAGCCAGGGGTATTGGTGGAATGAAAGAATGTTACGACCTCATTTTTAAAATAAGAGGAGCTCTCCTTGCAGGGCACCTCCCTCCTCACAGCATGTGCCCACAGAGGCTTTTCTGATGGGTAGCCCTAGGCCATGCTGCTAGCTGCTCAGCCAGCACCCTCAGAGAAGTGAAGACAGGAAGGGACTCCTGCAGGCAGCTTGCTGGGGCTGTTGGGAAATGCACACCGTGGGCTTGGAGCCTGCAAAATGGGAAGAGAGGAGAGGAGAGGAGAGGGTCTGGAAAGTGGAAGGAAGGGATGTAGGAGAACAGAAAGAAAAAAGAGGAATGGAGCAAGAGAAAAGAGAAGAAAGTGGCAGACGAGGGAAAGAGGGAGAGAAGAAGAGAGAAATGGAGGAGGAGGAAAGGAGGCAGCGGCTGCCTCAGAGCAAGGCTGTGCCCTGCTCGTCGCTCTCATGCAGCTATTTTAGGGGGTGCTAATTTCCTGGCTATTTGGGGAAACTTTGCAGGCATATTCACTTATCTTGAATGTTTTGAGCTTCACCAGCCTGTGATTGCAAAATAAGGTCATATTCCTTTTAACTAGTCAAATTAAAATAGGACAAAAGCTCTACTGCCTCTGATGTTAGACTCCCCTGAAGAGGTCCCATGGCCCTATTTCTGGGGGTTCCTTGGGGTGCAGTTCCCTGTTTGCTCAGAGGGTGGTGCTGGTCAAGGCTTTGCACCCCGGTCCCTCTTCCTCTGCTGGGGGCTGCCTCTGGGGTTGTGACCCTGGGAGGTCCTCTCCTTAGAAGGTTCTGCCATTCCAGTGACTCCCCTGCGCCCACCACCCTGAACTCAGGGGAGAGGGCCTCTGTTCCCTCTTCGCTCCTCAGGCTCTCCTCTCGACTTCCCAAACTGCATAGCTGGCTCCAGGCCCTAATTGTTGATGAGGTTTTCCTGAGAGTTGAGTGAGAATAAATGGGAAGCACGGCCCAGGATGTCACTTACAAAAATGCCGATCTTTAAGGTCCTAGGGACCTCCCAGCCTGGCCCCCACCCCACAGGCACTCAGCAGGGCCCCCCTCAACTCCCTCCCCTATTCCCCACATCCATGTGGCCCCTGAGATGAGGCCGTTTTTCCTCCTCTGAGACCGGCCGCTGGAGTCTGTATTTGTCTCCCGTGACTGCCGTAACAAACGACCGTAAATCTAGTGGCTTAAAACAATAGAAATGTATTCGCCCAGTTCTGGAGGCCAGACATTCAGGATTCAGGGGCCAGCAGGGTTGGTTCCCTCCAGAGGCGCTGAGGGAGAAACTGTCCCTTGCTTCTCTGCTAGCTTGTGGCAGCTGGGGCCATGCTTGGGGCTCCCTTGGCTTGTGGAGGTGCCACTCCAACCTCTGCCTCCATCTTCACACGGTCCTTTTCTCCATGTGTCTTAAATCTCCCTCTCTTTATTCTTGTAAGAACAACAGTTATTGGATTTAGGGCCTACCCTAAATCCAGGATGATCTCATCTCAAGAGCCTTAACTTACTTACATCTGCAAAGACTCTATTTCCAAATAAGGTCACATTCGCAGGTACCAAGGGTCAAGACTTGGACCTATTTATATTTTTTGAGGCCACAATTCAACTCGCCACAGAGTCCTTATTTCCTATTCAGGGTGGTCACTTTCTAGGATGAAGGGCTATTAATCCTATATCAGCTACAAGTATGTGGTCTTGCTCTCTGATCCCCAGAGACAACCAAATTACATTGAACACATGAGTCCAATATCCATCCTTGTTATACACGTCCTTTTGAAGGACACTCGGAGTCGCTTGCAGGGTGAACTGAGTGGACAGGGGCGCTCTAACCATCAGAAGGATAGTTCATGTCATAAACAGAAGGGCACGAGACACTAAATCTTCACGGAAGAGGAGCAGCAGGGGTAATGGTGGTCGTTAACCCCCACATTGTAAAGGTAGTGGACTGGGAGCTGGAAGAGGGAAACCAGAAATTCTCTGAATGCCTTAGGATGGTTGTAGCTCACCAAGGCTTGAGTCCGTTAATGACCAGGTGCTGATAGTGGGATTAGAAGAGGCTGTCATGGTCACACAGTCCAGCTTTTCCTAAATTGTGCCTCCCAAGGTCTAAGAATGTTGCAGCAGGCATTAAATAGGAGAGGGCATGGGGGAAGAGTTAATTCTGTGATCAAACCAGTAGAGAACACTAGAGTTAAGCAAAGACGAATGCATTTCCATCATGAAGAACTTCTTGGTATCTTAAGCCAAGGGTTGCAAACTGAAATGGTCTGCAGGGGCCAGGCAAGTAGTGGGGATGACAGGGACTATAGTGACCAGATGGGGACTGTGGGACACTGGGGAGTGTCAGCCCTGTCTTGGGGGGCAGGCATCATTGTACAGGCATTTCGGATCTGATGTTAGGAGGCGTTGAGGCTGCCAAGGTAAGGAGTCAAGGGCAGAATACACAAATGCCAGGGAGGATTGGGCAATAACATTTCAAAAAGAGCCCATGTGGCAAACTGAGCTAAGAGGAAGTGATCACCATATGGGCATTGCGCACAGCCCTGCTTCCCTCTGCAGCCGGCAGCATTCGGCTGCTTTAGTGCATTTGGCAAACTTGTCAGTGCAAAACATCAATATGTCAGGAAAAGTTGAGTAAGAACCTGAGCTCTGCAACAGAGCAACAACTTTCTTCTGCTTTACCAGTTCTGCTCACCAGTTAGTACGAGCTCTCTTACGTTGCAGCTGAGTTGACTATACTCTTGTCCCAGTTCCCCTGCTGAAGACCTGAGTTCAGATGCTGGCTCAGGCTTCCCACTTATTAGTTACGTGACCTTGAGTATGATTCTAAACCTTTCTAAATCTCCATTTCTCTGTTTCAGCTATTCATTGCTGTGTAGCAACCCATCCCCACACAGTGTCTTAAATGAATAACAATAATTTATTTTTCTTCATCAGGAGTTAAGTGAGCTCAGCTCGGTGGTTCTCAGGATCTCTCAGGTGGTTGCAGTCAGTCAGTGGCTGGGGCTGGGCTGGGGTCTTCTCAATGTCACCTGCACTCACATGTCTGGCTCCTGAGCTGGGGAGATTCACACAGGTGGGGCTGGAACAGCTGGGGCTCCTCAGGCATCCCTTTTTCCACATGGTCTCTGCCTGGTGGCCTCCAGGCAGCTGACTCCTGATGTGGTGGCCCACGGCTCCCAGAGCAAGTGTCTCAAGACAGGTTGGCAGAAGCTCTGTGGCCTTTTTCAGCCCAGCCCTGGAAGTCACACTGTATGACTTCCACCTCATTTTATTCATTGAGGCATCCACAGAGGCTCATCCAGACTCAAGGAGAGGGGACATGGACTCCACCTCTTAATGGAGCGAGTGTCAAAGAAACTGTGGACTCCTTTTTTTTTTAATTTTTAGTTTTTGAGGGTACATAGTAAGTGGATATATTTATGGGTTACATGAGATGTTTTGATATACGCATGCAATGCGTAATAAGGACATCATGGAGAATGGGGTATCCTTCCCCTCGAGCATTGATCCTTTGTGTTACAAACAATCCAGTTATACTTTTTTAGTGATTTTAAAATGTACAATTAAATTATTATTGACTATGGTCACCCTGTTTTGCGATGAAACAGTAGATGTTATTCATTCTTTTTATTTTTTGTACCAATTCACTATCCCCACCTCCCCCCAGACCCTTCACTACCCTTCCCAGCCTCTGGCAACCATCCTTCTATTGTCTGTCTCCATGAGTTCAATTGTTTTGATTTTTAGCTCCCATAAATAAGAGAGAACATGTGACGTGTTTGTCTTCCTGTGCCTGAATTATTTCACTTAACATGATGACCTCTACTTTCATCCACGGTGTTGCAAATGACAGGATCTCATTCCTTTTTGATGGCAGAATAGTACTCCATTGTGTGTACCTACCACGTTTTCTTTACCCATTCATCTGTTGATGGACACTTAGGTTGTTTCCAAGTGTACACATGTTTTAAAACCACTACATCATCCAGTAAATGGGGCCAATATTACCACTTCTCATAAAATAGAAGCACCACAGTTTATTTCACCTGATTTCTTTCTTTCCTTTTTTTTGAGATAGAGTTTCGCTCTTGTTGCCCAGGCTGGAGTGCAATGGCACGATCTTGGCTCACAGCAACCTCCACCCCCCGGGTTCAAGCAATTCCCCTGCCTCAGCCTCCCGAGTAGCTGGGATTATAGGCATGCCCAGCTAATTTCTTTTGTATTTATTTATTTATTTGCACCACCACACCCAGCTAATTTCTTTTGTATTTACTTATTTGTTTATTTTAGTAGAGACAGGGTTTCTCCATGTTGGTCAGGCTGGTCTCAAACCCCCGACCTCAGGTGATCCGCCCACCCCGGCCTCCCAAAGTGCTGGGATTATAGGCATGAGCCACCACGCCTGGCCTATTTCACCTGATTTCTAAAAGCAGCCATTTTCGTTATTCCAGTTTTTTGGCTATTATACATAATGGTGAAGGGAACATCTCTGTGCATAATTTTTTTCTTTTCTATCTTCTGCTATTTGGGTGGGGCTGCCAAGAAGGGAGATTGCAGGATCAAAGGGTAGGAACGTTTTAATCCACTCTTCAGTTTTCAAGTATCTTTGAAGACATGGTGAGAAGCCTCCCAAGCTGAATCACACTCTCCACACCTTGGCTGTGTGTGTACATGGGCTGTGTGGGTATTTTGGGGCCTGGACCGAATGTGATTTTTGCTTGCTTACTTTTCGCTTTCAAGATGCATAATCAAAATGCTTTTGCTTGAACACAGATAGCTTCACAGCCTAAAAACAGCTCGTGTGTGCTGCAGGAGAAGGTTATGCTTTTGTGAAATTCTGATGTGTCCAACTGGGGACAGGACAAAGTAGAGGGGACATGGAGGGACCCTGATATGTAGGCAGTTACTGGAGTTACAGGCCCACACTCGCTCTGAGTAATGTTCCTCAGCCTTTTAGAAATATAAGCCCATATTTCCTCCAAAGCTTTCTGCCTTGATCTTCTGGATGAGCCCAGAAGTCACATTATTTTGTGTAGTGTGTTCTATGCAGGCATTTGAATAAGATCTTCTCAAGCCATATCTTTTTCTTCCCTCCAGGGCTCCTCAACTGGAGGCTGGGATGCTCTCTGCTCATAAGCCCTGTGTCTCCTCGACAAAGACTAAGAAGAGATCTGGAGCTATAACTACCATTTCAATGATTATTATTAGGGCAAATCTCCCCTGGAGAGGGATCTAGATAATTTCTTCTAGAATTGGCTTCTCTTTACTGTCTATGGCTTTGAAGTTGTATGACACATGAGCTTTGGAAGGGCTAGGTACTTTCTATTTTAAGTTTTTGCTGGGTTTATGGGAGAAAGTTGGAATGTTAGAACTTCGCTTTTTTTTTTTTTTTTAAAGTAAATTTAGCCAGTGACCTTAGGAGGGACTTGCCACTTGGTTAAATCCTTTCACAGCAACATGGCAAAGAGAGCCCAGCCCTGAACTTGAGAGTCACAAGACTAGCGTCTTAGCTCCAGCTCTGTCATTAACCTGGTGGGTGACTTTGGACAAATCACTTCCTTAATATCTTCAGATGCCCCACTTGAGAACTATGGACTTGAACTTGGCCAACTCCTACAGTCATCACAAGTCTAAAATTTGATAATTTGTGAAAGCCAGCCCTGAGTGTCTTTACTCCAAGAATCCCTTTGGAATTCCTTCCATCTTCCTCTGGCCGACTACAGATAAATACAAGGGTTGGGGCCTGGAGGAGAAGCACCTACTATATTCTTGGCAAAATGGGTTGTCTTCTCTGTTATAACAAAATACTATAAACTGGGTGGTTTATAAACAACAGAAGTTTATTTTTCAGAGTTTTGGAGGCTGGGAAGCCCAAGATCAAGATGCAAGCAGATTTGCTATCTGGTGAGAGCCCACTTCCTCATAGACAGTGCCTTCTTGCTGCATCCTCCCATGGTAGAAGGGACAAGATAGCTCTCTGGGATCTCTTTTATAAGGACATGAATCCCAATCATGTGGGCTTTGCCTTCACGACCTAATCACCTCCTAAAGGTCCTACCTATCTCCTAATACCATCATCTTGGGAGCTAGAATTTCAACATATGAAATGGAGGCAGGCAGGAGCACAAACATTCAGACCATAGGAGGAGTTTAAAATGACAGAGAGATTGTCTTAAGCTGGGATCTCCCAGAAGCAGATCCGTAGACAAGGACTTGAAGTGGTTTATTCAGGAGGTTGAGGGGGGAAGTGAGATGCGGCAGAGAAGGAGGCCAACACAGAGAGTGCTGGTGAGCAGGCCATCACTGTGGGCAGCTGGGCTGCAATCCTGCTGAAGGCTTCTGGAAAAACACGCCAGAGTTGTCCACCTGAGGATGAGACAGCTGGGGTATCTATCCCCCAAGGGGTGCTAACTGCCTCCCGATCCCCTGCATATCCAGCTTTCCCCCTGCATAAGCCAAGGAAAAGCCCTTAGGTGGAGCATTGCAGGTGTTTGCAGTGGGGATGCACAGGATGTGCAGAGGATATGGGTGGGGCTTTGACAACGTCTGCTGCTGTTAATGCCATGTGGCACATTGTTCTGATTTTCCTGGTTGCTCATTGTATTAAACTGCATAGGAAATATACCTTGCACGAGATTCTGCATGGGTTTAACAAGTTTAGGAGTCCTTTGATGTTCTATTTTGTCAGGTAGACAGAGACGGTATTGAATTAGAAGGAAATGTCTCATTCAGCAAGAGGTTGGAGACATGGGAAGGATATATCTGAAATTCTACGTTGAAATCATATGACATTGAATAAACTTACAGAGTTTGTGATGAGAACAATGATGGAAACCCTATAGGGAAAGGATTCAGGTGTGGAAATCAGGGCACGCATGGAACTTAGAGGCCAGGAGCATCATGTCAACATTGTGTAAATGAGGACGGCCTGATGCTTTTCCCACTGACATGCTGCTAGCCAGAGTAAATTAGCCAAGGATCCATCAGTTCACCTTTTCTCCTCCATTCTGCCTGCACCATTGTTGGGGGGAAGGAAATCTTAAAGGGTGCAAGGAAGAGGAGCCAACACCACCCACTTTGATTAGTATTTGTGATCACCTACTGTGGCAAACAGGACACTCAACATTCAGGGTACTCAGAGTGGGGCACTAGGCCCAGCTTCTCAGAAGGCTGAGGCGGGAGGATCACTTGAGCCCAGGAGTTCTAGGCTGCAGTGAACTATGATCACATCACTGCACTCCAGCCTGGGCAACACAGCAGGACCCTGTCTTAAAAAAAAAGAGTGGGATAGTCCTGTCCTTCAAGGGAAGATAGAGTGAAATATAATTACAGTGAAGGGCAGAGAAATAAGGATCAGGAGAGAGGTATGAATGCACTGCTGGGCAGAACAGAGAAGAGGGCCTTCTTTCTGACTGTTAAGATCCAGGAAGGTGTCTTAGAGGACATGGCAACTGAGCAGTGCTTTGAATTTGAATGGAGCAGGCACCTTCATATGAATAGAACTGGAATGGTCAAAGGTATGGAGAAGGGAAAGTTGACGGTGTATCTGGGTTTCATTGGCTGGTCGGATGTGACTGGGGCCTCAGTTTCACGCAAGGATATCATGGACAACATATGGATAAAGGAGGAAGGGCCAGGCTGTATAGAGCCCTGGGTCGGAAAGAGGAGACAGGAGTGGGCTGTGGGGGCAATGGTAGTCACTGAGGCATCCAGAGCAAGGCATGGAGGGGTAGGCCTTTAAAGAACAAGACTATGAGAGTTACCCATGACTCAGAAGCACCCAGTGTAGAAGCAGAGTGTCTGGTACGGTGGAAATGAGGTGATTTCTTTTCAGAAACATGGATATTTCTGAAAAAAATCTCTACATTTGGTTTTATTTCTCCTGGAGAACAAGGCACAGACCTGGGACTTGAACATTGGTCTTCTAACCCCCCAGGAACCACCTCCCTCCATCTTATGGGGGTTATTTTTCCTGGTGGGAGAGATTACCTTTCTGGATTGCTTCTGTCTAATTTCCATACCCACTTCCATCTCGCAAGCCAGCCCACTCTGGGTTTGCAGAGTGGGATGGCTAAGGGTTAATCTGAGAATTGAAATCCCAAGGACTGTGGGCTGTCTGAGACAGAGGACAGAATCAGGTTTCTCCAGGATGACTGGCTCATGTGGGAAGACCTACTTGCTGGCATGCATTGGAAGAAAAGGATAGGAAACTGGATTTTGAGTTGTTTTTTTCTTTTTTTTTAAATTTAAGTGTATTTATTGGCACCAGGGCCAGTATTAACAAAAACTTAAATTCCCAAGCAGCCTCCTTCACTCCTTGGCCCAGCAAGGAAATAATTTCCCTGCTTATTCACTCACTCACCAAATGTTTATTGAGCGTCTACTATCTGCAGTCTTTGCCCTAGGCACTTTGAAAGCAGGAATGAACAAGCAGATGTTTCCCACCCTCCCAGAGTTTGTGTTCTAGTGGAAGACATGGAGAATAAACAAAGGACAAGGAGGTGCAGGAGATGCTGTCTCACATCCTTCATCCTTCCAGGCTCATGGCTTCCAGGAGAGGAAACCTTTTCCTTTGCCTGGCCTTCGAGACCCTTCCAAATCAGTGCCCATCCACCTCTCCAGTCACTTCTGCCCAGCCTCCACTTCAAATGTAAGTATAAAGTAGAACAAGAGATCAGAGCCAGAGATGATAACTAGGTCCAGGTGGGGGCAGCTCTGATCTCTTCTTCCACTTTATGCTTTACAACCCAGATTTTCTGGAACCATCTCAATATAAATTTTCTTTTCTTATCTTATATACTTAAGCCTTGAGTTAGGCAAAAATCATAACCAGATCCCAAGTTTGTCTTAGAAATTATATTTGCATTTCCATGCGTCTACTGTTTCTCCTATCACCTCTAGTGGGGACTGTCTAGTAAATGCGTCCACCTCCCTTGAACTCGAGAGCTCTGGTCCAGCTCTGTGTCTTCAGGGACATAGCTCAGAGCTCAGCACATGCTGCTACTCAGAAAGTGCTTTCTAGACATGTGATCAGACTGCCATGTGGGCTTCAGACGGAGGCAGATCTGCCCACGACCCTTGGAACCAAGCAATATCCAGAGAGGGGAGTGGCGGTTCTTGAACTGTTGCCTCCAGCTTTGCAGTGAAGACGCAGGGAACGCTGATAGCTGAGCTGGAACCAACTTCAAAGAAATGTGCCTTCCCCGGCTTCCAATGTGGGTCTGTGGCATCTCTGCAGGCCAGGCCTGGTAGATGTTTATTATACTTAAGAATATATTAAATGCAGGCTCTGAGCTCCGTTCCGGGCATAGCTCGCCTCTTGCCACTGGCTCTCTGATGACTGAACTGTGCAGTCCTGCAGGTGGATGAGCAGAGCCTGGGGCACGTTTCGGCTCAAAAGGGCCAAATCAAACACTGGGTGTCTCAACTGAGCACATTCCTGAGCTCATTAAACTGGGCGAAGTGAGCCCAGCCGGATGGAGACCAGGGAGGAGACAGACGGTCATAGCCCCTGAACACAGCTGGGGCCAGGCAGCAGCGTCTGCTCTGGAAAGGGGCTCGGCACTCGGTCCTCTTCCCTTCCTCTCCCTGTCCTGAGTCAGTCCCTTCCACAGCCTGTTATATCCCTCAACCACAGGGAAGTAGGACTGCACCAGCTTTGGGGGAAGGGGATTTGGAGGGTTGAGGTCACCCTCAGCGCTGCCCAGAAGGAACTTACCAGCGGGCAGGCAGACAGGCTGCGGTGGAAGCAGTCAGTCGGCAGGAAAGGATTATGTGAGATGCAAAGCTAATGTGACAGACCACCCAGCCGGAGAACTGGAAGGGTGGGATTTCATAACCCACGCAGAGTCAATCAAGGCCAAAGGAGTTAGAGAAAGCACAGGGGATGATCCTCATGGTAACTTTTGGATGAGGTACCCGTGAAAGATGGGCAGGGTGTGGTTTAGCAATTATTTTGCTTCACCTTCAAGCCTGCCTCCTTGACCATGACTGTCCTTTGGTTTTGGAGCTAATGAATAGTAAATTATTTTAAAAGGCATGCATGACTTGGCATCTTAGTGAGAGATGTTGAATGTTATGCTCATTCATTTGCTTGTGCATTTAGAGAGAGAGAGGATAATGCAACAGAAATCAGATGGGTTCTAATTCAGATGAGCTGTAAAGCCTTGGACAAAGTTGCTGAACATCTCTGAATCTGTTTTCTATTCTGTAAAAAGAGGAGGATGGTGACATGCTGAGTAGAACTGGTCCCTAAAAAAATTATTGTGCTGGATGTGGGAAAATTCAGGTCAAATAATATAATATACAAAGGTTTATTTTAGAGGGTTTTTAAGCTTCAATGATATATACATGAGTGGTATTAGAATATGCTTTAGTAAAAATCCATGAAGACCTAACAAAAGGAAGAGAGGGACGCTGGAGAGTGTCACAACTCTGGGACCACAGAATGAGTGAGCTAAGGGAAAAACTGGTGCTTGACCACTAGGGGCAGAGGGTCCAGCTAGGATGAAACTGTGTGGGCAGCCCCTCCAGACTGCCCTGGCCATGGGGCCCCCTCCTTGTGTTGATGACATTTTAGAAACAAAAGCCGTGTGCCCATGAATAGCCTGAATTAAAGTGGATCAGCACATTGTCTTATGACCCAGCCATGAAAGATGGATTGGAGTGAGTTTTGGAGGGAATGTTGGGGACAAGGTAAATGGGGTAAAGGCTTAGGTGGTCCATCGGAAAGCTAGCCTGAGCTTGCGGCCTGTGGGTGTCCTGGGTGTGGCACACGCAGTGCAAATGCCCCAAATGTCGCCATGTGATTGACTGCCATCTGGACAAGAAGTTGGAATGGGGAATGATGGAGCCTATTCTCTTGGAGGAGCATTACAAGTTCAAATCCTTCCTTTTGCTTTGATTGTTTCCATGACACCTGCTGCTCCTAAGAAAGGTCAAGACCATCCCAAATACACACTGCTCAGGGTTCCTGAGGGGATTAAATGAAATACTATAGAGAGACGAGCTGAGCCCAGCATGGGGCGTGAAGATGCTACTCAGATAGAAGTATCATTACTTGCATTCTTTTGTTATTTCTAGAATATATTGAATTTAAAATTAAATGAAAGATCACTGTCCCCATTGCCACAGCATCAATTCCAACTCTCACCACCTCCCACCTGCCTTGAGCAGCAGTTCCTCCACTGCCCATCTTTTTCCAAACCTTCCCCTATCTTAGCAGCTCAAAATAGATGAGATTTTCCTCAGAACCCCAGCGCTTTCTCTTGCCTGTCAGGTAAGACCCAAATTAACCTGATGTCCACGGTCCCTGACCTTCTGCTTCCAGCCTCATTTCACAGCATCACCCCACCCTGGGCTGTTTGCTGCTCCCTGGTCAGGCCTCTTTTCCAGCTCCACACCTTTCCATAAGCTCCTCCCCCTGCCTTAGGGTTCCTTCCCTCCTCTCCACTCCAGGGCATGTGGGTCAGCATCAGCCAGGAGCTGCTCATTTCCTTGAATGTGGAGACTGAATTCAGCCCTCCGCCCTCAATGTCTACAGCCGTCCCTGACAATAAATGGGTCTCTTCAATGCCTGTTGATTGAATTGAATTGAGTTTTTAAAAGCCCCATGCAAATGAATTCAATGGAATCGTTATAAGAAATAAACAGATTAAGCAATTGGCCATATTTAAAAACCTAAATATGAACATCATCTGGGCTAGGGAAGCAAGATGACAGGAAAGCAGCCTTTGAAATTGAACTCCTTCTGCCTGCCAAAGCATTCACTTTTAGATTGGATGTGGAGGAGAGACACTGTAGGTTTGAACATCCCAGAGTACCTTTCCCACTTCCAAGCTCCTGTATGTATTTACAGAGAGTGAGGCCCATGTTGTAAAGATGAGGCCTATAGGAGCCCTGAGATAGACAGTACAATTGCTTTCATGGAAAAAGACATGAACCACTGCATTTTCTCTCTGGCACAATTTGGGCCCTTGAGAGGGGTTGACTGGGCCTGGCAGTCCAGCAGTTAACCAGGCATCAGTTTCCCCTTGTCCCACTGTTCAGAGGCCTCCCACATCCTCCTGAAAACACCTGACTTTTTTATCTGCATTATAAACCTGCTCTGGTCTAGGGTCCGAGACAGAGAGCTGCCTCCCTGGGACCTTGGCTGAGTTTCTACCAGGGCTCTGGTTTCCTGTCAGTAGAACAAGGGGGCTGGGCTAAGTGTATGTTCACTGTACAGCTTCAGCTTCCCCAAGAGGTCAGCCTTAGGACTCTGAGGAGTTCAGACCACAGACTACAGACCAAGGTCGTCCCTTCTCCCTCACAGCTGGATTCCTTGAACATCAAAGCACTCCCTTCCTCATGATCTGGGATTGACTTGACTGCTCCATGAGCCAGAGTTCCTGATTCCTTTTGTCCCCCTGGGCCCTGGACACTTGGTCCCTTGACACTCCACTTTCAAGAAACAGAGGGCAGGAGCTGCATAAGCTCTTGGTCCTGATCGAGGAGCTGATTTCCAAAGTAATTGGTGCCTACTCTGTGAGTAATCAGTGCCTTCTGTACAGGATGCAGATGGAGTTGGAACTCACTCACAAGACTTGACTGGCCTGACCCTCAGGGACCCATCCACATGGCCCACTCAAGTAATGCACCTTTTGGAATATTTGCTGAAATAACTGCCATCCTGTGGCATCTTCTGGGTCAATGTCACTGTCCACGGTGGTATTTTCTTGTTAATGATATCAGCTGCACATCTTTTAAATTCTCCATGCTAAGGGCGTTTTATAGCTCATCTAATTGAACCTTTACCACAACTCTGTAAGTTTGGGTGATCACAGCCATTGTGTAGATCTGGAAAGTGGTCTGAGAGGCTGAGTGATTCCCTGTCAATGAACCAGCAAATGACAAAGTCAGGATTTAAATCCAGACCAATTTTACTATAAAGACTAAGCTCTTAACCTTATACTGTATATTTTAATCCTCAAAACAACCCTTTGAGGTAGCTTTTATAACACACATTTTACCAAATAAGTCACTGAGATTTGGAGAGTTTAAAAGACCTGCTGAAGTTATGTAACCAGGAGGTGGCTGACCTGGGATTTGAACCTAGGCGTGAGCATAAGCTCTTTCCATCCATTTTCTCACTTAATTCCTGCAGCAATCCTGGGAGTTAAGGAGGTAATATCTCTGTTTAATGTATCAGGAAATCAAGGCTCAGTAATTTTCTCAGGGTTACACAACAAGGAAGTGGCAAGCAGACGGGATCCAAAGTTGGTGGTCGTCCCACAATGTAATGCTATACAGAAATCCATTTCTGAAACCTGGACAGGTTCTCTTTGGTTTCATTCCGATACACAGAATCATGTTAAGACCTCCATACTTGAAGCTATGTCAATAGTTTTTGGTTTTCAAAGACTCTGTGTATGAATCAGTGTGGAAGGTCAAACAGTCAAGACAGAAGAATCTGACATGATGGGGCAGTGAGCTTGGATACATGAGAATGCGCTTGCCTTTGGAACCAAACTCCACCCTGGCCTAATCCCATCAAGGCCACGCAGCACAGTGGACACATCCAGCTCACAGATTTGTGGCTGATGGATCCTGGCCTGGGGCCAGCCTCTCTGGAGGACCAATCCTGGTTGGAGGAGGAGACTTGCTGTAGGGACTTTATGAATGGCATGTGGGTGTGAGCTTAGCACAGAACCCTAGGGAGGAGCAGGACCTGCTGGGCCGGGGCCTCAGACCTGCGAGAGCCACTGGGTAAAGACTTCACTAACTTCGGCTTATTTATTAATTTTAAAATTTAAATTAATTTCTATTTTTAATTGATTTTTTTAAATGCAAAGAATCTACTACTTTCCATAGCTGTCCAGAGCTGCATGTTTGAATTTCTGTGTGCAGAAACATAAGTGACTCTCCAGGTGTCAGAGGGAGAGACTGGGGCGAGAGGCCAGAGCAACGTAGAAGGGCACAGAGGGGCTGTGAATTTGAGGCAGGGGTGGAGCTGCAGAGAGGGGGCGGGGAGGGCTCGCCAGGAAATCAAACGTCCGTTTACATCTTGTCCTGCAAAGCTTCATCAAAACTTCTTTGCCGGTCAGTCACGTCCCCTTATCACTTTTCCAGCCCAGCTTTATGACTGTAAGTGTTGGACGGAGAACTGATAAGGGTAGGTGATTGACACTCACAGCCTCCGGAACCCCCCGCACCGCCTGCACCTGCATGATGGAGAAAACCTGGCGCTCCCGCTCTGGGTGCCCGAAGACAGCAGGGGATTCCAGGAGGAGACCTTGGGCATAGGGGGCCCAGGTATGCGCCCCCTGCCTGAGGATGCTGGGGTAGCCTTTATGTTTTGTCAGTGAGATCTCCACTTTGCTTATTCAAAATGTGCTCTCTGCGACTGGGTTTAGCGTCTCCCCTTGAGAAAAGCGGTTGGGTGGTTGGTGAGGGAAGAGGGCTTATTCCACAGACTTCTTTATAAAGTAAATAAAGGCATATAGGAGTTTTTGGAATTTGGGGTACTCTTGCTTAAAAAAACAAAACAAACAACAACAACAACAACAAAAAAAAAACAAAAGGGAGAGCAGGAATTGCCATCTGATTTGAGGGAAAGTCCCTTTCCAGACATTTTCTTCAGCTAATGACAGATACTCACCAAATGCTTTTGTCTTTTTCAGTTTATAGGAACCATGTGTTGAGACAGAAGGTTTCATGACTCTAACTAAACTTATATTCTCTCTATTATATTAAAGATGGTTATTTATTACGTTGTTGATTCAGAATGATCCTTTATAACTCATAATTACTTATATCCAGTCAAACTCAATAAATTTCTGAATTGGCACACTGCAGTAATGGACTGACACATAAGCAAGTCTATACACCTGTGCGTAAAGATGTAAAACCACAGATAAAAATTCCTGTAACTACAAATTCTTCTATTTCCTGGAATGTGAATACAGTTAACATGCAATGGATTGCGTCTCAGCTGAACAGGTACGTTTTTCTTTCCTACAATTAAATATTATCATTTTACTTAAAGAGTAAATACAGTTTTTAAGTTAAATGAAGGTGGTAGATTAACACAGTGGTTCTCAGCCTTAGCTGCTTGTTGGAGTCACCTGGGAGTTTTGAATGATCCTGATGCATGGCAAATTACATCAGAATATTCAGGATGTGGCTAGGAAAGAGTAGGTTTGAGAATGGTGCAAAAAGAATGTGAATGAAGGCATTTAGTGTTCACAGGGGGGCCTTCTCACTTTAATGCAGGAGTATACAAGCTTGGCTATCTGATACTGATGCCCAGATCTCATCCCCAGAGATTCTGATTTAATTGGTCAAGGGTGTGGCCTGGGCACTGTAGCTGTGCCCAGGTGATTGCAAGATACAGTTGAGGCTTTGAATGTACAACTGTGATGCCCCCTGACAACTGTGAAAGTCCCAGCGCTTGGATTATAGCCCTGGCTGGGATCTCAGCTTCTAGTATGATCTTCCATAAGTCTTTAACCTTTACTATGCCTCAGTTTCCTTTAAAGCAAACTGGAACCTGGGGATAATGGGTGGAATGAATGTCCCCTCAGAGCCCTTCCTGCTCTCCAAGGTGACTGAGGCCCAAGAGTGCTTTCACAAGATTGCAGTTAGGGATGAGACTCAGCACCTGTGTGTCTTGGCTCTGGGTTCAAGACTGTGGAGAGCGGCTCGGGTGGCCGTGGGATGGATAGACAGAGGCGGCTGGGAGGAGCAGAGAGTCCCGGCCCAGAGACTCAGCCACCTCCTTCAGAGAGAAAGAGGCCAGTTAGGGGCTGGCTGGACAGTGAAGGTGTTGATAAAAAGGGACTGAGTGTTCCCCATCCTCTGGTGGACATACGATGTTGGATCTCTCTGGTGATCACCTGGTGAGACACTGTTGGGCTCAGAACTATAACAAAAACAGAATACTTGTCTTTGCAGTTGATTCTCCAAAGGTTTTGTTTTGTTTTATAGTTCCTCATAACTCTGTCTTTATGCGGCATGAGTGTGTTTCCAATTCTTTTTTGGACTGGTCCAAAAACATACATGTGGAAAGATTTTAAAAATCCTGCATCATCCTTTGGATTATAAGAATATTAACAATCAAAAGTATAGCTCTCATTTCTTCAGGGCTTACTAGGAGTATCTCTGTTCAAAACACTTTACTTTTTAATCTTAATTAGCTCATTTAATTTTTACACCAACAGTCTGACCTAGGTACTACTATGATTACTACGATTATCATCCTCAGTTAATAGTTGAGAATACTGGGTTCCAAAGAGGTTAAGTGACATGCACCAGGTTACACAATAGAGGGCAGAGTCTGGATTTGAATCTAGGACCATCAGACCCAAAGGCAAAGTGCTAAACCACCACACTTTACTACACAGAGCACACCTTGGGTATATGTTGGAGTAGAGTCTCACTTTATAGGTAGAGTGCCAGGCCCAGAGACCAGATGGATCTTTTCACCTGCAAAACAACAGCTGATCTCCCAAATGGTCCTGGGTGACAGGTCTTAGGGCTGCACACATTTTGCAGATGAGGAAACTGCCATCCAGAAGGACACATGGCTGGTAAGTGGAAGGGGGGACAAGCCCACCTTTTGGAGGTGTAACACATGCTCCAACCACCACTCGCACTACAGGGGTTGGCAGAACCCGATGGGCTTGGTTGACTCTCTCTTCATCTCTGGATCCCAAGCCCCTGGCATGATGCCTGGCACATGGTGGGCTTGCAATCAGTATTTGCTGAATAAGAACTCCAAAGACCAGATGTGCACAGACACATAGCCCCACCCTCCACTAGATGCAACCTTTTAGAGATTCAAGCTTGCGAATTACCTTCCAAAGAGGAACAATTGGCCTTTTATGCAAATGTCTGACACCTGAATCTACTCCTCTGAATGCATTCATCTTCTTTATCCAGACTCTAAGTCAGCGATAACACATTGTCTCATAGTAAAGGTCCTCAGACTCTCACAGGCACCTCAGACTTAATGCAGTGAGCTCTGGGTGGGGATTCAGAGACCCAGTTCAAACCTAGGTTTCAACATGACTGATCTGGTGCTAGGCCAAGCCTCACTTTCCCCACTTACATGGTAGAGATGTAGATGCCCTTTCTGTCATTACACAGCTCCTCCCCTGGCCTGGGTGCCTCCTTCCAGGGCTCATCACACAGGGTCAGGGAGAGGGGAGGCCTCGCATGATCCACTGTCTACAGAGACCCAGCCGGGCATACAGGTGCCCCCTTCCCCTCTGTGCTCCAGGCTACTGCCTGATTGCCCATGAAAAGAAGGCTTACTTCTGGCTGGAAACGCCTGAGGCAGCGGATTTTGGTGTGAGTAAGCAATTCCAGGGGCATTAAGGGGAATGCAGGCTCGTCTGGAGTGCATAAAGCTGCACTGGGTTCAATTCAAGAGGAGGAGGAAGCTTGGGCTTTCTCAGGGGCCAGGCACGCAGCCCCAATATTAAATCCCTGCGAAAGAATGTCTTCATCTTTATGGATAGAGGAAGAGTCAGATGCTTACAAAAGGAACAAGGGACAGCAAAGCCAGGTCCAGGAAATCCCTTTCATCCTGCATAGAGATCCAAACAGCCCAGATCTGGGCCCTCCACCCCACGGCAACCTCTGGGTGAACTTGCTTGATTTGAATTTGGGTGCAGGATCCCTTTTCATTTCTGTAATAATTGATATTCGTGGCCAGGAGAGAACATAATAGAAAGCAACATCTGTTACTTCCCCATTCACAGATTGTTTGCACATATTTTGCTTTATTCAGTCTTTAACCACTTTACAGATGAGGAAACCAAGGCTCACAGAGGTATCTGTCCCTGGCTTAGATCACACTGCTAGCAAGAGGCACCACCCAGACCTCTGGTCAAATAACGCCAATGCTAGGAAGCCCTCCTTGCCCCCCGCAACCATGGCCACTTCTGCACTGCATACTACATCTGCTGCCACACTTACTTCCCTGCAGTAGAATTCACGTTTATTTGTCTGCCATGAGTAGGAGGATGTGAGCTTCTGGAGGGCAGGGGCTCCAATTTACTCACCTTCATAGACTTAGCTCTCAGCACAATCTAGGGCCCAGAGCAGGTTAACAGTAAATATCACAGAACAAATAAATGGATGCTGTGCTCTTTCCATGGCCCCACAAGACCAGGAATTCTGATGACCAGACAGATAATCACAATGACAATCATAACAACAGCAGCCAACGTTTGCATCTTGCTTATCAGCACTTTGGCACCAGGGGCATATTTTGCAACAATCAAAGGTGCCAACTTTTATTTCCATTAAGTGGACCAGAAGACTGAAGTTCACATAAGCTACAGGGCTTGCTCAAGCCTCTTTTTCAAGGTCCACAAGGTGGAGGAAAACCTCAAACCCAACTCTTCTAATTCCAAATCCCAAATGCTCACGTAACATTCATAAATCATTCCGAATCAATAAAACACATACTCATAGAGCTCATTATGTGCCAGACAGTGTTCCAAACTGAGTTGCAAATCTTAACTTGTCTAATCTTTAAAATGACACAATGAAGAATGTACAACTAGCATCATCCCCATGTCACTTCCTTGGAAACTGAGGCAGGCAGACATTCAGGAGTATGACTTAAGGCTGAATACTGCTAAGTGGCAGAGCTGGGATTTTTCAGGGAGTGTATGCTCTTACCACTTGGCTACACTGCTCTCCTTAAAAGTGACTGTTCCATGCCAGACAGTGGGCCTTACTTCACTTAATCCTCATGGAGGTCCCTGAGGCTCATATTGGCATCTCTAAGTGACAGTCACATAGGTGGTGAGTAGTACAGTGGAATTTAAACCCAAGTCTGTATGATTCCAGAGTATAGAATCTTTGCTTCCTATGGCCTTGAGCATACTTCTTGCTTATTTTGCAGTGGTGCGGGGCTGTGTCCACCACTCCAGATCACACCCCTTGGCTGGGGCTCAGATGTGCTAGGGTGAAGATGGGATGGGGCCTGAGGTCTTCGTGGAGCTGAAGTTTCTGAATTAGGAGAGTTAAGGCAGAGCCCTATTTCAGGTGCACAGTGGGAGTGGTGGGAGGCTGGGTCATTACCTAATCCTGCAGTCTGGGCTCTGAGGCTCTTTTTTCAGGAGGATGAAGGTGCCTCAGTTTGAATACCGAAGGAGCTTTGGTGGGGTCCCAGTTCCCTGGGTCTAGTACCTCCAGAAGCAGGGGTGGCTTCAGGGCCTCATACATAGAAAGGCCCTGGGCCTGGCTAAACTCTCTGCTGTTACCATCTTGAAACTTGTAATAATTTTTAACAAGAGGACCCAATTTTCATTTTGCACCAATTATGTAGTCTATCCTCCCTCTCAGGGAGGCCTCTTCACTGGATCTTTCATCTGAATCAGCTCCGTGGTTTCCTTATGCTAACCACATGTTTGTTTTGTATCCAGGCTGGCTGTATTTGCAGAGGCTGAGCCCAGAGGATGGCCATGGAGAATGCCTGGGCACTAGCCAGGGTGGAGGCTTTGCAGCCTGTGAGAAGGGATGCTGGTGAGGAAACTGGGGCTTCAAGTCTAAGACGAAACCATCTGTGTGTTTCTGTAGCTGATCCAGGTACTGAACCAGGTACAAGAGCTAAACAGCAGATGTACAGGAAATGGAGATAGTGTTGTGGATACTGGGAGATCCTCCAGCCTGGAAGTTGGCGGCCCTCAAAATGCATCTCATTACCATAGCCTTGTCCCTTTGTTCTTGTCATCTTACCATTCCCAGGACTCAGTTTCCCCATCGTTTTTGTTTGTTTGTTTTAGAGACGAGATCTTGCTATGTTACCCAGGCTGGTCTTCAACTTCTGGCTTCAGTTTCCCCATCTTTAATTGCAGAAGGAACATTGGCACTCAGTACCTGGACGAAAATGCAACTGAGTGCTCACCTGACCAACAGTGGGGCAGAACTATCTAAACATAAGAGTAAGCATAATTCATTTAAAAAATCAGTTTGATTACACAGACATTACCCATCTGAACATTAAATACAAACTATATAACTAAGAGAATGAGTTATTTAACAAATACACATGCTATACATTTGGAAGGAAATAAAGCTAGATGTACAGCCTTACCATATGCAAATATTAATTCTTTCTGGATTAAAGATCTAAATAAAAAAGTAATGTAAAAATATTAGAAGTAAAAACTAGAAGCCTTAAGAAATAATCCTGGGATAGGTTGGCTTTTTAATTTTTATTTTATTTTATTTTTTCCAGAAATAGAGTCTCGCTCTTTTGCCCAGGCTGGGGTTCAGTGGTGCGATCATAGCTCCCTGCAGCCTCAAATTCCTGGGCTCAACTGATTTGCCTGCCTCAGCCTCAGCCTTCAGAGTAGCTGGGATTACAGGTGTGTGCCACTACATTCAGCTAATTAATTTTTTTTTTTTTTCGTAGAGATAGGGGTCTCCCTGTGTTACCCAGGTTGATCTCAAACTCCTGGACTCAAGCAATCCTCCTATTTCGTCTTCCCAAAATGTTGTGATTACAGGTGTAAGTCTCTGCACCCAGATAGGGGTGGCCTTCTTAATGCAGAAAGACATACCTAGCAGCCATACAGAAAAGATAGTCAGATTTAATTATATAAACATTTCAAATTAGGTATGGCCAAAGATAACACAAACACAAAAGAAAGATGAATGGTAGTTGGAGTATAACTTTCCTGTTCTGCATTGTCCAATATAGTAGCCATTAGCCATATGTAGCTACTGGATACTTGCAGTGAAGCTAGTGTGACTGAGGAAAAGAATTTTAGATTTTATTTAATTTAAGTTAGTTTAGATGTGTGTAGCCACAAGTGGTTGGTGGCTGCCATACTGGCCAGCACAGGCCTGAGAGGAAATACCTAAAACCCATATGACTGACAAAGGGCAGTATCCCTAATGATCAAACTCCTCCAAATTGACAAGAAAAAGACAAACAGACCAGAAGGAAAAAAAAAAAAAAATGGATAAAGGACAGAAAGAGGCAATTCCTAGAAGAGGAAATGTAAGTGAAAAGTAAACTTCTGCTCAACTCTACCAGTAATCAGGGAAATGCAGATTAAAACAAAGCCATTGTTTGTATATCTCATTGATAAAATCTAAGAAGTTAGTCACACCCAGGACTGGTGAGGCTGTGGAGAAATGGGAAGTCATATGAACTGAATATAAGTTGCTATAGATTTAGTGGAAAATTATTACAATTGAAGTTGTGCCTACCTTTGATGAAGCTAGCCCACTTCTAGGAATGAGACTAAAAGCAGCAGTACTTAAGAATAGAGGTATAATGCATTACAAGACTGTAATAGCCCCAGACTGGAAACAGCCTTAATATTCATCAATAAGGTAACTCAAGGAGGGACTATTCATTTTCCTTTTCTTTAGAAAGATCCTAAAGTGATTCTGATGGTCAGATTTTAGACCGACAGAATTACGTGTACCATAATTGAATTACTCAGTTCTCTATTGAACATTAGGTTGTTTTCAGCTTTTTGCTGTTTTGAAGAATACTTTTGTAGTGAAATCTTAGATGCACATCTTTAATTTATTCTTTAGGATTAAATTCCCAATAGTGGAATAGTTGGGTATAAGGGCGGTGTGTATATTTTTGAGAGCTTTTTGTAAGCATTGCTAATTTATCCTTCTCTGACCTATTTTAGCTGAGTTTTGTTTCTTCATTGTTCTTGCTATCTATTTCTGTGTAACTAACTATTGTAAAATTTAGTGGTTTAAATGCCAATACTCATTTATTTTGTTCACAAAGCTGAAATTTCAGCAGGGCTTGGGAGTAGCCTGCCTCTACTCTGTGCAGTGTCAGCTGTGGTGGCTCAACCTGGGACTAAAGGATGAATTTTCAAGATGTCTCATTCACATGGTTGACAGGTTGGTGCTGGCCATCAGCTGGAAATTCAGCTGGGACTGTTGGCTGGAACATTTAACATGACTTCCTCATGGGGCTGCTTGGGCTTCCTCACAGCATGGTGGCTGAGTTCCACAAAACCAGTGTACCAGGAGTACCAGCAAGAATATGCATTACTTTCTATCACTTAGCTTTGGAAGTCAAACAGCACATCTTCCATTTTTGTCACAAATCCAGATTTAAGAGAAAGAAAACACAGACCCCATTTTATTATGAGAGGGATGCCAAAATCCACAGAGTAAGAAGATCATGTGGGAGGGGAGATGTTGTTGCAGTCGTCCTTGGAAAACATAATCTGCCATACATTAATCATGGCTGCCAAATTTTATAGCTTCCAAAGAGCCTGACCTCTTATTTTTTCCAGTTAAATCAGTTTTGAGTTATTAAAATCTAAGCCTATGCCAGAATTTTATACTTTTAACAAGGATTTTAAAGAATTTTGGCAGTTCTGAGTTAAAATAGGCAACCTCTATCCAAGTGCTTTCCAACATTCTTTCCTATCATGGTACACACAGAAAACATTTGCCTTGCACATAAAGGTAAACTGGAGGGAATTTTGGAACATTTAAGGGGCTAGGTGAATAAATTCATTATATTTTCTCTATAATATATAATTAAGATGAGTGAAATAATAGAAAATATCAGGAAAAATACTAAATATTAAATTTATGTGAAACATAAATAAAAATTACCAAATTTCTTCATGAGAAACTTGAGTTTGCATCTACCTTTTTTTAAAAAAATCAGATTTTATACCTGAAATGGCTCTATGCAATTCCTGATTATGATTTTTAAATTCAATACATACTGACTCAAAATTTTCCCACCCCAGTAAATGATAAAAAATTAAGAGCAATGTTCATCATTTGAAATTATGCTTATGGAATCAGATGGCCCTTTCTTTTCTTTCTTTGGCACTTGCAATGTTGACACTTCTTTGGATACTGTAAATGAATTTTGAAGCCAGTCAACTTTTCTCTATCAAGTTTTAGAAAATAATAATGAGGCTCTACTTTGTAGATGTGTATGCCTTGGTAGAAGAGTCACCCTGAAGATAGCTGGGATGCCACACAAGCCCCTTGCTGGGGACATAGGATGTGCAAATCAATGTCTTTTCCTCCAGGGACAGAAAAGTGGAATGAACTCAAGCAAATCCCTTGTGTCCCTAATTCAGAAAGCCCTGCGTCATCTTTTTGGAAAACAGCTGTGATTATAAAAGTTAAAAAGCAGTGGTGCAGTCTAACAATTGGACACTAGAGGGTAGACACTTGAAGCTTTGATTTTGTGATATTCTGGAGGGCACAGTTTACCTGAGTCAGGCCTATCATTAGCTCAGTCATATACTAAAGATCACAGATATTTCATACAAAGATGTCTCCTATTCTCCGAGGCCTCAGTTGAGAACCTGGACACATTTGTATGGTAGGAATATGACAGAGAAAAATCATGTTTATATTCTAAAGGGTTAATTCATCCATCCACTCATTCATTCATTCATCTGTTTGTTCAGTTATTCTATTACCTATCCAGCCATTCATTCAAGAAACATTCACTGAACAGCTACTGTGATCAGAGTTCTTGCTGGTGCTAGGAGAGAAAAATGATAAGAACCCTCCCTGCCATTAAGACTTTCACAGTTTGGGATGAGAAATGTCTCATAAGTATAATAGCAAGCACCATAGAGTGTGATGCCCACTGTGGGAAGACAGAAACTCTGCCTGAATCCTACATAGTGGGGCCCAATCCCTGGGGCACATGCACGTGGTCAAGCAACCCTTGGGAATGAACTTCCACAGTGAGAATGCCCCTTCAATCTGTAGGCACCCAGTTCCTCTCCCTCCCTGTCCGTAGCCTGGACTCCAATCTAGGCCCTCCGCCTGGAATTCCTGTCACTCTCCCAATGTGACCCCAGCTGGCCTTAGCAGCAGGACCTCTCCCTGCTCTGCTCTGCAGCCTCATCTGTGGTCACATCTGGGGTCCCACCAGACATTCTGCCTAGATTCCCTGCATTTACCTGGGGTCTCCAGGCAGAGAGGGCTGTGTTCATTGTCTTAAGACCTCCCATCATCCTTTCCTCTCTCTATCACTTTTTTTTTCCCTCTTTCCTCAGCCCCCTCTAGGATGGGGACCTACCCAGGAGAGTGTGTATTCCAGCTTCCCATTCCCTGTTCTTTGGTTACAGTTCCAGATATTCTGCAGTGTCCAGGCGTGGGGGCCTGCTAAGGGAGCCTCCTGAGTCAGCCTTGAGTGAGGAGTGTTTTTCTCAACCCCTCTGCAAACATCACCAGTCCTGAGAGGTGCATTATTCCGTGTGAATGTGCCAGATATATTCAGTCCCTTCCATTCTGCATCCTAGCAGGAGGATGGGGCACTTTGGCAACCTCTGCCTCTCTGACTAGTCTTCTCTCTGGCCCCACTTCCCCCTGCCCCACAGACTGATTCCCACAAACCCTAGGACCTGCAGGAGCCCAGCCAGCCCTAAGTGCCTTCTCTTTAATGACCTGCCATGTTGCCATGGCAACGAGAGATTGTTTTAACCCCAAAACTGTCTTCATTAAGCTTCATTTGGAACCTGCTTGAGCTGGAGTCTGCAAGCTGCATCTTGAGGCAAGTCCTATAACATCACAGAGTCTCTTTGGGTGGGACTCAAAATTGAAAATCATCAGCCGGAGCTTCTAAGAAAATCCACCTAGACAGAGGGCCTTTATTTTGGGGGAAGGAAATTCGGGAACATTTCTGTTGTCGAAGCAGCTTCTCTAGGCTCCATTTCATAACTCTGCATACAGCAGGTGCCCTATTGATGCGGCTGACTCGAGTGGGCTGGCCTTGAGCACCAGCCTGCTGTCTCCATTGATTTCCCAGAAGCGATTAGGGTGTCCCCACCCTTAATTAGTCAGCCAGCTAGGTGCCAGTGACTACGCCAGGCACTGAAGCGGGGGCTGCAATAAAGCAGCCAGGAATTCAGCCCTCAAGGGGCTTAGGGCAGTGGGAGAGTGAGGGCATGACTCCATGGCCTGCACAGAAGGCCAAAAACTTTAGGAAGCTTCCAGAAAAAGCATAGCTCCTAGTGGGACCCTCCCCTGCTCAGAATATTCCATGATGTTCACTGATCACAAGAGATAGTCTAAACTCCTCATCTTGTCAATCAAGGTTCTTCAAGCATTCAGTTGCTTTTTTACCCTTTAGTTTCCATTTTTATTTTAGTATACCATTGTACAGAAAGTGCACTAATGTATAAATGTTATAAGCTGTACACAGCTTATGAATTTGTTCTCTGTATGAACCCCAGTTCTTACACACACACATGCCCATATAGCTGCCACCCAGGTCAAGATAAATTTTGAGGGACAGAGTGAAATGGCTCTAGATTATATGCTGTCCTTCCCCCTGCCTTTCAATTAAGACTAAAAGTGATGTGGTTAGGAACAGATGATGCTTATTCTGGATTTGTTTCACATTTTTTCCTTTAAAAAATGTGGTAAAGACATAACATGAAATCTATCCTCAAATTTTTAAGTGTACAGTGTAGTTAACTATAAGCACAGTATAGTTAACTATAAGCCCAGTGTTATATAGCAGATCTCTAGAACTTTTTCTTTTTAAAATAATTAATTAATTATATACTTTTTGAGACAGAGGCTTGCTCTGTTGCACAGGCTGGAGTGCAATGGCCTGATCTCGGCTCACTGCAACCTCCACCTCCCGGGTTCAAGTGATTCTCGTGCCTCAGCCTCCCAAGTAGCTGGAATTACAGGAATGTACCACCATGCCTGGCTAATTTTTGTATTTTTGGTAGAGGCGGGGTTTCACCATGTTGGCCAGGCTGGTCTCGAACTGCTGACCTCAAATTATCCACCCACCTCAGCCTCCCAAAGTGCTGGGATTACAGGCGTGAACCATCATGCCTGGCCTGTTTTGTTTTTTAGAGACAAGGTCTCACTATATGCCCAGGCTGGTCTCAAACTCCTGGGCTCAAGCAATCTTCCTGCCTCAGACTCCCAAAGTGTTGGGATTACAGGCATGAGCCACCATGCCTGGCCTCTAGAGCTTTTTCTTCTTGCATAACTAAACTCTGCTCTCACTGAGCAACAACTCCCATTCTGCTTCCCCTTTGGCAGTCACGATTCTACTTTCTGCTTCTATGTGTTTGACTACTTTAGAGACCTCAAAAAAGTGGAATCCTGCAGTATTATCTTTCTGTAACTGACTTGATTCATTCAGCATAATTCCTCCAGGTTCATCCATGTTGTCGCATGTGGCAGGATTTCCTTCTTTTAAGACTGAATAACATTCCATTGTATGTATATACCGCATTTTGTTTATCTATTAATCCCTTGATGAACATTTAGGTAGTTTCCACCTCTTGGTTATAGTGAATAATGCTGCAGTGAACATGGGAATGCAAATAGCTCTTTCAAGATCCTGTTTTCAATTCTTTAAATAAATACTCGGAAGTAGTATTGCTGGATCATATGGTAGTTCTATTTTCAACTGTCTGAGGGACCTCCATACTGTTTACCACAACGGCTGTACTAATTTACATTCCCACCAACAGTGCACAGGGATTCAAATTTCTCCACATTCTCAACAACACTCATTATTTTCTAATTATTCATTATTTGATCACTAATTATTTGATAATGACTGTCCTAATGGGTGTGAGATGATGTCTTACTGTGGTGTTGATTTGCATTTTCCTGATGATTAGTAATAATTAGGTGATTTCATATACCTGTTGGCCATCTGTATGTCTTCTTTGGAGAAATGTCTATTCAAGTCCTCTGCCCATTTTTAAAATCAGGTTATTTGGTTTTTGACTGTTGAGCTGTAGGAGTTCCTTATATCCATGTTTGTACTTTATTGCTACCTCCCTGAAGCAAATTTTTCACTCCTGAGGGAAGTGAGAGATTGAGGTGATGGCCAAATCACATGGCCAGCAGTAGGGATGGAGTTCCAGCTCCTTCTTGTTAAAGCCCAGGCCATTATGAGCAAACCTGTCCTTCTGATGGGCAAGCTGAGAAACCTAGAGGCTGCGCACAGGGTGAGGAGGGTGGGGTGAGGCTGTTCTGGTCCTGGGGCTCCAGTTGATATTGCTGTGCACGTGATCCCAGGCAGCTGGGTTTCCTCTTTCCAAGTGCAGTCTACCCAAGGCTGAACTGTTGGAAGCTGTGCAGGGACAGGGCAGCAGCTGTGGAGGAGGAATGACAGAGAAACTGCCATGACACCTTTGATTCCTTGAAAATAAATGCCTACGTAAAAGGGATGTGTGAAACTTTCAAAGGAGCATATGGCTGAAGGTTGTGCAGCAGGGTTGGGGGCGTGGGGCAGGATTTGGAATACATGGTCATTGATGAAGGTTGTTTTCAGGGATGCTGGGGTGGAATGAATAATGGGAAGAGAAACGAGGTTAGCCTAGCATGGCTTGTTCTTGACGAACATGTGCTGGTTCCTAGTAATCACTGAAAGTGTCTAGTAGCTATTAATCTCACAGATAGGTCTGGAATCTTGCTGAAATGGGTATCACATTTGCAGGGCCATAGTGGTAGCACCCTCCTAAGTCTTTTTTTTTTTTTTTTCTTTTTTTTGACAAATGGGATGACCACATAGTAGCCCGGTGGCTTTGGGCAAGTTACTAAATTCTGTGTGCTAAAGTTTCTTTCTGTGTAAAATGGAGATGGTCGTAACACCTACCTCATAGTGTTTTTGGAAGAACTAACTAAGAGAATGCATTGAAATCCCTTAGCAGTGTGCCTGGCCCATAGGAAGGGCCCAGTAAATGTTACCTATTATAATGATTATTATTGTTATTACTGGTTACTGATAGTAGTTTCGTGATCTCACTTGCAAGATTTTTAAATTCCATTCAACAGTTACTGAGCTTGATCTCTGGGCCAGAGTCTGTAACAGGCGTGCTCAGGGTGGAGAATAGTATAGGACAAGCTTCTTGCTCTATGGGATCACAAGGTCTAGAGCAGGTGACAACTACACAGGTAAATATCTTGAATTCCAGGTGAATGGTAATACACGATCTGGGACAGAGGAATAAACAGAGAACAAGGGCTGGGGGCAGAATACATGGCCCCACTCTCGGTGGGGCTGATACACAGAGTCTACCTGTCTGTCTGTCTTTTTTTGGAGTGACAATATTTCTGCGTCTCTGCTGATCAAGCTGACGTACAGCCAAGCTGCAGCTCACCAGTTTGGCTCAGTTATTTTTGGAATGGTCCTGTAATAGTTTTGCTTATATGAGTGCAGGGAAAGCTTAAAAAATGTCTTTCTTAACCTACAGTATGCCTCCTGATGTACCCAGAAACACTAATTGGATGCCAAGAGCTTGCTTTCCTGCTGAAGAAAATGTCAGGCTCTAATAATATTCCATTATTAGGCCCACATAATTTCCTGCTTGGACAATTCTAACAGCTTCCTCTCTGGTCTTCCTGCTTCAAACACATTCCTTATGGCCTATCCTCAACATTGCTGCAGTGCAATTGCCATTTCTCTACTCACAGGACTTCAGTGGTTCCTTGTTATGTGGGTCTGGGAACTAAGGGGTGTGGGGAGAGTGGTCCTACTTACATTACTCCCAGTTATGGAATGTCTGCATCCTGTTCACACAAGTTTGGAGTCTGTGAGTCTAGAGGTCTTGACCTCAGGTTGGGGAAATGATTCCATTAAGGGCTATACAAGTCCCATTAAATTTCATATTATGGCTGCTGCATGATCACTGGGCAGTTTGTGCTGACAGAAAAAGAAAGGAGTCACCATTCTAGCTGTGGTAATTGACTTTGATTAGGCAAGACTAAGGCTGCTGTCATCCAAAGGGGAGCAGAGAAAAATGTGTTGGAGACCAAAGTGATCTACTGGGGCTTCTCTTAGTACTCCCCTGCACAATCTTCATGGGAAAGGGTCAAGTATTGCTGCCACAGCTTGAGAAGGACATAATGACTTGGGGTTTAGACCACAGGTAACTCACAAAAGGCAAAATACCTAGATCAGAAGTGCTCACCAAGAGTGAGGGGACTCTCAAATGCATAATAGAGAAAAAAAATAATAAGGACCAGTCATGATCTTGAGACCAGTGGCAATGGCAAAGCTATAGTCCACCCAATTACTTTAGTTTTGTACCTTTCCCTCAGGAAAAGAGGCCCACCAGAATCCTGAAGGAGCTGCTCTCAAGACTTCTACAAAACAAGTGGATCTGAGTGGCACAAGGTGTAGACTGTAGTGGATGCTGTCATTTGCCACCCAGATTTCTCCCACCTTCAAGACTGAAACACTTAAGTCTTCTGGCTACAGGGAATATTGAATGTTAGCAGCTTTCAGCTAAGTCCCTCTTCCCAGTGATTGTCCTTGGCTAATCATAATTATGCCCTTGTCCATTTAGGGATCCCATTACAAATCCTTTTATTAGGCCATCACATGCATTTACCCATTTTTCTTAAAATGCTAAATATATGAAATTTCTTTGCAAGCTGTAAGTAATCTGATGCTTTTAAAGGATGTCAACAAGGTCAGGATTAAGGAACGGCCATTGCTGGTCATCTCTGGGCTGGCTGTCACACCTACTTCTAAATTAATATTCCTGGCTCTCAGGAGACCTGCAGGCTCTTTTCTCATTCCTGTCACAAGAGAATTTACATTCCGTTTTTCTCACTCTCCCCACCTACACCTTTAAAACATCTTCTTTGGAACAGCAGACTTTACCTCCCACTCCAGACAGGTTTCTGTGCTAATCTTAATTTGGCAATCATCACTACAAATTGGAGTTCTATTCAGCACCTCCTACACCTCTCTATTAACTCCAGTACATTAACAAATACCAAAATATTCATGTAAAAATATTTCTCCCTTTAGAGAACATTGTACTTTATTCCAGGTTCCTCTGTTTAATGCCATCTGATAAGAGCTGACTATAGGTTTAATTATAATTTTACTGTAACCTGACATTTCTCTGTCAGACATGCAGTGAAAAGAATTCGGAGCTGGGACCGAGAGAGGAAACAGGTATGGAAAGATGGTAGAGTATAGAGGAACACATAAATTCCCTCTCCATAAAATTAATAAAAAACTGAAGTAGAAGACACACCAGCAAGGAATAAATTGGTAGCATTCAACTAAATAAAGGATTATAAGTTTTTATCATAAATTTGGAACGTATCATCAGAGATAGAAGCTTCTAGAAGTCAACCAGAGGCTTTCTCCACTGTTACAAAGCAGCACTTCTGCCACACATCTCACTCTGAAACTTCTATTTGAAGGGAACTGATGGGAATCGGTGAGCGGGAAGCCTAGAAGAAAGGTGTGGAGTGTTTCTTCTAGGTCAATGCTTCTCAACAAGGGAAGACATTTGGCAATGTCTGGAGATATTCTTGGTTGTCACAACTGGAGGTATGGAGGGTGCTACTGGCATTTGGTGGATAGAGGATAGGGATGCTGCTAGACATCCTGCAAGGCACAGGACAGACAGTGCCCCACGACAAAGAATTATTCAGTCCCAAATGTCAATAGTGTCAAGGTAAAGATCCTGCCTTAGATGTAGAAGCCCTTATCTTCATTCTGTGGATAAACTGTATTTATTAGGAGAGGAGGAACAATTTTGTTTTTCTGTGACTACTTACTCTATGTTTACCTGGCTATTTGAACAGTATATATCAACTGAGTCAAAACCCAGCTATCAGAAATTTTTCTTTGTTTTTGATTTTTGATAGTTTGGTTATTATATATCTTGGCGAACTCCTCTCTGGGTTGGATTTAATTGGAGATCTTTGTGCTTCCTGTACCTGGATGCTGGCATCTTTTCCTATATTTGGAAAGTTTTCAGCTGTTATTTTTTAAAATATGCTTCCTGGCTCTTTTTCTCTCTTTTCTCCTTCAGCAACTTTTATTACGTGAATGTTGGGTCTCTTGATGGTATCCCATAATTCCTGGAGGCATGCTTCATTCTTTTTTTATTCTTTGACTGGATAATTTCAAATGTCCTATCTCCAAGCTCACTGGTTCTTTCTTCTATTTAATCAAGCTTTCTGTTGAAGCTTTCTATTAAACTTTTCAGTTCAGTTACTATATTTTTTATCTCTATAATTTCTATTTTTTATTATTTCAATTTCTCTGTTAAATTTCTCATTTTGTCTGTGTATTCTTTTCCAAATTTCATTTAATTTTTTCTGTATATATTCTTTTAGTTCCCTGACCTTCTTTAAGAGGGTTATTCTGAATTATTTTTCAGTCATTTTATAGATCTCCATTTCTTTAGGGTTCATTGTTGCAGCTTTAGTAGGTTTTTCTGGATGTGTCATGATTCCCCAATTCTTCATAATTCTTGTGTCCTGTTATGGTTTGAGCCCTCTAAAATTCATACAGAAATTGAATTCCCAATACCAATAATATTAAGAGCTGTGGCCTTTGGGAAATGATTAAGTCATGAGGGCTTTGACCTCATGAATGAGATTAGGACCCTTATAAAAGGGCTTGAGGTTGAAGGGAACATTTCCTTGCCTTTCTGCCTTCTGCCATATGAGGAAACAGCAACAGGCACATCTTGGAAACAGATAGCAGCTCTCACCAGAAACAAATGCCAGCATCTTGATCTTAAACTTCACAGCCTGCTAATTTTTGTATTTTTAGTAGGGACAGAGTTTCTCCATGTTGGCCAGGCTGGTCCTGAACTCCTGACCTCAAGTGGTCCACCCCCATCAAGCCTCCCAAAGTACTGGGATCATAGGCATGAGCCACAGTACCAAACTCTATTGTGCTTTTTAAACTGTTTCCGGAGATGGGAGAATCTCACACCACACTATACCAAAATCTGATACAAATGGAAGAAAAAAGAAGGGAAAAAAGAAGAATTTACAGATTAGTCTCAATTATGACAACCAATACAAAAATCTTAAATAAAATATCAGCAGAGAGAAAGCATAAGACACCAAAAGAAAGATACACAAAGATAAATAAAGCCCAAGAATGTAAGCATGGCTCAATATTAGAAAATCTGATGCCAAAAAATGCATTTGCCATTGCTCAATCTTCATTTCAGGTTTTTAAAAAAATTAATAAAATAGATACTAGTGGATACTTCCTTAGCATTACAAAAAATTAAAATCCTCCACCCCAAACAACCACAACTTAATGTAAAAAGCCAAAAGCATTTCCATGAAAGTCAGAAATAAGAACTACTATTATCATACATGAGAAAGACATAAGAGGTAAAAAACTTGGAAAGGAAAAAGCACCTTGTTATAAATTTATATCAAAAATCAAACCTTCATTATTAGTAACCAGTTAGAAAATTTAATGGAAGATGTGTTAGTCCATTATCGCATTACTATAAAGAAATACCTGAAGCTGGGAAGTTGTAAAGAAAAGAGGTTTAATTGTCTCACAGTTCTGCAGGCTGTACAAGAAACCTGGCACCGGCATCTGCATGTCTTTTGGGGAGGACTCAGGGAGCTTACAATCATGGCTGACGGTGAAGGGGAGCCAGTGGTGTCACATGGTAAGAGCAGAAGCAAGAGAGAAAGAGGGGAGGTGCCATACACTTCCAAACAACTGGATCTGGCATGATCTCAGAGGAAGAACTCACTCACTCATCACCAAGGGATGGTGGGTGCTAAGCCATTCATGAGGGATCTGCCCCCATGATACAATTACCTCTCACCAGGACCCTCCTCCAACACTAGGTATTATATTTCAACACGAGATTTGGAGGGGACAAACATCCAAACCATATCAGAAGAAAAGATGCCTTTTACAATAGAAACAAACAAAATGTTTAGGGACAAATCTAATAATCAATGTTAGGGCCCTATGCTAAAAACTTTAAATTCCTATTAAAAGCCAGAAAAAATATTTCAGTAAGTGAAAACCTCCCTTGTTTTTCTTTAGAAGAGTACTCAATAGAGCAGTTTCAATTTCTGAATGTAATCCCTAAATTCAGTGTGTTTCCAATCCAATTACCAAGAGAATTTTGTTTGAAATTTGGTAAGTTAAACCAAATTTTATCTGGTAGAATGAACACATAATTGGAATCAGAAAAAAAAATAAAAAATAAGAATAATGAACATGACTGTGATACTATCAGGTACCAAAACATTGTTATAACCCACACAATAAAATACAAAAACAAAAACCTTGTTTAAAACTACAGATATTTAATACAATATAATTTTAGGGCAGAAATAAACTAAGAGACCAGTGTAAGAAAATAGAGAGTCCAAAAATGAATTCAAGCACATATGGGAATTGAGTATTTGATTAAAATGGCATCGTTAAATTTATCAGCAAGGATGGGTTATTCCATAAACGGTGTCGAGAAAACTGGTTAGTTATTTGAAGGGGGAAAAACTGGATTTCTTACCTCATTCTTCATGTGCAAATAAATTCCATATGGATCCAAGAGTTAAATATAAAAATGAAACCATTAAAGCTAAATTAAAAGAATGATTACAGAGTAGTTCGCATAACTCTGCAAACAAATTTTAAAACTTGGATAAGAATAAAGGTGAATTTTTACAGTCTTAAGAGTATGATAAAAAACACTAGGAGACATATCCTCCCAGGGGACTGTGGGCCGAAAGAAGTCCTGCCAGGTGAATCATGAAGCCTGAGTGGAGGCCAGGTAGGTAGACAGGTGGGAATGTGTTCCAGCACAAGCTGGCCCCTAAAATGCCCTTCCCCATCATCCTTTGTCAAGCAAGATCCACTTTCCCAGCTATTCCCTGAAGCAGAAATGCATGTAGTAAATAGTAAGCACAAATAGTTAGCAAGTACTAATACTGCTAAAAGACAACCTGAAAAGACAAATAAATCAGCTGTTAAAAATGACAAGAAATAAAAAGGTTAGAAAAATGACTAATTGCCCACAAATGTCCATGATACAGGATGAATACCAGGCATAATCAATTAGGAAATTTACAGCTAAAGAGGTTGCATTCACAGTAACAAAATGTATTAACTACTTTGGAATAGATCCAGTGCAGAATGTTTGTGACCCAGGTAGAGAAAGCCATACTACTTTTGATTCCTAAAGGAGACCAAAATAAATAGAGAATTGCATTTTCCTGGCAAGTGGGAACAATTGTGTGAAGATACTGATTCTCCTCACATCCATTTATAGGTCACATGTGGTCCTATTGCAGTGTGTCTGGTTTTGCAGCACTGTTGTACATTTGCGGCACTGTTCCAAGCTGCTTCTATGTAGCTGACCAGGCTACCAGCAGGCCTGAAATCCCAGGTGGAGGTAGCCTTTGAGTACATCTCTGCTTGTTTAATCCAGTGGTTCTCAAATTTGAGCATGCACCAGAATCACCTGGAGGCTTGTTAAAGCTCAGATTACTGAGCCGTATACCCAGAATTTCTGATTCAGCAGGCCTGAGTAGTACCCAATAATTCGTATTTCCAACAAGTTCCCAGGTACTGTTAATGCTGCTGGTCGAGGAACTCGACTTAAGAGAACCACCAGATTAGTCAAATGTCAATGTAATGGGGAATGGGTAGAGCAGTCTGGACTCTGAGGCTCTTGGGATCCCCTTTAAATCTAGACAAATTTCCATCTTAATCTCAGTAACTTTCAATGGGAGCCAGACCTGGTAGGTGACTGTCATTTTTTACTGCCTTCTTTCTATACTTTGTCAGTGGGGAAGTATTGGAAGAGCAAGAAGGCAGCAGAGTTGGCTGTGCATGCGTGCGTGCATGCGTGCATGCGTGCATGTGTGTGGCCAAGCACTTGAGATTTCAAGGCTCATGGGATTTAGACACAAATTCCTGAAAGTAAGTGCTAGCCTTTATATCCTCTATGTAGCCCAGTAAATCCTAGTCTAAATCTCCAATACCTCTCTTGAAACTTGACAGAATAGTATGCCTGGAAGAATAAATGGCCAAGAATAAGAAACAATTCTGACAGGGGTTGGGGGAAGAGAGGTAGGGAGGATTTATCTGCCTTTTATAAAAACCTGTTTTAAAGCAATAGTAATAAAAACAGCTGAAGTGCAGTCATAAAGAGAAAACTGTATATAAATCATACAAAAAGGACCCAGAATTAGATCAAACTATATGAAAGGTGGCTATAACGTGTGAAGAGCTGAACATCAGTAAGCAATATGGAAGGAAAATTTAATAAATCATGTTGAAATATTGAGGATTGAATTTGAAAAAGGAATTAGATTCACCAAATCTAATTCTGCTCACCGAAATTAAAGATAAATAAAGATGATAAATCATAGAGAAAAAAGGTTACATAGTACACAATTTACCATTTGCCATACTTCTCTTTGGAAGTGTAGGAGAAGTGAAAGAGAGCACTTGGGGAGTGACTCCCGGACATCAAAAACGTCAGTATCTTTTCTCATTTCATCCCTGCAGCAGCCCTGTGAAACAGCTACTACTCTCTACTCTTAGATATGGAAACTGTGGCTTGAGAAGTCAAGTTATTTTCTCAAAGTCAAATAAGGAGCAATCAGAAGAGCCTCAATCTGTCTGACTCTCATCCTGGGCTGCCCAATGACTGCCAGCCAGTCAGGGTGCAGGGGAGGTGTAGCTGCCCAGATCAGAAAATGAAGCCCCAGTGCCAGTCCAGTCCTAGAGGGGCCTGGGATGGTGGGAAGAGGAACAAGATAGAACCAAGGTTGAGGGTGAGGCAGCACCCCAGTGGTACGAACTTGGTGAGCCTAGCAAGGGCAAAAGGCAGTAAATGCATTCCAGGGGCTGTGGGGGCACCCAGGGAGCTGCCTGAAGCAGAGGGAGGAGGATGAGCTTCTGGGTCCCAGGGAAGGTTGGATGTTTGATGGAGATACTGGGGGGCACATATGAGCCAGAATTTGTCATCCACCTGACTTGTTCCTTAAACATCCAATCTGATATGGTTTGACTCTGTCCCTACCCAAATCTCATCTTGAATTGTAATTCCCATAATCCCCATGTGTTGTGGGAGGGACCAGGTGGAAATAATTGAATCATGGGGGCGGTTCCCCCATCCTGTTCTCATGATAGTGAGTTAGTTCTCGTGAGATCTGATGGTTTTATAAGGGGATTTTTCCCCCCTTTTTGCCCAGCACTTCTCCTTGCTGCCACCCTGTGAAGAAGAATGTGTTTACTTCACCTTCCACCACGATTGTAAGTTTCCTGAGGCCTCCCCAGCCTTGTGGAATTGAGAGTCAATTAAGCCTCCTTCCTTTATAAATTACCCAGTCTCGGGTATGTCCTTATAGCAGTGGGAGAATGGACTAATACACAATCCCATCTGCCCTGACATAACCCTGGCACCCCTTTTATAAGAGACCTTTAGAAGGCATGTGGTGTCACAAAAAAGCAGGTTCATTGGGTCAAGGAAATGGTTTTACTTGTGTGTCTGCCACTTTCTAGGTGTATGGCTTTGATCCAATAATCGAATCCCTGTTAGTTTCCTCAGTTGTACATCAGGCTAACAATGCCTACCTCACAGAATTCATGTGGAGATTACATGAGACAAGTCAGGAAAAACACCAAGCTTAATAAATGGTGCAGAGTAGACATTCAATCAATATTTGTTGAATAAGTGAATGCATTATATATATATATATGTATATATATATTTCACTGTATATTTACTCATTAGCTCTGGAGGGGGTTTATCTAGCTAGCTCTGCTCAGAAGACAAGAATTTCACATTTTTCATCAGTTTTAGCTGAAACATTCCAATTTAGGAAACTGGGTCAAGCCATATCACTGTGCATTAATTATAAGTTGTGATTCCAGCAACCTGTAGAAAGATGAGAAAATGGTCCAGTACCTGCAGTTTTCCACAGCAACAAATGTACCTCTGACAGTTTCCATAATCACCACCCTTTACAATTGCTTGGGCCTTCATTGTTTACAAAGAGCTGCTCACACCCATGATCACGTATAACTCACCTTCAAGGAAGTTGAGTTATTCCATTTTGTAGTTGAAAAAATTAAGGCTCCAAGAGGTGAAAGAACATGCTTAGATCATGCCTGGTGGTTGGTGGCAGAGAAGCTGGAATCTCTGGGATGTGCCTAAATTGATTATCACTACAGCATGTGCTTGGTTACTTTGTTAAAGGCATAAAGGATGAATTCAAGGAGGATCCTGCCTGGTGTTATTTGCCTCTGGCTCCCCTGAACCCCTCAGGTAGAGGTTCTGAGGGTCCTATCTATATATTACAGCCTATCCCTGTTCCAGAGCCAGTTTGGAAGGAGAAAGAGGAGAGAAGCAGCCTCAATCCTCTAGACTTATGGGGTCACAGGAACTATTTCCATAATATCATTGCATTCTGGGACCTGATAGCCCAGCCAGGATGCTGTCATCTACTTGGAAGCCATGGAGATGTGGCCAGATAACTTGGGTCAAGTCCAGCTCAGGGGTGGTGGTGTTTATCTGGAGTGACAAGATGTTACACAGGTGAGGAAAAAAACCTACTATTGATTTTTTTGTAAAGAGACAAAAACTGAGTGGTTGTGGCCATGTTGCCGACCTCGAGCAGCAGTTGGCTTCTCCATGTAGAACCTGGGAGTAGGAGACTCAGAATCAAATCTCTTCTCCCTCCACCTCCTGTTTTCAGCTTTGTGAGAAACCTTATCATCAAATGCAATGGCCAGCAACGTTACCAATAAGACAGATCCTCGCTCCATGAACTCCTGTGTGTTCATTGGGAATCTCAACACTCGTGTGGTCAAGAAATCTGACGTGGAGGCAGTCTTTTTGAAGTATGGCAAAATTGTGGGCTGCGCTGTTCATAAGGACTTTGCCTTTGTTCAAAATTTTAATGGGAGAAATGCCCGGGCTGCTGGAGCAGGAGAGGATGGCAGAATGATTGCTGGCCAGGTTTTAGATATTAACCTGGCTGCGGAGCCAAAAGTGAACTGAGGAAAAGCAGGTGTGAAACGATCTGCAGCGGAGATGTATAGCTCCTCTTTTCAGTTGGACTGACTATCAAGGTGATGATGATGATACGATGTACAGTTACTCAGCATGTGTGCCGCCTCCTCCTCCTATTGCTCGGGTTGTAGTGCCCTGGAAACGTCAGCGTGTATCAGGAAACAACTCACAAAGGGGCAAAAGTGGCTTCAGTTCTAAGAGTGGAGAGCAGGGATCTTCCAAGTCTGGAAAGTTGAAAGGAGATGACCTTTAGGCCATTATGAAGGAGTTGACCCAGATAAAGCAAAACATGGATTCTCTCCTGGAAAACCTGGAAAAAATGGAAAAGGAGCAGAGCAAAAACAAGCAGTAGAGATGAGGAATGATGAGTCAGAAGAGGAGCAGAGCAGCAGCTCCATGAAGAAAGGTGAGACTCACGTGAAGCTGGAGTCTGAGGGGGGGGTGCAGATAACTCTGCTAAGGAGGAGGACGTACTGGTTGATGATGATAATGAGGATGGGGATGACCAGCTGGAGTTGATCAAGGATGATGAAAACGAGGCTGAGGAAGGAGAGGGTGATGAGACAGCACCAATGGCATGGATGACTCTTAAGCACACAGTGGGGTTTAGAAATCTTATCCCATTATTTCTTTACCTAGACGCTTGTCTAAGATCAAATTTTTCACCAGATACTCTCCCCTAGTATCTTCAGCACATGCTCACTGTCCTCCCCATCCTTGTCCTTCCCATGTTTATTAATTCATGTTGCCCTGTGCCTAGTCCTGTTTTCACTTCCTTTGGCACTCCTAGTAGTTTTGTTAAGTCTTACCTTGTAATTTCTGCTTTTAATTTTGATACCTTTTTATGACTTAATAAAAAGGATGTATGGTTTTTATCAATTGTCTCCAAAATAATCTCTTGTTATGCAGGGAGGACAGTTCTTTTCATTCATACATAATAAATTCAATAGTTGCTTCCCGAACTGCAAAGACAATCTCATTTAGTTGAGTAGCTCCTGAAAGCAGCTTTGATTAGAAGTATGTGTGTTACACCCCCACATTAATGTGCTGTGTGGGGCAGTTCAACACAAATGTAACAATGTATTTTTGCGAATGAGAGTTGGCATGTCAAATGCATCGTCTAGAAAAATAATTGGTGTTGTAGTCTTAAGATTTGTTTTCTAAAGTTGATGCTGTGTGTTATTTTTGTGAACAGCCTGATGTTTGGGATCTTTTTTTCCTCAAAATAAATAGATCCTTATTAAACTAGGAATTTGGAGGAAAAAAAACCCTGTTTTTTTTAATTTTTGTATTTTATTATTGTTTTCTTCAAGCTCTTTGTTTTACAGAGTCCTCCACAAAACCCCTAGAATGTACTAGATATATTTTTCTTGAAGTCATAATCATTATGCATACAAACATAACGCTACTCAAATTCTATTTCATTGAGATGCATGTTGCATTGAGGAGTCAAATAACTTGACAGAGAGTGGAGATTGTTTTTCAAAATGGCTTTTACATCCTAATGAAAGTTTGGGAAGTATATCCTCTCTGCCTTTTCATCAGTGCTTTGTGGTCCAGCTGGCACCCTTTTTGAAGTTTTTGTTGTGTGCTAAATTGTTTTGTCCTTAAATAGGAGAGGCTCAAAAACATTAAGATTTCAGGAAAATTGCAACAGCTGGAGAATGGAACCCCTACTTTCTTCTGTTTTGTCTTTTTAATTACTACTTATAGCCCCAGTTACCTTCTGAACTCTGAAGTGTTACCTCAATGTTACTGAAAACAAGGAAACTTTTATTTCCTGATATTCCATAGTCTGCCTTCCCAGGTGACTGAAAACATAGAGAATGTCACACATTTATTTTACCCTAAATAATCTTTTACTCATATTAGCTAATCTTTGTGTTTTCTCTCAACTTTATTAATTGCAGTGATTGCATTTTTAGCATCCAGTCTTCTTAAGATGAATATATTAAGCAGCTGCCAGTGTTGTGATACCTCATCCTTGAAAGGCCTAGTTCATTTGTGTTTTTACTTCAGTTTTTCCAGCACAGCAGAAAATGGCATTTATAATTTTTGTGCACACAAACCTTGGATTCCCCTATAAAGTTTCTATTGTTTCATAGCATGCAGCACTGGCATTTTTTCATCCTACTGCATTATGGGCAAAACTCATGTCTTATTTATAAGGATTTTATAGATCATTTTATGTAACAGGTGACAAAAGCAGAATAGAAGAGGCTGAACTATGGACTACCTTTGGAGCCAAGATACATGATATAAAGGCACTTTCTTTTGTATGTTAATTGGTCAAAAATACTACCCACTTGATGTTTTCTGATCTGATGTGGGGAATATGGGCGAGGAGAGAAGCTCATGTTACAGACTTTTAGTAAGTAACCCATGACTAGAAAATAAACGGGATACTTAGGAAAAACAAAAACAAAAAAACCCCTACTATTTGTTCAGTGTGCTGTCCCTACACTATGTGCTGTCCCTACACTATGTGCTGTCCCTACACTATCCATAATCCCCACAGCATCTTGTGATACTATTACTATTCTTCCCTTTGTATTGATGATGGAACAGAAGATTGGAGAGTGACATCTTACACAGCATCTCAAAGCTGGCAGTGGTCCAATGGTTCCAGTCCAGGTCTGTGTACTATGATCTCACACTTTTCTCATCAAGGGGACTAAGGGGCTCCTGTAACAAGACTAACTCTAGTATCCTCTATCTTTCTGGGGAGAGCTCAGTCACAGACTTTGATCACTGCTGCTACTGGGAAGGCAGGAATTAAGCACAATGCTCTGTTTGGATCCAGTAACTGAATTATACTCAACTATTGGATTCCCACAGAGTGTCTGTGCAGATGGAACAGGGCCTTCCTCCCCTACCCTATGCATGTGCAGAAGGAGAGGCCTGACGGGGGGAACCAGGCTGGAGTTTGGAACACCAGTAGCTGTAAAGACCACCTGGGGACTCTGCATGAGACTCAGCATCTGCTGCCTCTGGGGCCAGGGGTTATGGTCTTCTTCTTCCCTAAAGGCTGCCACACTTACCTGGCTTACTCCTTCCTCTTCCTCCCTGGGGGAAGGGAGGATCTGATAAAATTGACCAGATTGAAAAAAGAGCCTGAAGTTGGACCCATCAGCCCCTCCCAAGTGCTTTCCCCTTGGGCCCTCATGCATGTGAGCACGTTTTCCTCCTGTCCTCTGCCTCTCTGATGCTGTGGCCTGTTAGGGACAAGCCTGTGGTTTTGGGTGAGTAAACCCAATTCAGGGAAATGTATTGGGGATCCCAATTGCAGCTGCAGATCCAAGGTGCCTTTTCCAGTTTAGCTTTACCTGCTATGAAGTGGACTCTGGTGACCGCTGTTTCACATTGCTTGGAGCCCACTGTGGAAAGAGGATGGATCGATTTCCATCTCAGTGGTTGCCCTGAAATGCCAATGTAGGGAATCTGGGCGAGGAGAGAAGTAACCAGGGGGGGCATACCGGCATGCCTTCACTGGGTAGTTGTTTCTGCTGTCCCAAGCTGGGTGGACACTCCTGAGATATGTTGCTACTTGCTCCCCTGCTCCCCATGCCCTCAATGTTTTATAGATCCCAGGGCACTTGGCACACCTGGATTGAGGCCCCAACCTACCTCTCCAGGCTCGTCTCCCCCATGCTCTGACCTGCCTAGTCAGCTCTAGCACAACACCCTGAATATCCCACTCAATTCCAACATCTGTGGCACCCTTCTGCTGGCAATACTGAGGGTTAAATTGGAGAACCTGGCAAGAACCTTAGAAGCCGTGATGCTCAACTCTCCATCCAGAGAAGGGGCTATCTGGACTTGGCTTTCTTGTCTTGCTTCTTGGAGCAACCACTCCTGGGACTTGGTATTTCTGGTTCCTCTAAAACATTTCTTTAGACTAGAAATCCGCCTCCTTGCTACTTATGTCTGGTGCAGGTGCTGTGGGTGCCACCTCCACACATTCCCAGCAGTCCTCCCCAGGTACTTGTTCCCTCTCTGGTCCCCTGTGCCATAGTAATTAGATGGTGTTTCATCATTCCATGACATGAAACAAGTGTTGCTAACTTTTTCCTTCCCTCTCTCGACACCTGCCTTATCCTCTCAAGCAGTTCGGAACTCCTTGAGGCTGGGGCTATGCTTCAGCCATCTCTTTACTCCTCCCACTTAGCACGGAGGAGGTTTCAGGAAAGCCTACACAATTGTCTGGGCCCAACATCTTGCCCATCTCCCAACATTTCAACATGGAACTGAAGGGGTGGGTTGTGCAAATGGCCCCATTTGCTCATTGCCCACTGAGTATCCATGGGTCAACCTGGAACTTAAGTTGCTCACCACCTACAGGAGGAAACTGACATGCAAGCAGAAAATCAAAATACAGGGCAACTTCACTAGAAAGGAGGCCTATAGAGAACGCTGCAGGAACATAGGAAGGAACAATCAGCAGACCAGTGCTAGGGTGAGCTGGGCCCAGAAAAACTGAGCCTGGAAGGAGGGGCAGGAGTAGCTCATTGACATGGCCTCAAACATGGCCTTTTATCTCCAATCGTTAGACAGCTACAGAGGTACATGGACAGTTTTGAAAGAAGGTCATCATCATATGACTATAAACTACTGTTCCATACTTAGGGTGACCCAGCTTGTCCTGGTTCACCCAGGACTTTTCTGATTTTAGCACCAAAGTCCCTTCAATCCCAAGCAGATCGGGGTGGATGGTCACTTAGACCTAAGTCTGGAATGGAAGTATGAATTATTATATGCTATAAATCCTTTCATTATCTTCAGACCTGCACAATTAAATTGTATCATAATGTTTTTGTGCCAATAGCATTAGTGGGTTAGTGGCAAACATTTAAAATTTGTTGTCCCCTCTCTTTTTTTTTGAGACAGAATCTCTCTCTGTCACCCATGCAGTGGTATGATTTCAGCTCACTGCAACCTCCACCTCCGGGGTTCAAGTGATTCTTGTGCCTCAGCCTCCCAGGTAGTTGGGACTATATGTGCACCACCATGCCTGACTAATTTTTGTATTTTTAGTAGAGACAGGGTTTCACCATGTTGGTTAGGCTGGTCTTGAACTGCTGGCTTCAAGTGATCCACCCACCATGGCCTCCCAAAGTGCTTGGAATTATAGGTATAAGCCACTGTGCTTGGCCCCTGCTGCCATTTTTGAAAACTTGTATGAGGATTTCTTTATATTTTAAAAGTACTGAATGCTTCAGTCTTCGAGAGGCTCTGGCTATGGGCAGAGGGTGAGGTGAGAGATGGCAGGGTGTATTTGGGGGCCTGCAAAGAGTGGGAATATTGAGGCCCAGGGAACATGCCTTTGTGCAGGAAGGGTTGTGGAGGGGACCCTGAAGGGGTCAGCAGTGGTCACAGGGTCCCATGGACCAGGCCAGTGATTCCATCTCATAGCCTTAGAAAGTCAAAAAAGATGTCATGCAGAAAAGTGCCATGGTGGGACCAGAAATTCCATGCGGATGCAATTTTGGAGAACTGATTAGGGTAGGGGGTGTAGAGGCCAAGATCAGAGGCAGGGAACCATTCTGGGGGCTGCCGTATCATGCAGGTACAGTTCTACAGATACGGAGAGAAAGGCACTTTTAGTAGGAGAAAATAGACAGGATTCGGTGATTGGTTCATTGGTTGAGGAGGTGACTCACTTGGGCTTTGGGTGGTGAGGCATTGTCAACTACCAAGACAGGAATTTAATCAGGAAAATAGCTTCAGAGGGAGATGCTGCAATTGATTTTGGATGTACTGTTTGGGTCCTGGGACCACCAGAGATTTAAATGTCTGGAACTTAGGAGAGAAACATGGGCTGGAGATAAATATTTGGGTGTCATCCACCTTCCAAGTCCAAGGCAATTGAAATGGACAAGTGACAAATGGAGGATAAGAATGAAAATGTTAAGAGGCTTCAGCCCAAGGAGTGAGGGGAGGGTTGATGGTTGAACTGGCCTGACTAGTTTAGTGGCTTTTGCTAGTGTCTTCAAGGTACATGTGCAATGTCCAATCCTCAGGAACCATCTGGAAACTCTGTCCTTTCTTGCATGACCTAGATATGACACTAATAATACCCATTGACTTCTCAGGATTGTGAATGCACAGGGCTCATTATGCAAATAACCTGTTCTGTAGCACAGACAGGGCAGGCAGATCATTCCCACATTCCTGTCCTCTCCCAGTATTCTGGAATTGTCTGGAGCTGCCAACACATAGCCCTTGTCTTCCTGGAGGTATGTGAAAGCTTGTATGTGAGCATCTCTTTAAAACAATGATCAGAATTGTCTTAAAACCATTCTGGTTGTGAGAATGTTTAATCAAGGTCAATTTCTATATCCAGATAGAAAAAGCCGGTAAGAAGAGCAATGTCACTGGGACTCAGGAGACTCACGACCAAGCTCCCTTTGAATTCCTGTAAAATGAGAGTGTTGAGCTAGCTAAGCCATCAAGACCCAGTTCAGACATGCTAAGTATGTGATCCTAGTCAACAAAAACAGATCATGGCTAGTCAGTGCATGAAGCAGAAATACTAAAATGTATTTCAAAACAGGGAGTTAAAATGGTAATTTTACCATCTTATTTATTCACTCAATAAATGTATGTGGAATACTCACTAAAGGTCAGACATGCTGCTGGCTATGGGTAGAGCACTGTGGAGCAAACACAGACTCTGCTGGCCGCTCTTAAGAGTCCAGTGGGAGGAACCCACTGAAGCAGCAGCTACAGGTGTGAGAGAGGCCGAGGGAGAGGGAGGCCGGCGAGGAGGCTGCTGCAGTAGTCCTGGTTCCCTAAGCTTGTTCACAACCTTCCCGCAGGCTGGGCCTAGCCCATCTCTACTTCCATAAGAAAATCTATAATCCCAGCTATTTGGGAGGCCGAGGCGGGCAGATCACTTGAAGTCAGAAGTTTGAAACCAGCCTGGCCAACAGGGTGAAGCCCCGTCTCTACTAAAAATACAAAAGGTAGCTGGGCATGGTGGCGGGTGCTTGTAATACCAGCTACTGGGGAGGCTGAGGCAGGAGAATCACTTGGACCCAGGAAATGGAGGCTGCAGTGAGCCAAGATCGCACTGCTGCACTCCAGCCTGGGCGAAATAGCAAGACTCCATCTCAGAAAAAAATAAAAGAAAGGAAACCTGCACCCACCCGCTCTGTAAGGAGGACTCCACCCTGGGATGGAATGCGGCCTGCTGCTCATCATTCCAGACTGCCGAGTGTCAGTGCACATTGACTCCTCATCTTGTGACTGAACTATTTTTAACTGACTGTCGCCATGGCAGCGTGAGAACCACTGGGAAAGATGTGGCCTTTCTGACAGCATTCAAGATGCTGGCTGCCCCCTTATCTCACTGAATCCCCTGTGCACCAGGGCCAAAATAATCTGTATTAAATCCCCACCTTCTATTGACAGAGACGGATTTAGGACTTCTCTATGTGCTTTCTCATCTGCAAAGTAGGAAAGTAGGGCTTTTAATTAAAACACACACACACACAAAAAAAAAAAAAACACAAAAACAACTCCTTTTGTAAGTCTGCTGTGGGGAGCCAAACTAGGTTATTAAGCAACAGGAAAGCATTCTGCATGTCCCAACATTAGTTTCTGTTATCAATGTCTTAGCTCACATGGCAACACCCATCCCACAGCCCACCTCTGCCCTTCTCCACCTCCAGTTGTCACTGATTCCTATTAGCATTCCTTGGATGTCTACAAAGTCTGAAGACATAGACAGTATCATTTACTTTTTTACAGATTACTGATGTTCTTGATGGTATTACCCACATGTGCACGTTTCCAGGAACCCCCCCAAGCACTAGCACTGGCTGCCCCTAGGAGGTGGGTGCTGACATGTACAGGAGCTCTCTCGGATTTCTTAACACATGGCTGTTAACATCCTGCATCCCTGCCTTGCCTTTACATCCTTTAGGGTGGGGACTGTGTGTCCTTTCCCCTTTGTACCCCAGCATCTGGTACCGGGTCCTGAGGATAGATAGACACTTGGTTAATGTCTGTTGAATGAAGGAGGAATGAATACAAGGCCAATGAAGAGTGTAAGTCAATGAGACTATCTCAGAGGGTTGGAAAGAGTGAGGCTTCGTGAGTGAGAATGGACTTGAGTCAATGCATGGGTGGCTGGAGAAGGAAGTAATGCTTCTAAAGCACCTCTTATTTAATCCTCACATTGTCCCTGCTTCATGGAAGGGGATGCTGAGACACAGAGTGGATGAGCGAGGGGCCCTACACCAGCTGGTTGGTGAGTGGCTGGGATGAGATGCACACACCTTGAGGGCTGGTTCGGAAGCATTGGTTCTTTCCTCTCTGCTAGGCCCTCTGGGAAGAGGAACAGAGTCTGGGGTGTGTTTCCATTGAAGAAGTGGCCTAGTGAATGTAGTCTTGAGGGCAGGAACCCTCCCTGCTCACAGTATCACAAGTTGGCCTGGAAACCCCTGGCATGGGCACAAAATCGTGGGTGTGAGTGCAGGGATTTGAAGCTTCCACGGGAGGAGATGTACCACATTGCAACTTCTGCCAGATTCTCTAAAGAGTCCTCGGGCCTAGGGATGCTCCCTCACTGTGTGGGCAGGACCTCATGGGAAACCTATTAGAGAGGCCAGAGCAGAACAAGGAACAGAAAGGAGTGACGTGAACGTGCCCCGGCTCTTGCGTCCCTCCGCACACCCACCCTGTGTGCAGGACATCCCTGCCCTGTGCCTCCAGTTTTTGCTTTTCCCATCTCCCTCACCCTTCACACTGAACTTTCTTTCCTTCAGACCTGGAACTCAACCCACCTCCTTTGGGTCACGGTCCCCATCCTGTGGTGCATGTGTCTGTGTGGATTGGCTTCTTCTACTCTCAGAAGACAAGCAAAATTTTCTTGTTTTCAATTTTTTTTTTTGGTGTGGAATTATTCTCTTAGATGCTTTTATTAAGAAAAAAAAGTATTTGAGCAGCAGCAGAAGCTTACAGAATTCAGTTGCTGTAAGTAGCTCATACCAAACTTCACAGCTTAAAATAATAATGGCCGCTGAGATGATAGATGAGAAATGGAGGAAGCACTGTCTGGATGTGGCCTCTCTCCCACGGTGGCACAAAGAGAATGCAGCAGACAGAGGAGGAAGTGTGGCAGGGTGTCTGCCACCAGGGAGAAGTTGCACCTGTCTTAGTAGGTAGTGATGTCTTCCTGAGGAAAAGCTGCCACCAAGGGGAGGGAATGGGGCCTCCTGAGATGGAGTCAGTGGAATGACTGCTTGCAAGGGTGTCATGGAGAACCTGTTCACCTGCAAGCCTGACCATGGGGCCTGAGCCTTGCAGAGGGGCCCGGGGAGGCCTTTGACCTGGTCTTGGTTCTGCAGAGAGCCAGGAAAGCACACTTTCAACCAAGGGAAGGAGCACATTCAGAGGCAACGCAGCTTAATGATTTCTTCCTGGGGAGGCCATGGGGACCAGTCTTACTGGAGAGGCTAAGATCCTGTGTGATGGTCTCCTCAGGCCAGAGGAGTTTTACTGGAGGCAGGAGACAGCAATCCTCAGGGAAAATGCTCCTGGCTTTTGCAGATGCTAAGCAGTAGGTCCAACTTTCAGGAAAACCAAAGAGACATCCTGTTGGTCCTGTCTGTGCTGCTGAAAGACACTGGCTCATCCCTTCAGGCTTTGACCTCCCTTCCCTGCAAGCTTTCACAAAAGAAAGGACTTGAACAAAGGGGTCTGGTCCCTGCCTTCATCCTAGTCTCCTCCCCAGGCTTGTTTTTAAAAATAACTTCTCTTTTTCTTCTACCACAGCAATTTACCCTTTGTAGGAAATACAGAAATATAGAAAAGTGCAAAGAAAGTGAAAACCAGCTATAATCCAATTACCCAGAAATAACCACCCTTCATATTTTGGCATCTAGTCTTTTTTCCATGAACGTTAATATGTATTACACATGCACATATATGTATTTGTACATATACTTATTTACATGTATTTATTTACAGAAATGCATGATTAAGCAATGACTGCTTTTAGAGAAAAGGCATAGTATCCTGGTTGAGAACTCAGGCTCAGGAGCCAGACTGCCTGGGTTCTAATCTTGGCTCTGTTATTTGCTGCTGATGTGGTCTTGATCTTTAACTTATCTCTGCCTCAGTTTCCTTATCCATAAATAGCCAAATTGGCTGGTGCAAAATAGTATCTCATTGTTGCCTGAATTTGTGGTTCTTTGTTGGTCATTTGTGTTTCTTGTAATCTGCTTCCTCTACCTCTCTATCCTTTGATAACCCACCATCTTTGTTGTCTCATCAACTTCTCTCTATGTATTGGCTTCCTTCCACCAATCAATAAGACTGATTACAATGTTTGTTTTAAACATACTCAGATCTCTCCTATTTAAAAAATTAAGCAAAACTCCTTGCTGAATGTGGGGAGCTCCTCTCTTTGTTAAACTTCCCAAGAGTAGTCTATACCTATCATTTACACTTCCTCAATCTGCCTTTCTCAACCTTAGGCTGGTTGTTCCCCATTCGAAACTGCTTGGGACAAGGTTACCAATGGCTCCCTGTTGCCAAGTCCACCAGGTGCCTATTAGTTTTCATTCTCACCTGACCGCTTGCCTTTGGCACTAACGTCTACTCCCCGCTTCCCTGAGCACACACTCTCCTTCTTCCTGGTATCCCTCTCCCTACTCTCTTTCCATTCCTTCCTGGTCTCTTTCATACATTTCTCTCCCTGAGAGTTCTTTGTCTCAGTCTTGCCTCCTGGTTCCTTCTGTTTGCTGAGACCCTGGCTGAACTCATCCACATCCATATCTCCATTGCCTTGTCAATGTGGACAGTCCCCAGATCTCTGTCTTTCATTGGGACCACTCTTCTGAGCTCCAGACCCATACACCCAACTGGACACCACCATGAAGACAACCTGCAGAGCCATCAAATCAATGTGTGTCAAACTGAGTTCAGTGCCTTCCATACAGACCCACCCCTCTTTTTGGTTTCTGTCTTTGGAAAGGGTCAGAATCACATCTTTATTAAGGTGTCAGTGATGACTCTGTCAAAAGGCATCAAGGCAGTAGTTACATTAACGGTTGAATTTTTGGAATAGAAGATGGGGGCAGGGGTGTGGAGGGGCTGCTGGGCCTTCCCAATATCACAGAAGTCACAGATGCTGCTCTGCTTCATATTCTTCTGACAAACAAGGTAGACCCTGGTGCTTGACAGACAACAAACACTTAAAATTACTAAATGAATGAAAACTCATGGGACCAAGAATAATTGCTTTGCATGAAATGCTTTAGCTGGAAGGGCTCTCAAAGATCATCTAGTCTAACTGTGGCCCACATAAGGGTCTGTGCTTAGCACATTTCCAGTGGTGCAGAGAAAAGACCCCAAGCCTCCCCACTTCCCAAGCAGTGTCATTTTTCCTGGGGCCACTAGGCGTGGCCATTAGGGACACCCCTGCCATTACCTGAGAGGCACGGGTCCAGGTGGGGGCTTTGACCTGACATTGCTTTCTTTTTACCACCCATGTCCCCCACCTTAGACATCCTTAGAATAGAATGGGGTTCCGTACTTCTTGCAAAGAATTTTCTTAACTCTGACTGGGCTCCCAGGCCCAGAAGTCACATGCGGATGTAGTTATTAACATCTTAGTGAAGGAAATGCTCTATTTGGAAAAATTATTTATTGCAGAAAATTCAAAACATACCAAGAAGAGAGAGAAGAGTGCAAGGAATCCCGTGCATTCATTACTCAAATTCCATTCAATCCCATCAAATCTGTCTCATTCTCACCACCACATTTTTTGTTTGGTTTTGTTTCATTTCATTTCTAGGTAATTTTAAAGCAATATTTGTCAGATTCTTTGATCTCAAGACTCCTTTACACTTTTAAAAAATATTGAGGACCCCAAACAGCTTTTGTCAGTTAAATTTTTTATATTTACATTAGATATTAAAACAAAGAAACTTTAAAATATTTACTTATTAATTCATTTTAAAATAATAGTAATACTTATTACATGTTAATGTAAATGACATATTTTAAATGAAAAAAATTATATTTTGCAAAACAATAACTAGAAAGAAGAGTGGCATTATTTTACATTTTTACAAATCTCTTTTATGTCTGGCTTAATGGAAGATAACTGGATTCTCGATAGAGAAAATCTTTTTTTCTTTTTTTGAGACAGAGACTCACTCTGTCCCCTAGGCTGGAGTGCAATGGTGAGATCTTGGCTCACTGCAACCTCTGCCATTCGGGTTCAAGCGATTCTCCTGCCTCAGCCTCCCAAGTAGCTGGGATTACAGATGCCCACCACTACACACCTGGGTACTTTTTGTATTTTTAGCAGAGATACGGTTTTGCCATGTTGGCCAGGCTGGTCTCAAACTCCTGACCTCAAGTGATCCACCCACCTCTGCCTTCCAAAGTGGTGGGATTACAGGCATGAGCCACCGTGCCTGGCCAGAAACTGGATTCTTGTGTCTGCTTCTACATTCAATCGATTACAATTTGTTGTTTGATTGAAATGTGTGAAGAAAATCTGGCCTCACATACAGCCATAGATGGAAAATGAAGGCACCTTTTAATAGTGCTTGATGAGTACTTCCCATGTTGTCACATGAAATACTTAACAGACGTATTCTGAAAGGTCAAGATTTAACAAAACTAATAATTTCTATTGCTTCATGTAGTACCTTCTTTTTTTTTTTATTTTTGTGAGACAAAGTTTTGCTCTTGTTGCCGAGGCTGGAGTGCAGTGGCATGATCTTGGCTCACTGCAACCTCCACCTCCCAGGTTCAAGCAATTCTCCTGCCTCAGCCTCCTGAGTAGCTGGGATTACAGGCTGAGCCACCACACCCAGCTAATTTTTTGTATTTTTAGTAGAGACAGGGTTTCACCATGTTGGCCAGGCTGATCTCCAACTCCTGACCTCAGGTGATCCACCTGTCTCAGCCTCCCAAAGTCCTGGGATTACAGGCATGAGCCACCACTCCCATGCCAGTACCTTCGTAAGTGAAATTGACCTTTTTAATTCTTATCTTTTTTTTTTTTTTTCTTTGAATAGGTGGCTGTAAAGAATACAGTGACTGAGACCAGGTACACTGGCTCGCGCCTGTAATCCCAGCACTTTGGGAGGCGGAGGCTGATGGATCACGAGGTCAGGAGTTCAAGATCAGCATGGCCAAGATGGTGAAACCCCATCTCTACCAAAAAAATACAAAAATTAGCAGGCGCGGTGGTGGGCACCTGTAATCCCAGCTACTTGGGAGGCTGAGGCAGGAGAATCACTTGAACCCTGGAGGCAGAGGTTGCAGTGACCCAAGATCGTGTCACTGCACTCTAGCCTGGGCGACAGAGCAACACTCTGTCTCAAAAAAAAAAAAAAAAAAAAAAAAAAGCATACAGTGACTGTGAGGACTGTTCTATACTGCTGCCTTGATTCCTGCTGGAGCATTGGCAGTTTTATTCATTATTGCTTTTGCATCATCAGTGCAAATGTCAAGGCAGTGAAAAAGGTGAGGGACATCGTAATACTGTTATTAAAATAGTTTTGACTCTGAAGATCCCTGAAATAATCTTGGGGATTGCCTCAGATATCTATAGCCTGCACTTTGAAAAGTGCTGTGTTTAAGCAACTCTCAGGCATCACACCACTCACCTATAAATAATTAATATGCCTCTCTAACAAGGGCTTACAAAAACATAACCACACTACTAATATCACTTTGAACACAATTAATAACATGTTCTTTATATCCTCTAATAACACTCAGCCTGTGTTCAAATTTCCCCATACTGCCTCAATTTTTTTTAATGGTTGCTTTGTTTGAATTAGAATCCAAATTATGTCCACACATTGCATTTTTTTTTTTATGTCTCTAAGAAATCTATTTCAGTGCCCCCTCCTCTCTCCATTTTCATTTCATTTACTGCATTTGTTGGAGAAAGTGGATCATTTGTGCTATACCATTTCTAGTATTTTAGGTTTGGCTGATTTCATCCTTGTGATGTTATTTGACATGTTTTTTGGTCTCCCATATATATACGGGAGTTAGATCTGGAGGAGGGTTTCTCAACGCTGCACTGTTGATATTTTGGACTGGATCATTGTTGATTGTGGGGGCTGCCCTGTGCACAAAGGGATGTTTAGCAGCATCCCTGGCCTCTAGACACTGGATGTCAGTAGCACATTCCTGGCTGCGAGTTTTAACTACCTAAAATGTCACCAGGCATTGCCAAATGTCTGGGAGGCAAAATCGTCCCCAGTTGGTTGAGAGCTACTGCTCTAGAAACTGCATTAGATTCTGGCTCAGCTTTCATTTTGCCAGGAACAAGTCATAGGTGGTGCTGAGTATTTCTTATGACATCGACCTAATGTCTGATTTCCCCAACTTTCATATGTTAAAATTGATCCCTGACTTCAAATGTTGTCAAACGAACCCATCAACTTAAAAGATCTCTTACAACCCTTCTAAAAGTTTTAGCACTCATTGATGATTGTAGCCTGGATCCATTACATCATTAGGGGTTGCAAAGTGGTGATTCTTTTTCTCTATTTAAATCATTTGCTTCTGTCTTAATTAGCTGTTCTACTTCTCTAAAGAATAACTTTCCCTGATCAACTACTTGATTATTTTGAAATCAGAACAAAGTAGGAGAAGTACTTGGTTATTTTTCTTCATTTACTAATTCTCAGAAAAATAAGTTTGTGCCCCATTCATTCTTCCATTATCTTTTCTTTCTACTTTGAAATAATTTCAGACTTACAGAAAAATTACAGGAATAGTTCAAAAAGCTTTTCCCTGCCGAACAATCTGAGAGTGAGTTGCTGACATGATCCCCTTTCATTCCCCCATACTTTAGTGTGTATCTGCTATTCACAAGGACCATAGTGTGTATCTGCTATGAACAGCCATCGCCCGACACCCTGCACTGAGTAGCCACCACTGCCACCATCCCCCTGCACCCCCAAAACACAGATGCCCTCCTCACCATGTTTAGCCTCAACTCCCATGTCAGGCTTGCTGTACTGCTTTTTCTGCTATGCATGAGTGTTTTAGCATCTATTTCACTGGACATGCATACTCCAAATAGTGGGTTTCAAAATCACTTGAAATACTCCTCTTATAGTTGTGTAACAAACTTGATATATAGTTTGTTTCAGTTTGTTTCCAGTTTAGGAAATTGGAAATTTGCTTTATTTTATATTTTTAATTACATGAAATATTTTCTTGTTTCCAAATTCAAAACTAAAACCGAGAGAAGTCTAGCTTTTAGAATTCGGAGGAATCTTGCTTCCTTCCGTGTTTCTTCCATTCTGTTTCTTCTCTCTCCCTGTAGATAAATAATTTTTATTAATTTTTGGCTTATACTTCAATTGTTTGCTCACTCAGTACACTGTTCTATGCCTTGTTTTTAAATTTTTTTAAACTTGGTGTTATAGCCTGCAGATGACTCCATAGCTGAACACAGAAGTCTTCCTCAGTCATTTTTGCTTAACAGCTTTATTGAGTCATAATTTACAATCACAAAATTTATGCATTGCAAGTGTATAATTCAATGATTTTAGTAGATGTATAGAATTATGCAATCACCACACCATCTAGTTTCAGAACATTTCCATCACTCCAGAAAGTTCCCTTGTGTCCATTTGCAGTCAATCCCCACTCCCAAACCAGCCGCAGGCAACCACTGATCTGCTTTCTGTCTCTAGACATTTGCTTTTTCTAAACATTTCAGGCAGTCATATGGTATTTTGTGTCTGGTTTCTTTCACTTACCACGTTCTTTAAGCTTCATTCATGTTGTCGCATGTATTCGTACTTCAATTTTAATTGCCTAATTGTACCCCACTGTATGACAATACCACGTTTTGTTTATCTGTTATTTGTTAACCAGTTGACGGCTATTTGGATTACTTCCAGTCCTTGATTATTATGAATAATACTGCTATCAACATCCATACATATGTCTTTTTTTTTTTTTTTACAGTCTCGCTCTGTCACTCAGGCTGGACTACATTGGTGTGATCATGGCTTACTGTAATTTCCACTTCCTAGGCTCAAGTGATCCTCCCACCTCATCCTCCCAAGTAGCTGGGACTACAGGTGCACGCTACCATGCCTGGCCATTTTTTTTAAAGTTTTTGTAGAGATGAGGTCTCACCATGTTGCCCAGGCTCATCTCCAACTCCTGGACTCAAACAATCATCCCACCTCGGCCTCCCAAAGTGTTGAGATTACAGGCATAAGCCACTGTGCCTGACCTATATGCCTTTGTATGAACACGTACAAAATGTTGGATGGATTCTTAGAAATGGAATTTCTGGTCACCCTCATACATTTTACCACTGCATAGAACTCTGTTGCATACTGTTTCACTTTTCCTTTAGGCTATTACAAATAGTGCTGTAATGGATAATTTATGCATATGTAATTTATTCCTTTTTCCAGTGTATCAGTTTGACAGATTCTTAGAAATGGGTTTAGTGGGTCAAATGATAATCACATATGCAGTTTAGCCAGATATTGCCAAATTCTCTCCATAGGGGTAATGTCATACATCATTCTGTATCCCCACCAGAAATCTATGGGAGTGGTTTTCCACAGTCTTGGCATCAGCATCTATCACGCAACTTTTATATTTTCATGAATAGTTAAGAAGTGTTATCTCGTGACTTTCTAATTAGAAATGCTTTCTTTTCTGATTTATACTTTATTCACTCATTCATTCATCCATCCCATACCACCAAGAGGCAGCAGCCCATAGGTTACTCTTATTGCTATTACTATTGTCATAAGTGCCAGGTTCAGTACCAGCTCTCAACAAGGCAGGACATATTCCTGCCACGTTGGAGCTTATATTTTGGTAAGGAAAGACAAATAATACATTTGCTAAGTTAGAACATGTTCATATGGTGGTAAGTACTATGATGAGAACTGAAAGAGGATAATGGGGTAGATCAGTGGACGACATCCATCCATTTATTTATTTACTGAGCCCAGGCTCTAGATAAAGGGTTAGGGTGCTCCTGGTTAAGATGTAGACAGAGTCTTTGTTAAGATGACCAGAGAAAGTGTGTGGGTTCTGATAGGTCACACAGAGCAGAAGGCACAAGCTGACACTCCTGTACTGGGTCCTGGGAACAGAGACGAGCAGATGTGGTCTCTGTTCACAGTCAGTACGGGAGAAAGACAAGAAATTAAGCTACACAGTAAGAAAAATGCCCTCATCCTACAGTGAGAGCCTAGGAGAAGGCATTCCAGAGCTTTCCTCAGGTTGTTGACGGGTCAGGGAAGAATGCACAGGGCCTGGGAAGACGAGTGAGGGTAGCTGGCAACCCCACAGGGAGAGCAGCTCAGGCTGCCCCTGGGCACAGAGCACTGACCTCTTGGTGGGACTGTGAAGTAGCAAGGGCCTCTTTGGAACAAACCTCTTCTTGTCCTCCTATTTTCCATGTTCACACAGTTCCTGGGACTTGGTGGTTTGTGATCTTAGGGACTTTACTTCTCCTCTCCATAGGTGTTTCATGGGCCCCCAAAGATGTCTACATCCTAATCCCTGAAACCTATGAAGATGTGACTTTACATGGCAAAAGGGACTTTGGAGATGTGGTTAAGGATCTTGAGATGGGGAAATTATCTTGGATTATTGGGGAATAGGGGAGGGGTTGATGTAATTCACAGCATCCTTATAAGACAGCAGCAAGAGAGTCGGAGTTAGAGATGCGGAGGTCGGAGTGAGCAGCCAGGAGTCAAAGAACGTGGGTGGCCTGTGGGCACTGGAAAAGGCCAGGAAACGGCTTCTCCCATGGGACCTCCAGAAGAATGTGGCCCTGCTGTCCTGTTGATTTTAGGCCAGTGAGGCCCATTGCTGACTATTGCTGACTTCTGACCTCTAGAACTATAAGATAATAAATCTGTGTGGTTGTAGGCCACTAAATTCGTGATGATTTGTTATAGCAGTGTATTAGTCTGTTCTTGCACTGCTATAAAGAAATACCTAAGATTGAGTATTTTATAAAGAAAAGAGGCTTAATTGGCTCACAGCTCCACAGACTAAACAGGAAGCATGGCTGGGGAAGTCTCAGGAAACTTACAGTCATGGTGGAAGGCGTAGGGGAAGCAGGAATGTCTTACATGGCTGGAAAGGAGGAAGAGAAGCGGGGAGGTGCCACATACTTTTAAACAACTAAATCTCCATCATAAGACAACACTAGGGAGATGGTGCTAAGCCATTAGAAACCACCCCCGTGATCCAATCACCTCCCACTAGGCCCCACCTCCAACACTGGGGATTACAATTGAACATGAGATTTGGGTGGGGACACAGAGCCAAACCATATCAAGCAGCAATAGGAAATGAATACAACACTTTAGTTTCCTCATCCTCAAAATGGAAGTAATAACAGCTCCAATTTCGTAGGGTTTCTGTAAGGATTAAAAAGCAAATGTCTATTGAAGAGCTTAGTAGGGCACCCCGCTCCATCAAGGTGGATGCTGGTTGTTACTGCTCCTGCTCAGCCCTAACAGAGGCCCTTACTCTCATCTTGTTGCCAACTAAAGCCCCAAGGCCTTCATCTTTCCCTCATCCCCCTCCTCATCCCTTAATGGCAACATGCGGGGTTCACAAATAGCCTTCAGGTCAATCGAATCATTGAATTTTATATTTTGCTTATCGCTTGGGTAAAAATGTTCCTTTGTTGATTTAACACTCATTTCTCTGATTACTAATAGAGTTAAGCATTGAGTCATACATTTATTGTCCATTTGTGTTTCTTCTTTTGTGACTTGTCTACTTATGTCCTTTGTTTATTTTCCTACTAGAGTGTTCATCTCTTTTAAATTCAGCCATTTGTCATATAAGTTGGGAATATTTCCCCGAGTACATCATCTGTCATTTCATTTTATTTATTTATGGTGTCTTTAGTTGAAGATCTATCAATCATGTCTTTTATAGCATCAACTTTTATGTTATGCTTTAAAAGTTCTTCTTGCTAGCAAGATTACAAAAATTTTTTCTAATTTTTTGGTAACACATTTATGATTTTATTTTACAGTGTAAATTTTAAACCATCTAGCATTTGGTGTCAGAAATGAGGAATTCATTCATTCCCCAAAGTGACTTATGCATGTCGTGAATATCCATTCCATCACCAATGGTTTGTGATTACATATTCATCATGCATTGACTTTCTATATACTTGGTTTTATTATTCATGAGTCTACTTTGCCAGTAAGTTGTTACTTCTAATTATCTATGTAGCAAATTTCTAGTACAACAAAAATACTGGACCTCTTTCTTTTACATTATCTTCTTTTTCAACGTTTTATGTACTTTTCTTAACAAAGCTTGGTGTCCATTTAGTTAAGTTTCAAAAAACTTATTTTTGAGACTTTGTAATTGTGTTAAGTTTCTAGATTAATTCTTAGAGTATTGATGTGTTCATAGATTAAGGCTTTTAATCCAAGTATACAATGTGTTCTTTTATTTATTGAAGTCTTTTTAATGCACTTCAAATAGTGATTTGTGATTTTCTCTACATACGTCTTGTTGTGGGATAGTAGAGTAATATTTGGTCTTTGTCCTTAGTTCCTGTCAGAGAGCTTCTAAAATCTTTGGAATTTCCTGAATGATAAGCGTGACAGGAGCATCTTTTGTTCTAATGAGGTGACTGTGGGTGGGCTTCCAGATACCTTTAAGTTAGGGCTGATCTCCATAAAGAACTAGACTTGATTAGAAGCTTGAAACTTTCGATGCTCCTCCCCAACCTCTGAGGAGGAGAATAAGCAACTCATCAATGGCTAATGATTTAATCAACATGCCTAAGTCATGAAACCTCCATAAAAACCTCAAAACAATATAGTTCGGACAGCTTTGGGTTGGTGAACACATCAAAGTACTGGGAGGGTGGTGCACTCAGAGAGGGCAAGGAAGCTCCTCCCCAACCCCACCCACACCTTGCCCTGTGTATCTCTTCCATTTGGCTGTTCCTGAGTCATATGCTTTATAGAGAAATGGTAAATGTAAGTTATGTGCTGTATAAGTCTGTTCTCACACTGCTAAAAAAGACATACCTGAAACTCAGTAATTTATAAAGAAAAAGAGATTTAATGGACTCACAGTTCTACATGGCTGGGGAGGCTTCACAATCATGGTGGAAGGTGAAGGAGGAGCAAAGGCACATCTTACAGGGCAGCAGGCAAGACAGCATGTGCAAGGGAACTGTTCTTTATAAAACCATCAGATCTCGTAAGACTTATTCACTATCACAAGAACAGCATGGTAAAAACCCACCCCCATGATTCAATTAGCTCTCACTGCATTCCTCCCATGATACACAGGGATTATGGAAGCTACAATTCAACATGAAATTTGGGTGGGGACATAGCCAAACCATATCATGTGTTTTCCCGAGTTTTGTGAGACATTCTAGCAAATTATTGAACCTGGAGTGGGGACATAGGGAGGTGGTACTCCTTGACCTTGTAGCCAAGTCAGACAGAAGTGTGGGGATTCTGGGGATCTGATAATTGTGGCTGGCATCTGAAGTGAGAACAGTCTTGTGGGACTGAGCCTTTAAACCTGTGGAGTCTGGTGCTAACTCTGGGCAGTTAGTGTCAGAATTGAACTCCATGTTAGACACCCAATTGGTACTGGAATTTGTTGCTGTCAGGAGGGGAAAAAATCCCACAAAAACCTGTCTATTCCTTATAAAGGTTTTTCCTAACCATTGCTATTGTGAATAGGCTCCTTTTCTCATGCTAATTCTTACTGGTGGTGACATAGGAGTTAAGAAAAAATTAGAAAGATAGTGAGGGTATGGGAGTCCTCAGTAAGATATTCCTTTTAATGAAAAGCAGCCTCCAAATAATTTTCTTTTCTAAGAAAGAACAGCCTGCAGAATCAAGCTGCAGACATAGACAAGCAAGCTAGAAGCTTGCACAGGTGAATGCCAGCAGTTGTGCCAATAGGAAGAAACTACCTGGGAATAAGCAAGAGAGAAAATGACGGCTCCATCCTCTCTCTTCCTTGCCAACCACATGTACAGCAAGGAGCAGACAAGATGGCAGCTGACTAAGTAGAAAGTCCATTTGCATAATAAGATTGTGGGGGTGACCAGCCTTCCCCATGCATCATGTAAACATCACACCTGGTCGAATCAATCTGTGGGCTCTATGTAAATCAGACACCGCCTTCTCAAGCCTGCCTATAAAATCTGCTGCAGTCTACCCCTTTTTCCCCTTTCAGAAGTCTCTCTCTCTCTCTCTCTCATATGAGATATAGCTACTCTCCTCTCTTTTCTTTTGCCTATTAAACTTTCTGTTCCTTAACCCACTCCGTGTGTGTGTTTCTGTGTCATTTCAATAATCTTCTCAGCGCAAGATGATGAACCCCAAGTATTTGCCCTAGACAATGATGCCCCTTCAGTGGCATATGGAATAAGTACTCATTTTTGTGCATTTATTGTGTAAAATTATTGATATATCTTTTAGTTATTTTTTCATGGAGTATGTTGGGTTTTCAAGGTGGGTAATAACATTATCTGCAAATATTCATGTTATCTCTAACATTTTAATATTCATGTCTTTCCTTTTTCTTGCCGTGCTCATTCCATCTTGGTTTTCAGATCCAGATTACAGCATCTTGAAGGCAAGTAACTTTGGTGTCTTATGCATGCACTGTCATCTGTCAGGTCGTGGGGACCACTGTAGGCAATGGTTCAGAGGCAGTGGGTCTTGTATTTGGATCCCACCAGGAGGGCCACACCCAGGCTGGCCCAAAGCCACATCAGTCTCTATTACTGTTCAGTAAAGCCATAGGTGAAGCCAGGAGGCTGTTGTGTCAAATCTAAGAAACCCAAGTAAGGATGGAAACAGGAAAGTAAACAGCAAGGATGGAGACCAGGGGGCTTGTAAACAAGAAAGAATGGATGGACCAATGGGTAAACAGGTATATGTGAGGTGGGTAAGAACCTGAGAATGTGAAAGGCGAGAGTTTCTCTCTTGTATGTGTGCCTGGCCATGCCTGGCTGAGACATCATGACTACACATGGGCCATTTTTGTGCCTGCCTTGACACTACTGTAAACGAAAGAAAGTGTGAGTAAAGGACTTGGGAATTGAAGGTCAGTTATCAATTAGGCAGTGTCCAGGGAGCAAAGCAGCAGGCAATGGGGACCGGCCATCAGGTCCTCTTCATTTAGTGTTCCAAGAGCTTCTTTAATTTTAGAGGGTTTGGCTCTGGTGCCTCCATGCTCAACCTGGTCCTGTGAAATTCCCTCCCCTTCACTAAATATGTGAGAGAAGTTCTTGGGCCCTGGGCTCGTGCTGCAGAGATGGCTCTGCTAGTGCCCCAGTCTCAGCAGCACCCCTAGCTGAGCCTGTTCCCAGAAAAAGGGCCTCACACATCACACTGTTGTTGATCTTCTGTCATACATGTTGCAGAGTTCCCCAAAGTGGGTTTTCTAGAAACCCTGCATAGATTTAGTTTTTCTGTTATTTCAAAATAATCTGGGATATGGCTTGTTAAAAAGTGAATTCCTGGACCCTACCCAGGATACACAGAATCAGAATATTTAGACACAGAAATGTACATTTTCAGTAAGCTATTCAGGTTATTCCTGTGGGCGTTAAGTTTGCAAATAGCTTTTTTAAGGCAGAGGTTCTCAAAGTCCCTGCATCAGCATTACCTGGGAACTTGTTAGAAATGGAAATTGTTAGGCCTCATCAACCTCCCGAATTAATAACTCTGGGTTTGAGGCCCAGCATTCTGAGTTTTGAGAAGCCTCCAGGGGATTCCGATGCACTTTCAAGTGTGAGAGCTACTGGATTAAGGCAAGGGTTCTCAACCCAGTCTTCCCATGAGAGTATCCTTAGAAAACTCCTTTTAAAAGTTGGCAATGCTCAAGAGATTCGGTTTAATTGATCCAGTGGAGCCTGGGCATTTTTTTGCATATGTGTATTTTATTTGTTTATGTACTTGTGTTATAGACCTTAGTTTTTTGAGCAGTTTTAGGTTCACTGCAAAATTAAGCAGATAGAACAGAGATATCCTATATACTCCCATCCTTTACAAGTGTACAGCCTCCCCATTATCAACACCCCCTGCCCAGAAGGTAAATTAGTTACAAATGATAAAACTGTAGTGACAAATCATTATCACCCAAGACCACAGTTTACATTAGAGTTCACTCTTGGTGTTGTGCATTCTGTGGGTTTAGACAAATGTAGAGTGACATGCATCTGCTATTATCGTGTCATATAGAGTGGTTTTCCACCCTGAAAATCCTCTGTGCTTTGCCTAGTCATCCCTCCCTCCCCACTATTGCCTGAAAACCACTGATCTTTTTGAGCCTGAGCAATGATTTTAATGTGCAGCCAGAGATGAAAATGATGGTTTAGGACAGTGGTTCTCAGGGAATGATTTTGTAGCCCAAGGGATGCTTGGCAAAGTCTGGAGATATTTTTAGTTATCACAGTGATTGAGCAGGGAGGTGGTGGTGGCTGCTACAGGCATCTAGTGGGGAGAAGCCAGGGATGCTGCTAAACATCGTACAGAATAGCCCCCAACGGCAAAGAATTACCTACATAGAGATGTCAATAGTACCAAGGTTGAGACACCCTTGCCCAGGGGAACAGTCATACTCAAGAATCTCAGCTTCTAGACTTAGTAAAAAAAAAAAAAAAGTATATATTTGCTGTGATCCTCTTATTCTCAGAAGCAAAAGACATTACATCTAACTTAATCATCCCCACCTACATGATAGCATATACAGATATGCTTACACAAAGTAATATTTGCATTCATAAAAGGCATCCCCAATATACATGTAAACACACACACACAGATAAGTGTACATGTTGTCCACACATGCATGCATGCTGGTACTCATATTTACTAAACCACACATACATCCACAGTCACACATCCACCATAACTCACAATCATTAAAACATGCACATACACTTACACATGCACACACTGTCAATCCCATTTATTAAATGACAAGCACCCCAGAGCCACCCAAAGTTCTCCTGCCCTCTCTGGCCCCATTCTCCCTTTGTCCTACCTGAATGACTGTCTTCAGAGGCCTAGATGTTGGGCTTGACACAGTGGAGGCTCCCCATGCCAAGGTCAAGGCTGCATGTCCACGGGGTGCTGACCAACCAAGTAGGGTGCAAGGGGGCTCTACTGGGCAAGGTGCTTGGGAGCTGCATGAAAGAGCAGTGAGAAGGGACCTCAGGTCCAAGACATGCCAGGAACCTGGGAAGGATGAGGGCAGGGAGAGAAAAAGGAGCCAAACTGATGCTCAGCTCAGGGGAGGAGAGAGTGAGAAAGGGAGGACTAGGGAGAGGCTGGGGCTGTGCTGAGGCCCTCGACGGAGCACCCTGTCATCTCTTTCTGTATCTGTTGTCTTCTCAGCTGTTAAGGGTCCACTTGACACTATTTTAGACACTTCCATGCATATCTTGAAAAACTGTAGTGGAAAGAGCACTTGTTTTTGGAGACAGGTAGATTAAGTTTGAATTTTGGGTCTGCTACTTGCTGGCTGTATAATCATGTGCAAATTTCCCAAACTCTTATCCTTGGGTCTCTTATGTGAGAAGTGGGCATAGCAATACCTATTCTAAAAGATTTTGTAAAGATTAAGTGGGAGGAAATGTATAAACTGCTCATAAATTATGAGGCATGGAATATGCCCCTAACAGTACTAGATCCTTTCTCTTACCCTCTCTCCAGCTACTTTTCATGTATTCATGCATGTTTATTCCTAGAATAAAAGCTCTATTGAATTGGAAAACACTTCCAGAAACAGTATAACTGGGTCAAAGGATATGGTCACTTTGATGATCTTTCATATTTATTGTTAATTCCTTTTCAAATACTATTTCTGGATATTTTTTCCAATGGATGTCTCTCAAAACATGAAAAAAACTTTATGTGAAGACATTATTTATAATTGCAGTGTTGTTTATAAATAATTATACAATAGGAGGATAATCACTGACTTAACACTTTTAGGAATAAGGCAGCATGGAGACAAATAATTAATGGTCAAGGCACTTACGATATCACTTCTTGATAGGTTATTAATCAGCCATTGAAATAATAAGAACAAAGACTAGGGGGTAAAATCAGAAACACTATATGACCAAATTAAAAGAGAAAATTTGAAATCAATTCTCAACAATTATTACAGGGCTATAATACGCACATATTTGAATACAATTTCAGATAACACTCTAAAGTGAAGCTTGGCAAACTTTTCTGTAAAAGGGCAGAGAGTAAATATTTTAGACTTTGCACAGCAGATAGTCTCTGTTAACAACCACTCAATTCTGCTGCTGTAGGGTAACAACCACTCAATTCTGCTGCTGTAGTGTGGAAGCAACCATTGAGGGTACATGAATGAATGTGTTTTAATAAAACTTTATTTACAACAACAGGTTGCAGGATGGATTTGGCCCTTGGTCCAGTTTGCCAATCCCTACTTTAAAGTGAAAATATTATGAATAAATGAAAATATTTTTCTTTCTAAGTTTCCTTTTATAGCCTTGCTATGTGATCATTTTTTAAAGACTTGAGAAAAAGATGGGCATGTAATATAACAATGGGCAGAAGTCCTGACTTGATGATGAACAGAAGGAATACCAGAGTTCCACGAACATTTGAAAAATTAAATATTCATCACATTTCAAATACAAAATGAAAATTTTTTTAAAACCTTAAAATGTTTAGTACTTACAGAAGTGTAGCGATATAGGCACTTTATTACAGTACCAGTTGGAAAGTAAATTAGCACCCCCGTCTCTGATTAGAAAATTGTTGATATGCCAAGACTTTTCCAATCATTCAAAGCCAACCACCCCCATTTCTTAGAACCTGTCGTTACATAATAATTGAATTACAGAAAGAATTCCGTGTTATTTATTATGGCAAAAAAATTATAAACAACATAAGTGTCCAACAAGAGAGAAATGGTTTGTGAATTATGATGAAATGATAGAATTATGATACCATATGATGGAATAATATATATCATTAAAATTACATTTTTAACAGGAATAGCCAGAAAACTTCTGAAAAAAATAAGTAATGAGGGCTGATTAATCCTACCAAATATTAAAATAAAATCTAAAGTCAGAGTAATTACATTAATGTAGAACATGTGTTTCATTGGACAGAAAAATGGAAAAGAATAGACATTTCAGCAATAAATCCCAAACCATGTGGTAATTTATTATGTCTTATAGGTAGCACTTCTCATCAGGAAGAAAGATGTATTTATTATTGAATAAATAGTGTTAGGACACCCGGGTAGCTATTTGAAAAGAAAAATGAATCCCTACCTCACACCTTCCTCCAAATTAATTCCATATCAAAGATTTAAATGAAAAAATAAAGCTATAACTTACTTCAAAAAATAGTTAAAAAATAAGCTCAGAGATCAGAAAGCCTTTTAAAGTACGATATAGAAGTCATAAACAATATGATTATAGGATAATATGCATTTTTAAGTTTTTCAATCTTACTACATCAGATAGAAAATTATCAAATATGTGATTGCACATCCTCCCCACAAGGAGGGTGTGGGAAAACATCATGCTATATATTGCCAAATCGAAATTTGCAATATCTAACTAAATAAAAATTCACATATCCTTGGACTCAACAAAAATTCACTTTTAAATACTTATTTTAGAAATATAGTTACACATTTAAATGAAATATATACAAGGTCATTGTATATTTCAATACTGCTTTTAATAGCAAAAAATTGCCAACAAAACTTAAAAAATCTATCAACAGAGGCCTTGTTAAAATATTGCATATATTATACAATGCAAAACTAAAAATTATACAACTGTCTAGATGCCAATGCTTTATCCTTATTGATACAGAAATACTGCAAAATATTTGATTAAGTGAAAAAAGCATGGTGGAAAATTGTGTGCATATTATGCTAAAAATTTTATGGGGGAGAAAAATAGAATGTATACCTATAAAAGGTGTAGACTGTTTCAGGAAGGATATATGAGAAACTTAGAGAATGCATCTGGGGAGGAGAAATAGGTGGTTGGATAGGGAAAGCGAAATAAACTCAATTTTCATTATATGCCCTTTTGTACTTTTTGAATTTATAAGAAAAGCATTACCTGTTTAAAAGTTAGAGTTTTCAAATAATACTTAATGACATGCAAAAATATTTTTCTCAACTATATTTCCTATGTCTCTGCTTGGATAGCTAAGAGGCATCTAAAACTTAACCTGTCTAAAACTAAACTCCAGATACTTCCCCAAGAATCTGTTCCATCTTCCATTTTTCTCATATCAGTTAATGGCAACTCCATTCTTGTAGCTGCTCAGGCCAAAACACTTGGAGTTATCCTTAACTTCTGTCTTTCACCCATTGCATCCAACTCTGGCCACGCTGGCTTTCTTGTTATTCCTGGGAAATGCCAAGCACATTCTGGTCTTATTGCTTTGTACTGCCTGTGCTGTCCTGCCAAGAAGGCCCTTCCCCTAATCTGCACGCTTCTCTCTCTTCTTGTCCAAGTCTCTGTCGATATTTCACCTTGCTGAGAACTAACCAGCCCTCTCCCCAGTGCTTCTGACCCATTTTCACTTTACGGAAAAAAATTACAGGGTATTCATTACCTTTTAGCATAATATCTAATTTCCTTCCTTTTATATTTTCTGTCTCTTCTCACTTGACTAAGCTTCATGAGGACACTGATTTTTTTTGTCTTTTTTTTTTCCATTGTTGTTTCCCCAGTGAGAGTGTCTGGCACATAATAAGTCCACAATAAACATTTTCTAAGTGAATTAAGGAATGAATAAATGAAGGAATATGAAGTTTATAGACTACAACATAAAATAGCATCTACAGTATTAGTTTTGTAAAAAATGCACATAAAATATTTATGGATTGTTTTTCTAAAACATATTACATTATGAGCACTTGGTGATATTTTTTCCTTCCCTCACCCATGAAAGAATATTCTGTCATTAATTGCATGGCCGCTTCTCCTACAATTTCTAGGGCAAGGAATAGATCCCCAAGTTCAGACTCTTCCAAGCAGAATTGAGAAAACAGATAGAAAGAAAAGATGAGTTGCAAGGAGTGAAAGAAGTTAACATAATTTAATATTGGGAATGAGAACAGGGTCTCTTAGAGGAAGAAGAGAAGCATGAAAAAGGGAAAGAAGGGGGGAAAAGAGTGAAACACCCAGATGGTAGGATTTAGGATGATTTTTGTTGGTAGGTAAGAGTAAAGGGTTATGAGCACTTTGGGGAAGCTGCAGGGAATGGGAGGTGGCAAGAGAATGAGAACAGGCCAAAAAACTCTATAAGTGTTTCTATAGATTATAAATTGCATTTCCTTGGATTTTCTTTGAGGATCTCCAGTGAAGAGCTCAATTGCTTTTGATCACTTTTGGAGAGAGATTTTTTTTTTTTTTCCTAAACTGTTCCAGAACTGGACCACAGGGATTCCTGGCTTTTTAGGGGAGAAATAAATATATAGCAATATTTAAAATGATTTGTTCAGAGCAGTGGTTTTATGTAATATTTTAATTTTCTTCTATTTTTTCTATACTTTTCCTATTTTTTTCCATTACGAATGTATTACTTTTAAAATAAAGAAGAACATGCTTTAACAGTTTTCATTCCCTTTAGTTCTTTAAAGAGCCTCTGCACAGCAGTCGGTAGGTGCCTGACTCATCCATGCGCAGCCAGCTGGACCAGGAAAGCAAGGTTGCAGTCACAGCCAGCTCATGACGTCGCAAGGCTCCTTTCCCTTTCACCTCCACTCTCACTCAGGCTGGCTCTGTTCTGTGCCTGCTTCAACTACCCAGTGCTCTCAGCAGCTGGCTACCTTGGGTAGGGTCTCTCACCCTAGCTCTAGCCCTTTGGACCTGAAACAGCAGCTGGATCTACCCCCACCCCCAATGGGGTTTGGTTAATAACTGTACCCATCTGATTCATGCACATGAAATCTTTGTTTTGCTTTTAATTTTAAATTTTATAAAATTTCATCATGATATCTCAGCTGAGGCTACTCTTCCAGGCCTCAGAAGAGGTATCTCTGGGCTGTCACCTCAGGTGACCGAACTCTGTGTTTACTCAGGACTGGGAGGGTTCTTGGGGGGTGGTGCTTTTTGGTGCTAAAACTGTGAAAGTGCCCAGCAAATCAGGGTGAGTTGATCACTGCTGCCGAACCAGGAGTTTTAGTCAACTGCTGAGTTCAGCTGCAAGGAGGACACTCTCCTCCCTCTGTTGCAAGTGTGCTCTTTCCACAACAGGTGAAAGACATGCCCATTTCTTTCCTGGATCATGGCAGAAATCATCCTAAAGTGCAGGAACTGTCTTCCACAGCTCTTGCTCTAAAGGAAGTGACAAGAATGCAGGGCAGGGACAAGGGTCCTTGCAGTCCAGTGGTACTGCTGACCCCATCCTGCCCATGCTGCCAGCAGAGACGCATGGCCCAAAGGAAGCATCCTGGAGGGGCTTCAGAGGGGCCTCTGTTCAGACACTGCCTCTGGTATAAGCTCACACAGCACTCCCGCTAACAAGGGCTGCATCTACACAAACAGGGCCATTCTGTGCTCCCAGTTATTGGAAATTTGCATATCCTGAACCTCCTTTGGGAGAAGAGAGGGTTTTTAGACAAGATTATTTTAAAAACACAAGGCTCTCACAGGACCCAAAAGCACAAGCTCACAGCTTCTAACTAGGTTAGCTAAACAAGGACGTTCCTTGGAGGGAACTGCGAGCATGGACTCTATTTTAGGCATTTTGGAGAAGCACTGGTGATGATGACTTATACTGGATAGAGTGGCTATTTAGGGACATTTATTTTTGCTGAAATATTTGCTGACTATTTTTATAAAGAAATTTAATTCTGAAAAGACAAAAGCAATTTCTGTAGGAGCCTTTAGCAGAGGGTGGGAAGAAGAGGGCAGTCATAATATTGTTGCGTTTATGTTGCAATGGCACCTTCAATACAGTCTCTTTAGAGTGAAGAGATAAAGAGCCCAAGCAGAGATGGCAGCACAAATTTGACATAAAGAGAATATTGTCAGCTCTCTGCCTCTGCTGGTTTCCCATAGCTTTCATTTTCCCAACTGGACGGGATGATGGTAAAGAAGTTTCAAGGGGGTCATGCCCCATTCTGTTTGGGAGGAAAAGAGGCTTTCGGGAGCTGTAATGCATTCAGATCTTGCAATCTGGTTTTCAGGCAGCTTGCCCAAGATGGTTTCCAGCCACCCAGACCATTGTCCCTGTGCCACCTCCGGGTGTGGACACTTTCATCCTGCTCCTCTGGAAAAGTCGGCCTCAGCAGCTTCCAGTGTTATGGAGGAAATGTGGTACAGCCAAGATCTTTATTCCAGTCGACACATGAAAGTCATCTAGGGATCTTTTAACAACCATCCATGCTTGGGCTCTACCCCATCCAATTAAACAATTTCCGAGGGTGGGGCCCAGGTATGGAGATTTAAAAAGATATCCTAGGTAATTCTAATGGACAACCTGTATCAGAATCACTGCTTTGATATTCAGAGCCCTTCAAACTTTAATGTGCATATGAATCATGTGGAGATTATGTTATCCTGATTCCACAGGTCTGGGGTAGGACATAAGATTTTATGTTTCTGACAAGCTCACACTTTGAGTAGCAAAATGTAGAGTAGAGCATACTGACTAGTTGCTGGGAACCTGAGGGATCCTTTCATTGTCAATAACTGTAACTGTAGTCTTAGGTAAGCCTATGGCTCCAGTTGCTGCATCTATGCAAAATATAAATTGGGGCTGGGTGCAGTGACCCACACCTATAATCCTAGCATTTTGCGAGGCTGAGGCAGGAAAGTTGCTTGAGGCTGGGAATTCTAGACCAGCCTGAGCAACAAAGTGATCCCTATCTCTAAAAAAGAAAAAAAAAAAAAAGGCCAAGTGTGGTGGGGTGCATGTGCAGTCCCAGCTACCCAGGAGGCTGAAGTGGGAGGATTGCGTGAGCCTGGGAAGTCGAGGCTGTAGTGAGATGTGATTGCACCACTGCACTCCAGTTTGTGCAACAGAGTGAGACCCTGTCTCATAAATAAATAAATAAATAAATAAATAAATAAATAAATAAATTGGACCCAGTCATGACTAATGGCCCTTCAAGCCTGACCTTTCTAAGATTTGGGAGATTTTGGACAGCTGTGTGTTAGACCTGGCTTGTAACAGCTTGTGAGAACTGATTGTTAAGTTTCCTAGAATTTTGCCTGCTTGTTGTAAAACACAACCATTATTTACAGTTGATGCAAACTTACAACTAAATAAATTTTATTAAAAACACAATAATAAATACTCAAAATTCACTCCTTCCACATTATTGAATACATTTTATGATTGTATATGTTCTTGAGGATCTTTAGGTGTGTTTTGTTCTTATGGTGGAACTACTATATAATGGTCTGCAATTCTTTCCAACTCTGCATTTACTAATATTCCATTGGTAGCTTGAAGTCATCTATGATAGACGAATCTACACTAGGGAATCAGCCTATCCTTAAGAAAGTAAGCAATGGAGAAAAATGTTAATAATGCAGATTAAGTTTAAAATTAATGCTAAAGCTGAAGCAGGACTTAGTTAATGAGTATAATTTGTATGAGAGTGAGAAATAGTTTAACACCAGGTCACATGTCTACTGTGATGACAGTAGATTTACTAGCAAAAGAGTTAGTGGATTGGGATGCAACTCCAGCTGTCAAATCACAGTTGAATTGCTTCATAGGTTGACCAGGGATACAAGAGTTTGTCAACATCAGTGAAACCATTCCGTGACAATCAATTGATTATAGAGAATTTACAAAAAAGACCATTGTATATTTTCTTATTATTTATAAATAATGTACTATTTATACATTCTTTATATTAGTAAAGTTTAAACTTAAATTTGTGTGTCTCTATATATAGACATTCATATATAGACACACATACACATATGTATATACACATTCACATCCATTTTTCCTACCAGAGAACCAGTTGCATTTACCAGCATACCATTAGATGTGAACATTCCAGTTTTCTAAAGTATCTTTTCAAGTTGCTTCCCAGGTGACAATAGCTTTGAACAGATAATTCAAGATACATTTTCAGAGGCAAAAATCCCTGCACATGATAGTCTGTTCCCAAATCCACACTGTGGTAACTGGGGTTGATGCCAGAGCCTTTGCTTTTAGCCGGGTGATAGGTGACAGCACCAGGCTCCAGAGACTTAGGGGCCCAAATATAAAATTTCTTTCTAGAGGAAACTGCTACTGAGTCTGGGAATGAGAAACATTGCCCAATCATTCGTAGGCAGGAAGACAGAGTTGATTTTAAATACCCTTCTGGAAAGAAATTCTACATATCTTCCCTTCCCATGTTCTTGAAAATGGGCTGAATATCAGGCCTGAAGGTCTCTGAGGTCATATCCTTCATCTCTCATCTAAGCCGTGGCATCTGCAGCATTTGCACATCCATTCAATACACTCTCACTGAGTATCTTCATAGTGCCAAGGCTTTGGGGAGTTCTATTTGTAATGAGTAAATTGCTCACAAGTAGCTGATTAGGGAGATGCACAGATTAAAAGGAATTTCAGGTTCTGGCCACTCTGACCTGTTCTGTCTAAACCTAAAAAAAAAACATAATTTCCTTGTTGGCAAATTCTTACTCTCTGCTCACAATATTTATTATTGTTTGACATACACATCTATGAGTACTATCTTAAATCAGTGTCATCACTTTACACAGGCTGGTGCCCAAGGTATTGAGTGGTTTCAGGAAGGTCTCACTGCTTAGAAAGCCATGTCCCATGATGCTACTCATGTTGGTTGCTTCAAAATGTAATGTTCATTGGATGACTTACTGCCATTACTGGCTGAGTGAACCAGCATAGGTAATCCAATCAATCTTGCTAAATGTTTCCACCTTATAACATAGACTGAAAGATAAAAGGAGGCTAGGAGTTATTGTCAGAAAATATTTCTTGTACTCCTGGGGACCTCATCCAAATAAATAGACCAAGTAGGCTTCATGGGGAGAGAGTAATCTATGAATTGACTCAGATTATTGAGCTCAGAAGACTTACTGTGAAGTGTTTGTAGATTGAGCCTTGGAGACTTATGGTCAGGGAGACATTGGCTTTTCTGTGGAAGTCTACAGTCTGTAGTCACCAATCACCTTGAGAAAGACTGAGGTTTTATGCCAGCCTGGAGCTGATAATTCTTTAAAATGATGTAAGATTTTTCACTGGAAATATAGACCTCAAATTGATCCTCAGCAATAAGAAGATTACTGAACAGTATCATGATGGTTAGAAAGGAAAACACTATTAGATCAAAACTGTAATCTTTTATTTTAGGATACTGACAGATGGTGTGTGTTATCAGATTTTTACTCCTGATATGACTCTTATATCTGTTTCAAGAACATCTGGCTTCAAGCATAAACTTATTACATCACATATGAATCTTGAAGAACACCCTTAAAGGATCATGAACATCACCGGTAAATTCTAGGGGTGTCTTCCAGTCCAAGATGGCAATGTTAGAATATATACGTAACCAATTTTCTCAGTAATGTCAGAAAGGAGGATAGATTTGGACTACCATATCCTTTATTTAATGTAATTTCTGAAGTGCTAAGCAATACTATTAGATAAGAAATGAAGTATGAAAATATACTCATTGTAAAGACAGGAAAAATAATTATTTGCATATTACAAGATTGTATACCTAGAAAACAAAGGGGGTCAATTGAAACATTTAGGGAACCCAGTAAATTGGCAAATTACAAAATGAGCATATAAAAATCAATAACTGTCTTACGTTTCAATTGTATTAAGTTAGAAAATAGAATAGAAGAAAAACCATTTACATTTGGGAGAAAATTTAAAATATCATAGCAGAATCCGTTTAGCAAGAAATATAAAGTTCTAATATGAAAAAAGATAACGTTATTAAGCAAGATGGCTTTATTAAGGGTGAACTGATATTTCATCAAATAAAACATTCAACATAATCCCAGTAAAATCCAAATGTTGTCTTTTTATAACTTTACTTGATGATTCTAAAGTTAATCTGGAAGAGTAAATCTGTGATAAAATTCAGATTGTTTGGAGAGGGAGTTTAAGGAAAAAGTCTCCCACTACATATGAAGTGTATCATAAACTTATACTAATCAGAATGAGGTAACACAAATAGAAGGAAAAATAGATCAATGGAATAGGAAGGAATGTTCACAAATAAATTTCAGTTTTTCTGGCAATTTAGTGTGTGATAAGGGTAACATTCAAAAACAGTAGGAAAATATTTTCCTAAAAAATTATATTGGGAAAAAATTGTATTGGGGAAATTACTTGTCTGTTGGAACACAACTGATTTCAGTGTATATCTAGTTAATTTCACAGAATAAATACCAGATGGAGCAAAATTCTATCTGCAAAATGTGAAATTATAAGACAGTCAAAAGAAGGTTGGAATTTTCTCATAATCTTTAGGTTAAAAAATTCCTAAAACTTATTTATGGCAAAAGACAAGATAATAAACCTAAAATACAAATAAAAACTGGGAAAATATTTTAAATATGTATGACAGATTAAGAATAAAATGTGAAATATGGAGAAAGCTTTAAAAGTTAATAAGAGAAATAAAAATAGGAAAGGATATGGACAACCAATCCACATATATACACACACACACAATACAAACAACCTGTAAATAGACACAGATTTCATCAATATATTCATTTTTGAAGAAATGAAAATAAAAATAAGACCTTTTTTCCCCCTTATCAGATTGTTAGGGATTAAAAAGCTTGATAATGTCCAGAATTGCTGATGGTATATAAATATGTTTAGTACCATCTTTTGTTGGTGGAGTATAAATTTTTATAAACATTCAGGAGGATGGGGTACAAATATTTATTCAAATGTTAAATATTGTGGCCAGACACAGTGGCTCACGCCTGTAATCCCAGCACTTTGGCAGGCCGAGGCCAGTGGATCATTTGAGGTCAGGAGTTCGAGACCAGCCTGACCAACATGGTGAAATCCCGTCTCTATTAAAATTCAAAAATTAGCCAGGCGTGGTGGCATGCACCTGTAATCCCAGCTACTCAGGAGGCTGAGGCAGGAGAATCACTTGAATCTGGGAGGTGGAGGTTGCAGTGAGCTGAGATCATGCCACTGCACTTCAGCCGGGGTGACAGAGAGCGACTTCGTCTCAAAAAAAAAAAAAGTTAAATATTGTCTCCATATTTACTTAGCAATTTCTTTTGTAGGTATTTACTCTAAGAGCATAGTTGGACAAATACAAAATATAATTCTTGTTTAAAATGTTGAAAAATTGGAAACAGCCAAAATGTACATCTTTTGTGGATTGGTTAAATAAACTACACTACATTTATACAATAGACTATAACTTAACCATTAAAAGCTATTATGTATACTCTGTTCACTGGCAGGAAAAGGTTTTCAGTATGCAGCATATTGTTAAAAGTATAGTATGACACCATTTTCACATCATTTTTAGGTACATTTATAAAACAGAAATTCTGGAAAGATGATCCCCAAAATGACAATAGTAGTCAGCTCTGAATTATAGAATGTCAGGTGATTTTCCTTTATCTTTATATTTCTTTGACTTTTTTGAAATTTTTCTTATGATAGAGTACCATTTTGTTTGTTTGTTTTTCAAAAAGTTGTTTTTGTGTCTGGGGAAAAAAGGAGGGAGGGTTGGATTTGGCAAAGCTGTACCTTGAGGATGATTTGAATCCTTAAAAGAATTCAACTCTATACAAGGAAGAGTAAAACTGAATTAAATGTGTATTCAACTCAGAAAGCTAGGAAATGAATAGCCAAGGAAGGAAAATGGGAATGTGAAATTGAGATAAAAGTAATACAAAATGAATTATAAATAGAAAAATATTATAATTATCAAGCATGAAAGATCTGTCTTGGAAAGAAGACAACAAAACAGATAAGCCCTGACCAAGTCTTCTTAAGAGAAAAGAGACCCCAAATAGCCAACATTAGGAATAGTAAAATGAGGACATAATCACAGACAAGAAGAAGACTTTCCAATTTGCCTCTCAAATTAGCAAATATTTTAAAACATAGTATTACCATAGTGCTCATGAGAGTGTATCATGGTACATTTCAGAGAGCAATTTGACTATTCTTAACCAAAGCCTAAAGATTTTGTTACCTGTTTTGGAAATCTAATCAAAGGAAATACTTATAAGATAGATAGATAGATAGATAGATAGATAGATAGATAGATAGATAGATAGATAGATAGAAAGACAGATAGATGGATAGATAGGGGAGGAGCAGAGGAGAGAAAAAGAGAGAGAGATAGTGGGTGAGAGGGAGGGAATTTGTATGAATTATAGATGAGTAACAGTGATTATCATCTCTCTGGATAGGGAAATTATGAACAATATTATTTACTTTACATTTTATAATAAACTATTAATCACAAACACAAGCAGAAAAATAAGTAGAAGATAAGAATAGGCAATTCACAGAAAGAGAGCCAGTAAACATTTTAAAAATTCAGTCTGACTAGTAATAAATAAAACAGTGACCTGATACTTTTATTTTTAACTATCAAATTGCCAACTTTCTTTAATGATTAGATCAAGTGTGGTTGAGGATGCATTTCCAAATATGATAAAGAATTAATGAAAATTGGTGCAACCTTTCTGGAGAGTAATTTTTCAATCTATATCAAAAGTGTTAAAACTTTGTGTCTAAAACTTCAAATGTTTTGCTCTAAGGAAATAACTCAGAATTTTGAAAAAGATTAACTGAGATTAATTCATTGCAGTGCTATTTTAAATGGAAACTATGTGAAACCCTAACATTAAACAGATAATTGGTTAAAGAAATTATGATTCATGCATACACTAAAATATAATATAGCCATTAATAATAAAGTAGAAGCGACTGGGCTCAGTGGCTCATGCCTGTAATCCTAGCACTTTGGGAGGCCGAGGGGGGTGGATCACCTGAGGTCAGGAGTTCAAGACCAGTCGTGCCAAAATGCTGAAACCCTGTCTCTACTAAAAATACAAAAATTTGCTGTGCGTAGTGGCACACGCCTGTAATCAGGAGGCTGAGGCAGGAGAATTACTTGAACCCGGAAGAGAGAGATTGCAGTGAGCTGAGATCACGCCATTGCACTCCAGCCTGGGTGACAGAGCAAGACTCCATCTCAAACAAACAAACAAACAATAAAGTAGAAGAATAGCACGTAATGACTGGAAAGATAGTAGAGTAAAAAATTATAATCTAAATTGATAGCTTTATAGCTTATTTTTAAGGAAGAAAAGGGAGATACAAATGAATAAAATGAATATAATGTGCTGCATTATTTAATTATATTTGTGTAAATTAAGGTTTATTGTATATTATATATGTATATATATAGTCTCTTTTTCTTGCTAATCAGTGTTTTCCACATTTTTCATAAAAAGCACTGCGATAGTCACATTATCCATTTCCCATTTATTGTCTTGCTAACAGAACTGTATTTTATCTGAGACGGCATTAGACCAGACCAAGGATAGGAATCATTTTTTGATCTCAGTCAACCACAACAAGCTTGCTTTCCATTTCCCCAACATCTCTTGCATATGACCCATTCCTTCCTTTTCTCTCCCTTTCTCTTTCTTTCTTTTCTTTCTTTCTTTCTTTCTTTCTTTCTTTCTTTCTTTCTTTCTTTCTTTCTTTCTTTCTTTCTTTCTTTCTTTCTTTCTTCCTTCCTTCCTTCCTTCCTTCCTTTCTTTCTTTCTTTCTTTCTTTCTTTCTTTCTTTCTTTCTTTCTTTTTTTCTTTCTTTCTTTCTTTCTTTCCTTTCTTTTTCTCTTTCTTTCACCTTAAACTATTAAGGGTTAAGGACCCATTTCTAATAAAAAAATTCAAGAAAAAGTCGACTGGGAGATGTATTGCTGGGAAAGTTTTGCTCTTCTGATAAAAGGGACTGATGTGACTGTGCCCGCCCCTTCCATTCTTCCTATCTGCAATGTGGATGCTATACTTGGAGCTATCAGCAGCCTTCTAGCAAACTCAAGGCGAAAGGCCATGAGCATCACTGCTGGCCTTGAAAGTTCTGAGCCTCTGAACCATCATCCCCAACTGCCTACCTTCAGACTTCTAGTTATATAGAGAAAACAAGTCCTCTAGGGATCTGTTACATAACATTGTGTCTGTAGTTAACAACAATACTATATTGTACACTTAATTTGTTAAGAGGGTAGATCTCAGGGTCAGTGTTCTTACTACAATTAAAAAAAGAAAAGAAAAGAAACACCTCTTTGTTTAAGATGTGGTTTTGTGTCACTTGCATCAATTGTGAGCCAATTTAAATGTGCAATACAAATATTTGGAACTAATTTTTAAAATTAAAAAGTGGAATAGAAGGTTGGAAAAAAAATCCATATCTTATCTGCATTTTTAAAAATATACATGTAACACATTGTGATACAAATCTAGTAAAAGTTATTTTAAAATTTACAATATTCTGGCACATATCTAATCACACAATGCTGGTCTCAAGAGACCTGGCAAGACTGGTATTGAATTTGTCATGTGATTCTAGGGAAGCATCTCTTCCTCCTAGAATTTGGCCTCCCAATCTGTGTGAATTCAGTGAATCAGATGACTCTTGCTGACAACTCTGCCTAAGGAACGCAGTGCTCACCTCTGAATCTGACTTTCTCTTCCTTATGGACAATGACTTACTGACACTATACTCTGGAGAGGGAAACTGCTCAAGAGGTCAACAAAGACTACTTTCACATAAAGGGTACTGATATGGTTTCGCTGTGTCCCCACCCAAATCTCATGAACTATAGCTCCCATAACCCCCACATGTCAACCCCCTGTGTAAGAGTGGGTGAATCCTCCCACAAATCTCTCAACCACAGCCCAAATTCCATGACAAATTCTTTCTAGCACCTTCTTAAGTGAGACACCCCCAATGTATGTGTTCTCCCTCGCTGCAACAAGTGATACAGCCAATTTGTTCAACTGTAAGTGGGTTCCTGGTGGTTTTTAGCTGGACCATTGATAGTAGTAGATATTCAAAACTTCTATTGCTATTATTAGAATTTTTTAAAAAGTATTATTGTTGTTGTTATTCATCAAGTAGGCCTAGCATATAAGGTGCATCTCTGAGGAAGTAGCTGAGATACCCATAAGAAAGCAGACTTGGAATAGGTTGCAAAAGGCCTTTTGCTTCATGGAACAGTGTGAGTTGATTCACTTACACACATACATACACACACATCTCCAAAGAGATGCTGACAAGTCTTTAGAAGGCTCCTTTGCAAAGGCAGAGAATGTGCCTGTCTTATTCACAGCTAAATCTATAGCACTCCAAAAGAAGGCAGATCAGGTCACATAGCCCATACTCAATAATAAATTTTTGCTGAAAAACAAAATGAATTCAAGCCTTTTGGGAGACCTTAACAGTTTAATTTGAATAGTGATAGATCAGGCAGATAAATGTAGTTAACACATACAGAGTGCTTACTCCCTATCAGATGCTGCACTAAACATTTTACATGCTTTACCTTAGCTGCCTCTTATCCCAGTTCTAGGAAGTAGATACTATAATTAACCCAATTTTATGGAGGAGAAAACTGAGACACAAAGACATTTGGTGTCTCATTGGAGACCATGCAGCTAGTGAGTGCTGGAGTTGGGATTTAAATACAGGCAGTCTGATCCTAGAGTCTGTGCTTTTAATCAATACACTATGCTGCCTGTAGTCCAGAGTAAAGATGTAAAGTGTACTGATATGGTTTAGCTGTGTCCCCACCCAAATCTCATGAACTGTAGCTCCCATAACCCCCACATGTCAAGGGTAGGGTCAAGTGGAGATAATTGAATCATACTGTGCTCATGGTAGTGAATAAATCTCATGAGATCTGATAGTTTTATAAATGGGAGTTCCCCTGCACAAGCTCTCTTGCCTGCCACCATGTAAGATATGATTTTGCTTCTCCTATGACTTCCACCATGATTGTGAGGCCTCCCCAGCCATGTGGAGCTGTGAATCCATTAAACCTCTTTCCTTTATGAATTACCCAGTCTCAGATATGTCTTTGTTAGCAGGGTGAGAGAGGACTAATACAGGTACTAATCTACAATTAACTTTGCAGGTGTACTTGTATTGTTTGTGCCCCAAAACACAGAATGCACATTTTGTTTCTACATTAAGTATGAGGGAAAATGCTCATGGAGAACTTTTTATTGGTCATATAAATAGAGCACAACATGGAAATGATGTAGATCATATAATTCACAGCAAAATAACATCAAACACCAAAAACAGTGAGGGAGAACACAGCATCAGGAATAAAAAGGGGATGTAGGAATAGATTTAAGGACATGAAAAATTATAAAGGAGCATAATTTGTAACATTATGCCAATACATTAAAATATGTAGATGAAATGAACTTTTTTCCAGGTAAATACAAATTACCCAAAATTGACTCAGGAGGGGTTAGATGATGAATATGCCAACAATCATCAATGAATTTGAGAAGATAATCAAAGATCTAGCCTTCTAAAATCCATCAAGTCTAGATGGTTTCATGAGCATGTTCTATTAAACTCTCAATGAACAGATAGTTAACTTGATGATTTGAATATTCCAGAGTGTAGGAAAAAACAGAATGCTTCCAAAATCATTCTACAAAGTTACCATAACCTTGCACCAAAGCTGAATGAGAACCCTTATCCCCTAAAAAGAAAAAAGAACACAATTTTTATTTATTAATATAGATGAAATAAACCTTATATTAACATAAATAAATAATTCCAATCTAGCAGTGTATTTGTATAAAATAACATACATTAACCAAGTAGAGTTTGTTTTGAGAAATATAAAGTGTTATAAAGGCGGCATTCAAATCAGTGAGAGAAGAATGGATTTTTTGAATTGGTGTTGGGACAATTGGGTTCTCATTTTTGTCAGATCCTTACCTTACCCTGTGCACAAATACAATTTCCAGATGAAATGATAATCTAAACAACAGAGCTATACTTTACTAGAACATTTAGGGAACTGTATTGTGATTCTGGTGTATGAAGCCTCCCTTGGCAAGATGGGAAATCTAGAAACCATGAATGATAAGACATGTATTTGAAACTGCTTTAGAGAGAAAAACTCCATAAACAGTAGTCAGTCATCATAAATACTGGGTACTAGGAAGGTACATTTCTCTAACTGATACTATAGACACTAAGTGATAAAGGCAACTTATGGAACAATATTTTTGCACTTAAAAGACAAAATTGATAATCCTCCAGCAAGCTTGGAAAAAAATGGGAATGGAGCAACAGAAAACACAAATAAACAATATCAGCAATAAGAAGAAGGCACAGAACAGTATCAGAGATGAAAATAAATAAAAGGTGACACTATTTGTAACTTTGTGCCAGAAAATTTGAAAATGCAGATGAGATGGACAATATCCTGGGAAAATATAAATTACTAAAAATGACTCAAGAAGTAGGGATTTAAAAAACAGGGCAAATAGAACCCCTGTGTGCATATACATGTATCTAGACAAAAATGCTGGTTACCTCTGGGGAACTGATTACTGGGGAAGGACACTGCAGGGTGGGGGAGGAGGGGGCACTCACTTTCTATTTTTTTTTTTGGAAAGCATTTTAGTTTTTTTTTTTTGTAGAGACTTTTTTTTTTTTTTTTTGTAAGTCTCACTAGGTTGCCCAGGCTGGTTTTGAACTCCTGGCCTCAAGTGGTCCTCCTGCCTTGGCCTCCCAAAGCACTGCGATTTACAAGCATGAGCCACTTACTTTCTAAATACAATGCCTTATGCTTTCAATCATATACAGTAACTATTAACTACTTTGTAAAACGGAAACGAAGATTGTCAGCGAACGACTCCACGGGAAGCCCTGGGAATAGGTAGCGTGCAGGCAAAAGCATGGATTTGGAATGAAATCCAATGGCCATGGAACCAGCCCTGATCATCAGATTGCCCCCCAGTTTTGAGGATCACACTGGCACCCTCCTGTCTCCCTCTCTTTCCTACACTGTGGACAAACAGCCTTGAGATTCCAGGGCGTATGTGAAGGAAAGCCGAGGAGGGCAGGGCCGCAGAAAGAACAAAGGAGACACAAGTTCAAATCCCTGCCAGGGTCTGAGACCTGCAACGTCAGACTTTGGGAGCGTCCCTTCACTTCTCCGGACCCCAAGGGTGGCCGCGCCTGCTCCGCGCTCACCCTTGGGGAGTGTAGGAGCCCCCTGCTAAGTTGCTGAGCGAGTCGGAGCCCCAAGAGCTAGGGTCGAGGGGGTGGGGCGGCAGGCGCCTCTGCCGAGGCTGCAGGTAGGCACTTCCCCACCCCCGCGGCCCCCTCCTTCCTCCTTCCTCGCAGCTCGCACACCCACACAACCCTCGCCCGTCTCGGCTGGAGAGCTGCTTTCGGCGCCAGCGGGCAGCAGCGCGTCGTCAGCCAGCACAGCCGGCCGAAGACCAAGCCGGAGGGCTGGGGCTGCGCAGAGACCTGCACACCCGCAGCGCGGAACCGGGGGCGATTCCTATCTTTCTTTCATGCTTCTTTCTTTTTCTTAAAACCAGACCAAACCAAACTCAAAACTCCCCTGTTCACACCGCAACTTGGAGGAGCGGTGGAATGATTTGAAGGAACTGACGCAGAGGTTTTATTCATGAACCTTGAAGAAGTTCTGGGCAAGTGACTCAACAGGACCCTTGGGGCCCGGAGTAGCCCCAGCTCCCAGCGCTGGTTCAGTCTGGCAGTGCCCTCTGCCAGCCAACCCGCAGCTGCAGGTAGGGGTGCGAGACGCCCCCTGATTTTGCTTTGGGAATAATAATGACACTACCCATAGCTTGGACCCAGGTGGCCTCGCTCGGCGACTGTCCCCACCAGGTAAGCGCACCCCCCAGGGGTCTGCATTGGTCACCCGGGTGGGGACCTCGAGCTCCCGAGAAGTCAGTCCATGCTGTTTAGCCACAGGCAGGAGTGGGGAACTGGTAGGACAGAGCTTGCTTTTATCACAGGAAATTGTGGGAGACGGGAATGGAAGGCGGATTTAACATTTTTTATTTTTGCATTGACGCGTGGGGATGAGATGCGTAGGGGCCTGGATTCTTGTAGGAAATGGTTGCGGAGCGGGACTGGGCGATAGGTGTCTGGATTTTTGCAGGGACTGAATGGGGAGAAAGGTCGTTAATTTTTGCAGAAACCTGTGAGGAACTGGCGGTGAGAGGTTATGATCCTGAAAATGTGCACGAAATTGTAAAAAGTAGGCATCTAGGCATTTCTGGGAAATGATGGGAGAAGCACTTACCGCCCTGGTTTCACCTGACCCCCACGCTCGGCCTTCTGGAAGATGCCCACAGACACTGGCAATAATGGACGCCGGCACACTCTGCCGGCGCGGCCGGAGCCCCGGAGTTCAGTACCTCGGACAGTGCCCGCGCCCCACAGCCCAAGGCGCACAGTGAGCGCCGACAGCCAGGCTCCCTAGCCCCCGGCCACCGTTGCTCTCAGTTCAGGGCAGCTACGTAACACCGCCCCTAGCTCCGCGCCAGAAAGGGCTCTCGAATCGCAAAAGCAAACGTGTTCGATTTCTGATCTGCTCGTAACTGCTTCCCGTGACTGCAGAAGGAAGAGGCGGAGTGTAAAGATATCTCCCAAGCTTCCGCGAAAACTACAGCCAAACGGTGTGGCCTCCCTGGGTTTCGGAAGGTGTACCCAAACTTCTTTAAAAATCTAGCATTTATTAAGCGCTTACCCTGTGCTAAGGCCCCGTGCTAAGCCAGTGCACCACAAATTTGTGTCCTATGAATATCCCCATTTTACAGATGAGAAAACTGAAGCAAGAGAGGCCGAGTAACTTGTCCAGGTTTATGGAACTACCAAATGGTATGGCTGCGCTCTTAAACGCTGCCAGATTGCAGTGGTGGGAAGATATACTTGAGTGGAATTCCCTGCGTGAAATAGTTCTGAACTTGGGGTCAGAGCAACAGAGTTTAAACCAAAGCCATAGCACTTACAAACGTGTGCCCTTAGACAAAATTACTAAATGTGTCTGAACTTCAGATTTTAACTATCTGTAAATACTTGATAATGCTTTCCTTGCAGAAGTGTCAGGGGAGGGTGGCCAAGGAGATAATATGTGTGGAAAGACTGGAAACTGGGAATTGTGGTTGGGTGTTAGGGGCTGAAAGCAGGGAGCAGGTAATTAGAAGAGAAGGAGAATCGGTGGTGAATACTTCCCTCAGCACACTCCAAGGGGGCTGGACACAGAGCGGGGCTCAGTGGGAGGAATTCTGGATGAGCTTAGTTCAGTGTGTAATAGCCTCTTAGATTTTTTTAACAGGACTTTATAGAGAGTGTGGACATATTGCCTATCATTTGATCCTTGTAACAATCTTGTTAAGTAGGCAGGACTGGGGTTATTCTACTCGTTTAGCAAAATGATGCTTGCCTGAAATTACTCAGGTACTTAGTAGCAGAGCTGGGATTAGAATACAGATCTCCCACCTCTCTAGCTTATAATCCTTCCACATGGACTGGCACATTCTCAGGAGCTTGGATTATGGGGCATTTACAGCACTAAAGTGTATTTAGACAAGTACTATAAATACGTGACGTTGATGTTTTTTAAAACCATTTTGAAACCAGCAGTTTCATATGGATCAACCTCATAAACATTTATTGATTATTGATTTTGTTCCACAAAGAATTTAAAGCAGTTTATAAGGCTCCACAAGATGTCAGGTTTGCATATATTCAAAGTAGTCAAGAAAGCAGAGGTGAAACAAGATTAAGGCTATAGCCACAGATAGAATGAATACAAATGACATATATTATAAAGTCCTAGAAACTTGCTCTGGTCTCTAAGTACTAGAAAGTGTATATCCAAGTCCTTTCTTGGAGGTCTAGGAACTTTGAAGATGTCTGCAAAAGTCTGTGGACTCTTCTTTTTTGTATAATTTCATCCCTTACCCTCTGTGAGATCTTCACTGTGCCAAACAAGGGATGTTTGACTGGAAATACAATGTCAGTGTGACTCGAAGAAGGGGAATAAAGTGTATGACATTGTATCTGCACTCAGGTAATTAAGTGTTAGTTACATAATTTCTAATGGTTCACATGAGCACACCATACTTTAAAGTTTATATAAAGGTTTACATCCATTAGCTTATTTAGGCCTTCTAACAACTCTGAAGAGATAAGCAGCTATGAAGTGACAGGAAGGACAAAATGCTAGCATCATGATTTTATATACTATGTATTTTACTTTCATACACAAACCGGCATCCCTACACAGGCATGTTAAGTAACCTGAATGTTTGAATCGGGCCAATTGTAAGACTACGGAGAATGACAGAGCCTTTTCAAACTGAGCAGTGAATAATCCATCTTAAAACATTCAAAGAAGATTTAAAACACAGTGCCAGCCAAGCAAGACATGACTGTGGGCTACACTGGCCGTCAGACCTTTAATATGTAATCTTGGTCTAAATTACTCAGGCCAAGGATGTGAGACGGCATGGGAGTGAAAGACCCTGGATTCAGAAAGAGAAAAGTTTCATTCCCTGTATTTAAGTTTCCTGTTTCTAAACAAGGAAGATTGAACAAGATGGCTCCTCTCAGCTTAAAAAATATAAGACATCTTTAGTTTTGGGGACAATAAAATAATCAAAGGACTTCAGGACAAAGATAGCAAACATTTACATCTACTTATTGCCTCCATGAAAGAGGCATCATTTTAATTTTTGACACTGGTGATATTTTAATCTTCAGTATTTCCTCTCCAGCCCCTGTGCCATTGGAAAATATATTGGCCATCATTATAATGGAAATGCGTCCAACAGAAAACAGCCCAGAGAGGTGAAAGTTATGGCAGGGATGGAGTGGGGGTGGAGGGTTGGCGGGTAGAGACAAGGAGGACAGCAAGGGAGGAACCAGGCAAACTTTGCTCACTTCTCAGTTTACTCTTCTTATGATACACATGAAAAAAACCCACATTATGGTTGCTAATTTTTTAAGACAAAAATATTCTGCCCAGAGCAGCCAAAGTGGATGGGATTTCAACATTTTCTAGGAATGCATCAGCTTTTTTCAATCCAGATTGTTTCTTTTCTCTCCAATAAGCTTAGAGATCCTGTAAATCACTTAATATTTCTAGTATTCCAATTGAACAATGAGATCACTTGGACACAGGAAGGGGATCACCACACACCGGGTCCTATTTGGGCGGGGCAGGGAATAGCAATAGGAAATATACCTAATGTAAACGATGAGTTAATGGGTGCAGCACACCAACATGGCACATGTATACATATGTAACAAACCTGCACGTTGTGTACATGTACCCTAGAACTTAAAGTATAATAAAAAAGTTCTAGTATTCCATGTTTTTAATATTTATTCACTGTGATGCATAATAGTAGATAAATTTTCAAATTAAGGTAAATTAGATTTTGGTTGACACTTTTGTCAAATGGACCGCTATTCAGTTCTACCTTTCAAACATCTCTCCAGCTTGAGTCTTTCTCTATCTCCCGGCTGTGCTGTTTCTGATCCTCTTCATCTCTCAGAGGCTCCTAGGCGACCCCCAAGCCTCCCAATCCATCTCCCATACTGTGGCCAATGATCATGTCATTCTCTTCCTTAAAATTCTTTAGTGGTTCCCTATTTCCACATAACAAACATCAAACTGCAGGACAAGGCTACAAGGAACTTGGAATCTGATTTCTGCCGACCTCCCCATATTTGCTTGCTCTGTCAGTGCACTTCCCAACCACCACCATGCACTAACCATCAAGTTCTTGAAATGTCAATGTTCTGTTACTTTTTGCCTTTGAACTTGTACTTACTCCTGAGTGTAAGGACTTCCCCCTTTTGGTTCAACAAATTTCCACTCATGTTTTTCAAGTTCTGGCTCAGTTTTATTCTCTTTGTGAGCCCTTTCCTAATCTGCACCCCGAGACCCTCCTGGCACTCACATCTCCTTGTTTTATATTTGTCTTCCATTCCGGGACTTATTAATTACTTTGCACTACAATTATGTCATGTAGAGGCTAAGAATGTGGACTTTGGGGTTAGACTGCCTGGATCTGAATTCCAGCTCCACAACATATTGCCTGGGTGATTTGAGGTAAGTGACTTTACCTTCCTGAGACTCAGTTTCATTTTTCATAAAATGGGGATAATAATAGTACCCACCTCATAGTATTACTGTAAAGATTAAATGACACAATGCATATAAAGTCTTCAGCACATTGCTTGGCACATGGCAAGCATACCATAAATGTTTATTACTGTCATTAAAATATACATCCACCTTCCTTCTAAATTGTAGATTACTTGGCAGCCATTCCTGAATTTTATACCTCTTTATCCTTAACACCTAGCCTGGAGTAGGTAATCGATACATGTTTGATCATGAATGAATGAGCAAGTAGATAGTTGATATATGTTTGATCATGAATGAATGAATGAGCAAGTAATGCCAGTGTTTAAGTCAAGGTTTACTTGCTTATAAGTAACAGAAGTTAATTCAAGCTACCATAAACAAAAACATGCTGACTTATTGGAAGTCTTCTAAGGTGTTCATGGACTCCAAAGACAGTTGAAACTTCAGAGGATAGAGGAAAAGTACTCTCTCCCTGCCTCTCATCTCAGCGTCTCAGTGTGGTTACTTCATTCTTCTTCCTCTGCACGTCACCTTTTCTGCTTCTCTGCCCTTGTGGCTAACCCACAAATGCAACTCTTACAACCAGAGTTCTCTACAAACAGCCCAGCATAACTGGTGTTTCTCAGTCTTAATTTCAAAATCCACCCAAGGTTGAGTCAGCCCTGCACATGGGGCAGGTCAAATAATATAAACCATCAGCCTCACTCTGTGTGCAGGGGAAGGCAGGGATAATATCAGAAAGACAGAGTCACTGTAGCTTGTGAGAGTCAGAGTCATTCATTGATTCCTGAATGACCATGGGCAAGTCACTTCTTCACTCTTGACTTCAGTTTCCTCATCTGTGAAATGGTAGAAAAACCTACCTGACAGGGCATTTCATGGTTCATGGGAGGCAGTTAACAACAGTCTGGAGCAAAAACATACGTATTAACAGTTTATTGGGCTATAAACCCTGGGGAGTAGGAATGAAGGAAAATGAAAAGTGACGCAAGGGAGGAGAAAGAGCAAATACAAGGGAATACATTATTGAGCTAGCCACAGATTCATGGCAAATGCGCTGATTATTCTGTCTTATGGAAATTGTATAATCTATTGCATCTTGGAAAAGGCAATTGGGTGAGAAGAGGGAGAAGCATTTACGTAACATCTCTTTCCCATCCTCTATTTTCTATTGGTCAACATCTGTTCTACAAAGGGTTACTCCCTCATACTTATTGGTTGAGTAACCTGGTTTTTCCAGGCAACTGCTGGAGAAAGTCAGGACAGGGTCAGTTTCTTCTGGTCAGCAGAAACCAGGTGTGGGGGTTCACCATTTGTAGCAGACAACAGCAGCAGTGACCTGACACTAAGACTGTGGGAAAGGTTTGAACTTTGCTAAGACCACTCAGGCAAGAAAGCAAGGTGAGTGTGTAACACACAGAGGCAGGGAAAGTAGGCATGGCTATGCATATCTGGCATGATGCATGAATTTAGTCTGCCATAATTTGTAAGGCTATTGTCAACTGAGACCATGTAAATAGCAGTCTTTTAAGCCCAGTATTCTTTTTTTTTTTTTTTTTTTTGAGATGGAGTTCCTCTCTTGTTGCCCAGGCTGGAGTGCAATGGCACGATCTCAGCTAACTGCAACCTCTGCCTCCCGGGTTCAAGTGATTCTCCTGCCTCAGTCTTCAAAGTAGCTGGGATTGCAAGCATGCACCACCACACCCGGCTAATTTTTGTATTTTTGGTAGAGATGGGGTTTCACCACATTGGCCAGCTGGTCTCAAACTCCTGACCTCAGGTGATCCACCCGCCTTGGCCTCCCAACGTGCTGAGATTACAGGCATGAGCCACCATGCCTGGCCAAGCCCAGTATTCTTAAAATGAAAAGTGTACAATTATTGCAGCATGCTAACAGTTAACGTTAGCCTGGCACATTTTATCTGGGCTGCAAGAGTGAGGTAAGCACCTGATTCTGTCCTCAGACAAAGCTCTTGCATTTCATCATTTAAGGAATTTCAGATGGGAGGCCCACAGTGAAAAAAATGACAACTTGCAAAAGAACTCACTGACCACACAGAATGTTATGCCTATTGGTGGGCTAGATATAAATATTCCAGACCACAGAAAAGAACCTGGATGCCTTATTTGCAACCTGATGCCTCCTTAGGTGCTGAAAGGGAAGAGTTAAAATAGGGACAAGACCTGAGCATAGGGGAGGAGGAGGCCACTGATTCCAACTGAAGAGAGAGAAGGATTCTCCTACATACACCATCTTTCCTCCATTTCTTTCTTCTTTGCCTCCTTTCCTGCCTCCCTTCCTCCCTCTCTTGACTCTGAGCTAGACTAGAGGTAAGTGATTTGCACCGCACGTAACATAAAAGGTAACCCAATTATCCATCCGTCTTCCTTCCCACTTTCCTTTCCTTCTTTTTCTCCTTTCTTCCATCTTTTCCTTTATCCTACTTTCTAATTATCACACAGCTGAGAAGGGAGAAAAGACAGTATTTCTAGTTTGAGGGGTGCAGGGCTCTGTGGAGGGGGCTGACCCAGGTGATTAACAAGACTGATACTCAAAGAAAGTTGCAAAGAATTAAGGAACACAGGGGATGTGGCATCTAGTTTTGTATATGTATGTGTGTGTTTTTGTATGTATGTGTGTGTGCATGCACGTGTGCAAGAGAAAAAGAGAGAGAGCATATACAAATATGGTGTATAGTATTCCAGAGTATGAAGATATTACATTTTCTTTATCTATTTTCCTCCTTCTTCTTCCTCTTCTTCTTCTTTTTCTTCTTCTTCTTCTTCTTCTTCTTCTTCTTCTTCTTCTTCTTCTTCTTCTTCTTCTTCTTCTTCTTCTTCTTCTTCTTCTTCTTCTTCTTCTTCCTCCTCCTCCTCTTCCTCTTCTTCTCCTCCTTCCCCTCCTTCCTCTCCCTCCCCTCCTTCTCCTTCTTCTTGAGATGGATTCTCACTCTGTCACCCAGGCTGGAGTGCAGTGGTGTGATCATAGCTCACTGCAGTCTCAAACTCCTGGGCTCCAGTGATCCACCTGCCTCAGCCTCCTCAGAAGCTAGGCCTATATGTGCAAGCCACGACACCCAGTTTTTTTTTTGTTTTTTGTTTTTTGTTTTTTTTTTTTTGGTAGAGGCAGAGTGTCACTATGTTGCCTCAGCTGGTCTCAACCTCCTGGTCTCAAGTGATCCTCCTTGGCTTCCCAAATTGCTGGGATTACACTTGTGAGCCATCATGCCCAGCTTATTTTCTTCTTGATGGGTTGTTTCCAGTTTTTGTCTTTTATGAATAGGGCTGCTGATCGTCTTTTGGTACACATACTAGTTTATTCGCTAATATTGCTACGCTTGGCCCAGGCTCTGGGTGTTTCTTCCACTGGTCTCACCTGGGTTCTCTAATGCAGTTGCAATCCTCTAGGGGCTGGCTGGGGCTGGCTGGGCTGAGATTGTCTCACTCACATTCTTGCAGTTAGTTGGCGCTACCAGCTAAAACTTCATGTACCCTTCCTGGTAGGTATTCCAGACTTCTTTACACAGCAGCTGAGTTCCAAGACAGCAAACTTGGAAGCTGTAAGGCCTACTCAGGCTTTGCCTTGGAAGTCACACAGTTACATTTTATGGCTGAAAGCGAGATACAAGGCTGACTCCTAGTGTACATATGAGGATGGGAGGACCTCATGGCCATTGTTTGCAAACTACCACAGGTGTAAACCTAGGCATGGAATTACTGTGTCCGAGTGTGGGCTTTGGTTCAGTCTAGTTCAATTTATTTATACTACCAACAGGTTCCTGTTGCTTCCTGTCTGCGTGCCTCTTGATATTGTCAGTCTGTCTAATTTTAGCCATTCTAAAATGGTATTTTGTTTTACTTTAATTTGATTTTCCTTGAGTACTAATGAGGCTGGGTATCTTTTTATGTGCTTATTGGTCATTTGTGTATCCTCTTTTGGAGGAAGTGATTTGTAGGAGTTCTTTATATAGTCTGATGATGAGTCACTGTAATTTCACTCAACCCTCCCTCTTTGATCTTGAGTGATTTTCCTCTTGAGTACAAAGGAAGTAACATTTGAGCTGAAGTTTGGGGGATGATGAATAATTAAAGAAGAGCAGGGAGGCCTTATAGTTAGAAACATGAACAGTGCCAAGAGGAAAAACATATGAAGAATGGTGCATTTGAGAAATGAGATTTGAAGATAGAATGTGAAGAAGACTGGAGTGGCAGAGAATGATTCTAGAGAGGTAGACTGAGGCCAGGAGAAAAAGGACCGCTTTGATGAAATGGAAAGAAGCACGCTTTCTCTGGACATTCCACTCATTTATCTAGTCTTTGGAAATTCTGTTTCAAATCTCCAGGGTTCAGAGACTGAAAAGCTTATTGATGCATACGGCTTTAACACAGCAATGGTGTGTAGGCCCACAGAGGAGTAAAAATAATTAAAATTGACAGAAAGAGAGGAGAGAGAAAGACCATCACACACACACACCCCACACCCCCCCACACACACACACACATACACACACAGAGATCAGTAGGAGAATGAAGAAGACAGAAAGGAGATGGAGAGACAGAAATGGAGACTTGTTGTCAATGTATTTAATAACCACACAGTGCCCTCGAATGGTGGTAGTTTTGCAGGAAATCTAGCAGAACACATAAACACAACAACATCAGACTCATGTAGTTATCAGAACAATGCATTTGAAGAAGCAGAAAGATACACACTAGACTCTTAGCCATGGTTACTTCTGAAGAGGAGTTTTCAAGGAGGAGTGGGGGATGAATAAAGAAGACCTCTTCCTCTTTATATACTTACATGTAGTTTGTTTGTTTTATTTTAATAGCAAGTATCTATTCACATATTAAATTTTTCAAAGGCATATATATCCATCTCTCAACTTCAACCAAGAAAAGCTTTTGCCTTCCAACTTAATAGAGTAATATAAATAAATAAATAAGTGATTAGGCAAATAGCGTAAGAGAAAGAATGATGTGAATCAGATGAGGAGGAAACTCAGGCATTGTGGCAGGTAGACCACATGAGCCATCTGCTCATTAGGAGCCTGGAGGCACAAAAAGCCTATGTGAAGGTGCTGTACTGGCAGAGACATGGCCAGTGTGGTACCCGCGGGCTGGCGGAGCATCAAGACTGGGATACCTACCTCTTCTTATTTGTGAAGGGCCCCTCAAGCAACACATAGGTTGAAGATTTTGAGTCCAGGAATTAGGGAACTGACAAAAAAATCAAAATAGAAAACTCAGGTTTGACAAACCTCAGCTGAGAAAACTTTGGTCTGAGCTTTATTTCCTAACATTTGTGAGCAAAAATGCAATCCCCTTCTCCATTCTCTGCCTCCTATCAGTTCAACCAGAGGGAAGGGAATAGCATGGCATTATTCTGAATAAGAATATGAATTCTGACATCTGCTGGAAAAGTGAGGACTACAACCTGGAAAGGGATAACTAGATTGATTTTGTTTTACAATTGTTTTCACTGTCCCTACCCCATCAACCCCCATTACAATAATCACACATATTTATTTTGGGAAAACTGTAAAAAGAAGAATCTGAAACCACTCATAATCCCACTGCCTAGAATAAGGATGAACATTTTGGTGTGTTTCCTAATAGTCTTTTTGATGCACACCAATAACAACACATGAAACAATTATTTATGAGGCGACCTGTTCATTACACGTGAGTCATTGCTAAATGCTGAGGACACAGCAGTGAAGAAAATAATTCAAACTTTTTCTAAGGAATGTAGAGTTCTACATTTGTGGTAAGTGCTGTGCAGTCAACATAATAACATCTTGCATTTAAACAAATATTTACTCTATGCTAGGCATTATGTTAACTGCTTTTCATGTGGATGTTTTATACATACTCTCTTAGGCAGTCTTTACAATGACCCTATGAGGTAGGTTACTACTATCCCCCCTCCCCCCGTGACACATTATTACAGACGCAGAAACTAACTCAGCAATGTTAGATAAGTTGGCCAAGTCAATATAAGTTGGGATCAGGTTGGGATATGACTGTACCCAGACCCTGTAACAAGCATGCTGCACAGATCTGCTATAAAATATATAACATTTTTTCCCTCTTCTTCCTTTGCTAGGTTTGATTGCTACTGTGGCATAGGTACTCTAAACTGTAGCCAATATGATGGATGATGACACTGAATTAAGGACTGATGGAAACTCTTTGTTAAAGGCTGTGTGGCTGGGGAGGCTCAGGTTGACCAGACTGCTGTTGGAAGGGGGAGCTTATATCAATGAAAGCAATGACAAAGGCGAAACAGCTCTCATGGTGGCATGCATCACCAAGCATGTGGACCAGCAAAGCATCAGCAAGTCCAAGATGGTGAAGTACCTGCTGGACAACAGGGCAGACCCCAATATCCAAGATAAGTCTGGCAAGACTGCCCTCATCCATGCCTGTATCAGAAGAGCCGGGGGAGAAGTGGTCTCCTTATTACTGGAGAATGGAGCAGACCCCAGCCTTGAGGATCGCACTGGGGCTTCGGCTCTGGTTTATGCAATAAATGCAGATGACAAGGATGCATTGAAACATCTCCTTGATGCCTGCAAAGCCAAAGGGAAGGAGGTGATTATTATAACAACAGATAAATCGTCTTCAGGCACCAAAACTACCAAACAGTATCTTAATGTCCCTCCTTCACCCAAAGTAGAAGACAGGCATTCACCTCCACTGTATGCATCTCCCTCTGACATAGAGCTGAAGTCTCCAGGCCTGGACTCTCCACTTACGGAGAAGGAAGATGACTTCTTCAGCCTCCAAGTAGGGCATCCAAGCAGTTGTAACACCTCCAAGGCTGTTAATGAGCCTGGGTCACCCACTAGGAAGGTCAGTAATCTCAAAAGGGCCCGTTTGCCCCAACTGAAGAGGCTCCAGTCTGAACCTTGGGGCCTGATCGCGCCCTCGGTGCTGGCAGCCTCAACGCGTCAGGATGAGACCCGTGGTGCCAGCACAGAAAACGAGGTCATCAAGAGCATCAGTGATGTGTCCTTCCCTAAAAGGGGGCCCCTCTCCAGAACCAACAGTATCGATAGCAAAGATCCCACCCTCTTTCACACAGTCACAGAGCAGGTTCTGAATATTCCAGTCTCTTCAGCACCGGCATCCTGGAAAGCAGCCTATGAAAAAGGTCAGACTCCCCACCCGCGTCTGGCCAGGAGAGGAACTCTGCCTGTTGACCAAGAGAAATGTGGTATAGGTCCATCAGGACCTTCTGCTCTCAAAGAGCCAGCATCCCTCAAATGGCTGGAAAATGACCTCTACGACTTAGATTTACAGCCAGGGCCTGACCCTCCCAACTCCATTTCCCTTGAATCTGGCAAAGGACCTTTAGATAGAAAGAAGCTCAACAGCTCTCACTTGTCTCTTTTCCACGGCTCTCGGGAGTCCCTGGACACTGTACCTAGCACATCCCCCAGCTCAGGACGCCGCAGGCCGCCACATCTTCTAGAACGACGAGGTTCTGGAACTCTGCTCCTTGATCGCATTTCTCACACTAGGCCTGGCTTCCTGCCGCCTTTAAATGTGAATCTGAACCCACCTATTCCGGATATTAGATCTAGCAGCAAACCTTCTTCCCCTCTTACTAGTGGCTTAAAATCTATGGTTCCTGTTGCTCCAAGTTCACCAAAGAGAGTTGACTTAAGAAGTA